>NC_139726.1:39380811-39815811 GCF_964211835.1 Anser anser
TAGAAGGAGAACTGCACATTTCCTTCAGACCAGCTTTTAACTTCTCCAAAGATACTCGGCTCTCAGCTTGAATAAACTGAGCTCTATCCCACTGCAAGTGCATTTGGCATCACTTTTAGAAATTTGAGGATTTGAAAGGAACAGCGTGGGCACAGTGTTCCATTCACTGGAAGAGGAGAGGAAAGATGAGCTTTCTCACGTAAAAGGTTGCAGCATTTCCTTTCTTGTTTGAGTCATTGTGAGACAAAAGACGTGACCCTGCAAAGACAGACCATTTATGTGGTTTAACAGCGATGTAACCCCAAATTCTTTATTTCATTTGCAATGTCATTTGCCTTGTTTAGCTATCAGTACACCTACTTAGGGACTGCAGAATGCCTCTAACTTGTGGTGTATTGCAGCCAGGAGCACATATTGCACAGTTCTCCAAATATCATTCAAGGAAAACAATGAAGTATTTACAGGTCTAGATAGGCTGAATATTCAAAAGAACATAGCTGCACTTGCTCAGTTTATTATCTGTATGCCCATCTACCTATGTATTGCGCATACTTTGCATGCCTACAGTAATTCACAGATTGTTACGTTGAATTTTTAGGCTAGGTTTTGCAGTGTTACACAGGTATAGCAGTGGGAGATGGTTGTGTTGTTTACTCTAGTGAACCCAGGAGCTAAACTTTGTAGTTATTGTGAAATACATGTTCTCTTCAAAGGAGAAAAAAAAAAGGCATAATTTGAGTATTGCAGCAGAGGTGTATGTATAAGAGTGCAAAACATGAGTTTCACTGCCAAATAACTTTCCCATATTGCAAGTGCTTGTTAGGAGTTATCTGCTACTTTTTGGCCTACACTAAATACAAGTTACAATGGTTTATTCAAGAAGGATTTAAAAAAAAAAAAGTGTATGGACCACTCTCAATTTTAAAGTGAGATATTCATCAGGAGTTAGCTAAAATTCAAGGTGGTACCAGGTTATCTACACAGCCATTTGCTTTAGTCCTTACTGAAAGTAAGCTTGTGTGGAAAAATACCAAGGGACCTTTTCTTGCAAGGTGGAGAAGTGCCTCTGAAATGAGTGCCAGAAGAGCCAGAGAATGCAAAAGCACAGATGTCGCTCCCATAGCGCAGTGGGTTTGCTTGAAAACTGCTGTGCTTACTTCCAGTCTGAGCTGGCAGTTTCTGCAGAAAGCTGCTGTGCACGTTGCTCTGAGTAGGAAGCGGTGCTGGCTGTATCATGCTGCTGTGACAAACTGCAATCCTGAGCAGTCTTGTGCCAGCAGAATTGCTTGCCTGGAGGTGTTGTAGTCCTGAGACTTTATTTATTTTTCCCTAGGCCTGTTGCATCAAAGGAGGATTTCATCCATAGTGCATTTAGATAGAAAAGACTACTTGAGAAGCTTTTGGCAAAACTGCTGGCATCAGAAGCAAATGCTGATCTTCACGAGTGCTGAATATTGGCGGTTGTAAAGGAATGCCATCATTTAGGATAGGAACAATGAATGACCCTGTAGAAAATAACAGTAATTTGTGGTTTGGACAGTGGAAATGACTCTTGAATCTTCTTGACTGTGTGTAAAGAGTGTTAAGAACACTGTTGAATTAATACAACAGTACATGAACTTCTATTTTTAGGAGTTGATTGTGATTCCTTTCTGTATTTTTAGCGGTTGTTAATAGTGCATTTTCTCTTCAGGAACTAACTTTATTTCCAGTTACAGGTTCATAGCTGAATCTATGGGCTATGTTTGGATATAATGTTACATAGCCCTTTGGGCTTATTATGCTCCTATGCAGTAATTAATGGATGAATGTAAATATGGGGATAAATGGTGGGAAAGAGAAAAATATTGTAGAAAAGGTGTACATTTGCTGTGTGTTTGTATAACTTGATATCACCAGTTATTTCTCAGTCAGGAATCTTGGCTTCTCATTTATCTTTACGCCAGATTTTACCCTGCTTCCAGATAGTAGGCAACCGATTTCCTACCTCTTCCAAGTTTATGAAAATGCTTTTTTTGTTTGTTTTGTTTTGTTTTCAGGGCTTTGCCACTGTATATTGGTTGCTGTATAAAAGAATTTTCTTTTGACAAAGTATTCAGGGTGTTTGTCACACTGCTGTATTGATAGTGGCAGTTCCACTGCTATTATGATTTTAAATCTCTTCTAGACAAGGCTGGAGAAGTTAACTTCAGCAGCATTTAAGACTCCACACATCAGGGATGCATTAAACATCTTTCTGGAAGGACCTGAGATGGCTGTACATATTACAGAGCTTTTAAATGAGCTTCTAATGATGTCAGATGACTCCCTAACAACCAACGGATGCCAAGCTTTTCTCGCGTTCTGTGATGATTTAGTGATCAATAGCAGTAAAAGAATCCAGGCAATACAGTGGAGTGTATTGCTACTCATCTCAAATGGTTGTTTAACTTTAAAGATAAGCTTCATGGTGTTTCCAGTGATAACAATGATTAATGCTTCCTTTGCTGTTGACTGCTCTGTACTCCTGTTTTCTTCCTCTGTAGGGTTTGTAGACTATATGAGAAGTTTACTGCTGTCTCTCCCAGCAGGTCACTTCCAGCCATGCCTAGCTGCTACTTAAAAGACTCATTATGATGATGGATTCATATCTGGTTTTACAGATCTGTCTGAGTGCCTTCTTCCTGAAGACACTGCTGTACTTTGTTCTGGGAGGTGTGAAAAGCAAGAAGAGAAATTGACCTGCCTATAATCCTATCTGGAAACATTCAAGGAGTTGGAGAACAGCCTGGGGCATCGTTCTGATCTGCTCTTTAAAGTAGATTGTGCACAGTGCAATAATGGGCTTCTAGGGGAGGGACTATTTGGCCAGAAATCAGAGCTTGCAGAGAGTTGTTAACTGCAGGGACCTTTGCCACGCTCCCATGTAAATGTTCTGCTGGAGAAGATGCAGCTTGTGCTTATTTCTCTAGTGTCTGCTTGGAGCTAAAGGTGAGGAGGTTTTGAACACTGTATTGGTGAAACACGCAAAGGTGCAGGATAGTAATGTCATCTTATGGAGAAGTGTGTTTTCCCTTGAAGGACAGGCAAGTGAGGGTGGTAGAGCAGTAGGTGCTTGCTAGCAGTCCTGAGGCAGGTGGAGGCCCGTTTGATAGAAGAGTAATTAGAGTAGTTAACACAGATTACAAAGGTTGTGATGGACCTATAAAATACAGCTGTTGGACTGGGGCATAGGGAAGGGGGAAGTATGTCATGAATCCTGTTCAATTTCTTGATTAGTATTTCTCCTGTAAGTTCCCCCCCTGCCATAAGAAAGGATCATCTGTGTGTAAGTTTGTGTTTACCATGCTTTCTGTTGGGTGAAGCTGGTGTGTTGGGTGAAGTCAGAACAGAGGGGGTTGGCGTCACTGAATGCATCTGCTGGCTTGGGGAAATAGGCTGGATGTGGACAGCCCAGGCACACTGGGAGAAAGCTGGCAGTGTGATTTAATAAGGCCTTGGCTAAATATTTTGGACCTTTGCTGGAATTTGTCAGCTGTTTTTAAATATGTGCTTTATCTCATTTTTACGGCCAAATGCTGCTGCTCTTTTCTATTTTTAGTCTTATCTTACTGCCTAAAAATAGGACACTCCATTTTATTGGAAGGAAAATGGTCATCAGTTAATGATGAAAATCATTAATTACGTTGTCAAACAAAATCATACATCAGCAAACTTTTGTCTGTGTGGTAATGTTTTTTACCTTGTATGCTGGAGTGCAATCTATGATACTTTGAAACTACAGCAAGTATGCTGACTGCTCTCCAAATGGCTGCTCTGGTCAAGGCACTGCTGTGTTGATCAACCTGTGAATCCTGGCTTGGACACTGATTCCCCTGATTCATTACCCACCACAGCCTTGTTACTGTCAACTTGCAATCTGCCCGTTGCTTTTGATTTCTGGCTTTGCCTTCAGTGGGGGATTCTTTGCAAATGGGAGGGCAATAAGGTAAAGATGTAAAAACGACATGTAAAAGTCCAGATAAAATCCCTTCTGAAAACTTTCAGGAAAAAATAGTGCTTTTAGTTTACGGTCATTTTGATTCCTTGCTGGTGAAGGTTCAGCTCTTGGTAACACATTTTGGTTTAATGCATTTAGTTAATAAGTCTTATTTCTGCACTATCCTTGCATAGTTCAAAGCTGGGTGTTAATTCAGTTACTCAGGTGCTTTTGGGGTTCTGCCTGAGACCACCTTGTGCCACAGTTAGGGTATCAGGGCTTGTCAAAGCATGCAAGGGTGGTTCACTTTGGCTTAAAGACTTATGCTGCAGGCTTCTCTGCTTTGTCATCACTGAGCTGGTAAGAATGACAATAGCCTGTTGTCAACAGGCTTTAGCATTAATGTTCATTTTTTTAAATCGTATTTTCATATTTCTTTAAGCTTGTGTTGTATTTGATGAAGTACAGAGCTATGATTTCTGTTTCCTTAGTGGACTCTACTGGTGTCCCAAGACTTCAAAACGTGACTGTTTCTGCATGAAGGCTAACTTGGGATCATGCAGAAGTTGATTTATTTTGTTTACCTTCATAGTGCTTAAAGCTGTGTTATTTTTGTTGCCACAATAACTTTGTGGTGAGTTTTTGGCTTGTGTAACAATTTCAGAGTTTTTTTTTTCCCCTATGCTTTGTCTTTTTGGGGATGAAAAAAACAAGGCATTGGATAAAGAAGATAAAATAGTTTGTGGGCATTTAACTGTGATGATCAGATAGGAAGACAAAGAGACTCTCTAATCATAACATCTACAGGAACACCATGCAGTAAAAGTTGTGGTGTGTGAGTGTGAGATCTGCTTCCCAAGAAGCAGAATAGCTGCAGCACTAATTTTAAAAATGAAGGTTGGAGAAGGAAATGAGAAAACACAGAAAGACAGCAAAGATTATTTCCTTGAATGGGAAGGGAGTATTTGAGATGGAGTATCCCTCTCCGGAAGGATGAGACTTTTAAACCACTGTCTTAGAGATTAAATGAATTTTTTGACTCCATCCAACTTTGAGGATGTCAGATTTCTCTGTTGTGCCTGCTAACAGTGAGGTAAGAGAGCACGCTGTGTTTGTCGTGCCAGGTTTTGTGGGCACAGCCCCAGCCTGGCTAGGATGTGTCCGCTGGCCCTGGCTGTCCACCCTGTGTGACTGGGGTGAAGCTTCGCTCCCTTCACAGTAACTTCAATTATGTTGATGTAAATGATAACACCTCCTCATAAATACGATAAATATTGCTTGTGTGTTGAGTTGCTGGCTACTCTTATAGCAACAGCTGGTTTAAAATCTTAGAATATATGTCCTGTTATCTTTCTGCAAATGATCCATCCTATTTGCATGTAAGGATGAAGAGTGTGTATTCATTACTTTCTCAACTAACATGAAAAGCTGCAAAGCCTTGGATGCTGATCCTGGTATGTATTCAGTTTTTCACATTTTGCTGGACTGTGTCCTAAAGCTATTTAAGTTTCTTATTTTTCCAGACTGGTGGAATCATTTTTTCCCTAAATTTTTTCCCTTTTCAGGGGAATAATGATTTTTTTTTCCTAACTTCATTGTTTTATACAATTTCACTGAAGTGAGTTACTGGAAATAACTTTATTTTTTTTATATATATATATATATATATAAAATAATATATACATATAAATTTATATAATATATATAAATAATAATATATAAATATAATATTATATATATATTTTTTTTTTCTGGCAAGGCTGAAACAATTTCACCTTGGGATTTGGTCAGCTCTGCTGGAATTTGTATGTTCTCCCCACGCTGGATACCTTCCCTCTGGGCTTCCCCCTCTCCTTCTGGACCTGCAGTGTACAGTGTGGCAGCGTGACAATCCAGGCAGGCCCTAAAAAACTGTTGACAAAGGCCTTGCTGGAAACTTAGTTTCTTGGCCTTTCGAGAATCCTTAACTTGGAGAACCAATTGTTTTGCTGTCCTTTGGTTTCAATTGTATTTCTCAAATCTTGATTACTCAGTTTGCTTTTAAAGAAAGCCTTCCCTTCCCCCTCTTTTTTTAAATAAACTTTGATGCCAGTGCAAAATCCTTCCCTCTGCGAGGAAGAGAGCTTCTGCAGATATGTGGAAAACTGCCTGAGGAAAGGATGGAAATGAGAGAGAGAAGATATTTCATAGACATTTTCTTGATTACTGGTTCCTGAAATCAAGACCTCCTGCTGCAGTGTAGGGAATCAGAATTGCTCATCATTTCATTTTTTTTTTTTTCCTCTGTCCCTGTAGAGTTGTATGAAAGATGGTTTTAGTTGTCTTTCCACATTCCTTTTGAACTTCATTTATTTTGGGAAAAAATACTCCAAATAATGTTGTATTTTATAGGGCCTATAAATAATAATTTCTTCTGACTGTAAAGAAAAATACAAGGCCTGCTTAGTGAGACTGCAGATGAGATTTCAGTTATCCATACTTAAGTAGATGAGGAAAGTAACTGAAAGATGGAAGTAGCTTTACGTTAACCAGTTTTCTGTAAAACAATGGCAAGACCTGGGCTGATTGAACAACGTAGTGAGTTATTTGAATGTTTGACAAGTGATGAAAAACCTCAACCTGCAGTTTTTATGGGGGAAATAAACTTTCATAAGTTTACTTTGGATACAAATTAATAGGGATTTCAGAATGATCATTTCTGCGGCCAAATAAAAATATTATTTCTTTGAGGCTATTGTTACCAAAATTCAGCAAGTTATTATTCTACTCAAAATCTTTGTAGCTCTTTAATTTTTCAAATAACATATATGTTTTCATAATGTTACAGTCATGGGAAAGCAAGTCTGCTGTCTGTGGAACAGCTATTCCTGCTGCTTCTGCAAAATACTTTTACATGTGTGTTTGTAGAGAAAAGGTGTATTACTTTCCCATCCTGTGAAACTCAGGAGACTTTAAGTACGTCCAAACCTCCTCCTTCCACAGGAGGGGATCACCAAGAGAAGTGCTTGGTGTCAGCCACCAAACAGGTGTTATTCTTGCATGTTATATATTGGCTATCTGGACAGAAACCTGTTTATTGCTAGATTTGACTGTGTGAATTGTAACACATTTTATCCTTCAAGGATTCTTTGGTTTATAAGAGAATCTGGTCTCCTCAAAAACCTTTATTTTAGTAGGTTGTCCCATGTAAGTAACATCTCATCGAAAAATTATCTCATTAAAAGTTGTAAGGGTATGTGAAAAGCCCTAGGACAGGAGGAAGTGTACTGGCTGGCTACTCTGCCTGGAGCCACTGGGATGTATGAAAGGGGGAGTGAAGAGTCACACAAGGTTTATATGTTCACAGTAGGTCAGCATGCAGAGACATGTGAGCCCACGTGCACTTGCGAAGTGATTTTTTTTTTTTTTAAGAAATTTAAAACTGAGCTCTGGAGGTTGTAGTTTAACATAGCAGTGAGAACTGAAAATTCTGCAATTCAGCCTGGTTTAATTTCTTCCTGTAACTCATTTCTGAGTGTTTTTGCATGTACAAGCTCTCATTTTGTTTTTGTCCATTTATACATAAGTAACTTCCTATTATTGATTTTTTGCAATAGAACAGCACATTATTTAAGGCCAAGAAGAAATTCTGAAATCCTATCTGCAATTTCTAGTTGCAAATTTTTGGAGTAGCCGATAGAACAAGTCAGGTAAACTGAATTGTGTTTTTCTGGAGGGTTTAATTTTTGGAAACAGTTTTTTCACCTGTAATTACCAAATTACCATACTTGGGTGATGTAAGAAGCTTTGCAGGATGCATATTACATAACGTTCTGTGCCTTTTTTTTTTTTTTTTTTTTTTGCTAGGGTGTGTGAAGAAGCAAGGCCCACTTAAGAATGCTCTTTGTGACGGTCCCCATCCTTTCAAACTTGCTGTTGGTGCACACAGGGACAGCTGCTACAGTGCTGGCAACTCCTCAAGGAGCCCTGCCAGCTCCGCATTTGGGTGGGGAGGTGGGGGGAGAGCTCAGTGTCTGCGACTGGTGCTCAGGTCCTGCTGGTGGCCCTGTGCTGTGGCTGGGTGCGAGGACCTGGTGGGGAGTGGAGGGTATTTGAGGAGCAGCTCCTGCATCTTAGGGGTGGGGGCTTGTGGCTGTAAGCTAAGAAGGACAGGGAGGTTGGGGGTGTTCTGTGGAGCTGCAGGTAATGCTAGGGGACACTGTGTTCATTCCTCAAAGCCTTTTGTTCCACAGAGTTACTTATGTGACTTCAACCTCTAATTTTCAGAGGATGTTTATGCAAAAGTGTCATTTCTTATCTTCCTAATGCTAATTTATTTTTTGCTGGCTTACAATGACCATCCCAATTGCCCTCATGTTCTTCTCCCTGCAGGGTTGCGATGTTGGGCCTCTTTACAGAGTGTGTGATGAAGTGTCCTTTCGTTCACTGCCCCTCCAGCTGCTTTGTTTTAGCATATCTGTTTTCTGATGATCCTATCCTTGTATTAGCTGAATCTGTAAATATTTTTATTGCATCTTTGTTAGGCAACATGTTACTGCGGAATGTTTTGTGACAGTCTTCTGGTTCCAAATTAAGGAAGCTTTCAATTTTTTCCCTGTAATCTACAACGTTTTGGAGGCAAAATTTACTTCCTATTGTAAAGCAGTATTCATTTATAAAGCAGTATTGTAAATACTTTAAATATTGCTTTTCATTGTAAAGCTTTCCTGACATGACCTTAGCATGGTCATTTCCTTAGCATGACCATTAATTTAACAGAATGTGATGGTTTAGAGCAAGCTCTCTCCCTTGGGTTAGTTTACTGATAATTCTTTTCCTATCAGATAGAAATGATTTGGGCACATTAAGTTTAGATGCAGGCGGTAGTTGTCTTACACAGTTGCGATTTGGTTAAGATGTGTTTTAGCTAATTAAACCATGTTAAAATATTATGAAAAAGCCAATTAATTGAAAACACAAAACTTTTTTTTTCCTTCTCAGTTTATCCTGTCAATACCAGTGGAAACCCATTGCTGCCTTTTCTTTAGTTCTGTTTTTTAGAGGGATTGACCAGGCCATGTGTATGGTGGGATCTTCCTTTCATCCAGACATCTGTTGGGTAAGCAACTCAGCCAGGCAAGAGCAGTCCAAACGGTTCCTACAATGCGTTGAAGACAATTTTCTGACGCAGGTGGTGGGGGAGCCAAAGGGGCGGGGGGTGCTTCTGAACCTTGTCCTTACCAACAGCGATGGGCTTGTTAGGGATGTGAAGGTTGGGGGCAGCTTGGGATGCAGCGACCACAAGATGGTGGAGTTCAAGATGGAACTTGGTGGAAGAAGTAAGGCTAAAAGCAGGATTGCTAACCTGGACTTTCGAAGAGCCAACTTTGACCTCTTCCGGGACCTGCTTGGAAGTATCTCCTGGGCTAGGTTGCTAGAAGGCAAGAGTGCTTGTGAGAGCTGGGCTACATTTAAACAGCACTTCTTCCAAGCTCAGGATCGGTGCACCCCTAAGAGTGGGAAATCAGGGAACGGGGGCAGGAAACCTGCATGGATGAGCAAGGAGCTAATCGATAAGATCAAGACAAGAGGCAGGTCTATGAAATGTGGAAAAAGGGCCTGTCCTCTTGGGAGGAGTATAGAAGTGTTATCAGGGCCTGCAGGGACGCGACGAGGAAGGCTAAAGCCCACCTAGAGATGAGGCTTGCAAAAGAGATAAAAGATAATAAGAAGGGTTTTTTTAGGTATGTAAACAGTAAAAGGAAGACTAGGGATAATGTGGGTCCCTTGTTGAACGAGGGGGGTGTCCTGGTAATGGGAGATGCCGAGAAGGCGGAGATACTGAATGCTTTCTTTGCTTCAGTCTTTGATTTGAGGACTCCCCCCTGGGACTCGTCGACCCTGGTGGGGGGAGAAAGGGGCTGGGAAATGGAGGGCTCACCGTGGTTGACCCGAGGGTAGTTGGGGAGCACCTGAGTGGGCTCAACGCACACAAATCCATGGGTCCCGATGGGATGCATCCACGTGTGCTAAGGGAGTTGGCAGAGGTGATCGCCGAACCGCTCTCTATCATCTTTGAAAGGTCCTGGAGAACAGGAGAGATGCCTGAAGACTGGAGGATAGCCAATGTCACTCAGGTCTTCAAGAAGGGCAAGAAGGAGGATCCGGGAAACTACAGGCCAGTCAGTCTCACCTCTGTCCCTGGAGAGGTGTTGGAACAGCTCGTTCTGGATGCCATTTCCAAGCAATTGGAAGAGAAGAATGTTATGAGGAGTAGTCAGCATGGATTTACCAAGGGAAGTCGTGCTAGACCAACCTCGTTGCCTTCTACGATGACATCACCAGCTGGGTAGATGGGGGCAGATCAGTGGATGTCATCTACCTTGACTTTAGCAAGGCTTTCGATACTGTCTCCCAGAACATCCTGCTAGCAAAGCTGAGAAAGTGTGGGATAGAGGAGTGGACAGTTAGGTGGTTTGAGAACTGGATGACTGGCCGAGCTCAGAGGGTGGTGATCGGCAGTGCAGAGTCTGGCTGGAGACCTGTGACTAGCGGCCCAGGGGTCGGTGCTGGGTCCGGTTTTGTTCAACATCTTCATTGACGACCTTGATGAGGGAATAGTGTCTGCCCTCAGCAAGTACGCCGATGACACGAAGCTGGGAGAAGTGGCTGACACGCCAGAAGGTTGTGCCACCATTCAGCGAGACCTGGACCGGCTGGAGAGATGGGCAGGAAGAAACCAAATGAGGTTTAATAAGAGCAAGTGTAGAGTCCTGCACCCGGGAAGGAACAACCAGATGTATCAGTACAGGCTGGGGGACGACCTGCTGGAGAGGAGCTCTGAGGAGAAGGACCTGGGGGTCCTGGTGGACGACAGGTTGACCATGAGCTGGCAGTGTGCCCTCGTGGCCAAGAGAGCCAATGGCATCCTGGCGTGCATTAAAAGGAGCGTGGCCAGCCCGTCAAGGGAGGTGATCCTCCCCCTCTACTCCGCCCTGGTCAGGCCTCACCTGGAGTACTGTGTCCAGTTCTGGGCTCCCTGGTACAAAAAAGACAGGGACCTCCTGGAAAGAGTCCAGCGGAGGGCCACAAAGATGATACGGGGCCTGGAGCATCTTCCCTGTGAGGAAAGGCTGAGAGACCTGGGTCTGTTCAGCCTGGAGAAGAGAAGACTGGGAGGGGATCTTATCAATGTGTATAAATACCTGACGTGTGGGAGACAGAGGGATTGGGCCAACCTTTTTTCAGTGGTTTGTGGGGACAGGACAAGGGGCAATGGCCACAAGATGAGCACAGGAAGTTCTGCACCAGCATGCGAAAGAACTTCTTCACGGTAAGGGTGACGGAGCACTGGAACAGGCTGCCCAGGGAGGTTGTGGAGTCTCCCTCTCTGGAGATATTCAAGGCCCGTCTGGACGCCTACCTGGGCAGCCTGCTCTAAGGAGCCTGCTTTGGCAGGGGGGTTGGACCCGATGATCTTTCAAGATCCCTTCCAACCCCTTCGATTCTGTGATTCCCCTAAATGCCATCTCGATGATTCTTCTGAGGTTTAGAAAGGTCTCAAAGCTGATGGATAGATTACTATTTCTTCTTCCTTTCTTCATTTTGTCAATTTTCCTGTGAAAGTAGGAAGTAGAGATAATTGCAGGCTTGATTATAAATGAATTCCTTCAGGCTTTTCATGGATGTTGTCAGTGTTAAAATACTTCTATTTAGCAAAACTTTGCCTTTGGGACCCTTAATCCAAGGAAGGTGTTTAAATGATTAGATGGGCTTTGTAAGAGTGCGTTAACATCATTTTTATGTATTTTGATCAAGATGAATTAGACATTGGATTTAAGGGATTACTTTTTTTCTGGCATCAGTGAAGGATAACTGATACTGTGCTGAAGCAACCTCAGGGTAACTAACTATGGAAGAAACTGCTGGATCCACTCACTGAGGTGATGTTGTCTCCTCATCACTCTCTCAATAATATGCTTTATTTTTAAGGAGTAATGAGCTCAGAGACTTTGGACATGGCTTCCTCAGTGCTTCCCACTGTGCCATGTGTTTGGTGTGACTGATGCTAGGTCTCTTCATGCTCCTGTTTTGGGTGCCTGGCTCCTCTGTGACAGCAGAGGTTTGAGTAGTGCTGAGCAAGGAGAATCTGCTGTTTGGGCCTTGGAAAGAAAGCTACACCTGGAATATTAACTTCCATTGCTATTACTTAAGTTTCTATAAACAGTTGATTTAGTGGATAAATCTGGAGTAGGTAAACTTTTCTGGGAGGTGGCTGTGTTATAAAAGGAAGGTGGTACAGATCTCCCAAATGACACTTTACTTTTGATGAATGCTGGTACCATACAGATCCAAAGCTTGTTGCAGCTGTGCGTCAGGGACATGCAAAGAAGAAAACGCTCTTTGACACACAAAGGAGCTAATCTGTAAATACAAAAATAACTTCAGTGCTTTCATAAATATCCAAGCAATTCATGTAATGTAGACAGAAGCTTAGTATATTCTAGTACAGAGTACACGACAGACTAGATTGCTTTGAGAAATGAGAAGCTTTTCCCTTGGATTATTCATTATAATCACGGAAATGGACTTTTAAAGCATCACTTGTACACATGGCGCCATTCTTTGCACTCACTGTCAGCCAGATGACCTTGACGAATTTGTGTTGTAAATCACAGCAAAATAAAATTAACTGCACCAGATACTGTCTTCCTGTATTTGCTGCAAACTTGAGGTTGAGGCTTTGAAAGTGTTAATGAAGGCAGCTTTTTCAATTACAGGGAGCGAAACATTGCTTGTCCAAATGGACGCATCATCATTGGGTTGCTAAATCTAAATTTGTTTTAGATATGTACTGAGCCAAATTCTGTGCAATTCTCATGTTGGAGCATTTGGTTAAGTATGTGGCTCTAATGTCATGATGCGTCATGTTACAAGCAAAGACTTCTCTGCTCCCTGGTGAATGTTTCAAGAATATTAAAAACTGTATTTGCAGGATCTACACTCTTAACACTGTTTGAATGCGGATCTTAGCCTTTTGTGCTGCATCTTATGTTAATATGAGGAAAAATTGTGTGTTAGAAGATTTTAAAAGGTGATGTATAATTTACTTTTGCTGGAAATAGTAAAGACAGCTCTGACATATGCCATCAGCAGCAAAAACTCCTTGTGTTCAGTAAAGCTGTGTTGTTGCTGACCCATAGGAGTGCGCCCTGTGACTTAAAGACTTTGTGTATATAAGTTTAAAATACAAAGAACCCCCCATTGTATGCAGTCCCTTTCAGAAAGGGGAAGTAACAGAGATGGGATAACTCACTTCCTATTTGTCATAGGGGGAATGGTAATTTTATAAAAGGAGTGTGAGTAGTTGCATTGTAATCCCAATATATCATTTAGATTTGTCTTTGTGAAACTCATTTTTGGGTTGGTATTTTTCTTGATTGGCCAGAAAAGTGACCTTAAGGATGTGAACAGATGCAACAGAAGATATAAAAAATTTCTGTCATTAAGATTATGAATATATATGTGAATATATATATGCAATTTCATAATCCTGTTCTTGCATGTATTTGGCAAGAAGTCGGTTATTCTGAGGGTAAGAAGTAAATTATATGCTCTAGTGAAAACTGAATTGATTTGAGTGAGTTAATACTTGCAGGGGGGGGAAAAACCAAAAACACTTTGTGTGAATTTGCTGAATGTGTGCTATATGTAGCTAGTGAAGCTGTTTTCTGTGTATGATGACTTGAGATTTGCAGTAAATGAAGAAAGGGTACAAAATTGATCTTCTGTACACAAACATTCATTTAAAAATGAATGCATTTAGATTTAAAAACAAGCATCTGCATTTGCCTAGCCCTTCTCTGTTATTAACAGAAACAAGTGATTTAACAGAAAATAGAAATGTGAAATGTTGTACAATCTGAAAGTGTGGTTTGCATCACTTGGGTCAGGGCTTCGCTTGGAGCCTTGCGAGCCCATGTGCAGCAGGTTCTGTTCACGATTCTTTGGACGTCCAAAGCCAGGTGGTTTCGGAGGAGCCTGTGAATGAATGAATGTGAAGAGTGCAGACACCACAGAAATAATGACAATTTACATACATGAACTGCATAAGTAACTTTGGCCCAGCTTCCAAGGCGTATTTGGGCCTCCCGTTTTTAAACTGAAAGAAGAGATGCAAAAGGCATTTGGTGTAGTTTAGTGTAGGATCTCCACAAGGGCGGGGTCATCCCTAAGTTTTTTGTGAGCCTTTGCAATGGGCAAGGGACTTCAGAGAAAATATAATAAATAGAATGCTTGTATCAACCTAAGCTATTTTTCAGTGAGTATTAGGGTTTTAGGCACGGAACAGGAAATTCAGGCTTACTAAAAGTTACTTTGCTCTTATTTCTAAGAGAAGCAAATTTCCTGCTTTCTTTCAGTGCACACCCTGGAGCCTGCAGACAGCTTCTAAACTCACAATTTAGTGCATTTGAAAAATTCAGGGTCAGTCGTGGTTAAGGAATGAGACTTTTGTGGCCATGTGGACAACTTGATTTTGTGGAGTGGCATGTATTTTGCGAATGAGCAATAGGAAAGGATCTGAATTACAGCAAAATCTATTTGAGGACTGAATTTTTTGGCTCATCTCTGTACCAATT
Source organism: Anser anser (assembly GCF_964211835.1). Taxonomy (NCBI): domain Eukaryota; kingdom Metazoa; phylum Chordata; class Aves; order Anseriformes; family Anatidae; genus Anser; species Anser anser. Next base: position 39,395,389 of record NC_139726.1, read on the forward strand.
GCCATTATACATCTTTGTCCAATTTTCATACAAACAGGATAAAAAGGGTGAAGTGTTGCAAGAGGAGCTGTTTTGCAGCTTATCAGAAAATGGAGTTCTGAGCAGCTGGTAATATTTTCACCAAGCTGAACTTTTTCAGCCTCAGGCAGGGGGTTCATCATGTAAGGAAGTTGTATCTGAGCGTATACTTCAGCAGACGCCTGCAAATAGCTGAGGTCTCTGACTAGCAGAGATGTCAAAACCTGAACTGTAAACCACCTTAACAGATGCCCGGCTGATAAGGGTCTTGTAAATGCTTGGAGAAAGCTTTTACCAACGTTAATGATTAAGGTACAGTAATGGGATAATTGCTGACTACAGTTAAACAGCAGCTGCCACCACACAGACCCTGTAGATTTCTCCATTTGTGGGCATTGTAAAACAGAAACTGGTTGATATACAAGACTCAAGGTTCAGTAGAAAACTTAGTGCAGTGCTAGCAGCGAAGGTCTTCTAGAAACCTTCAGTGTATTTAGGAACAGCTTGAGGTTTTATGTGTGTTACAAAGGCAAAGGGGGATGCTAATGAAACCCTTTATTATGGGACAGCAGTTAATCCTAACAGTGCTCTGCTCCTTGGGCAGCGTTCCAGCATCACTGGCAGGGAAGCAGATCCTCCCTGTCCCCTGATGGGCTGGGAGGAGAACGTACTGTCCTGTACCCTGGTGAGAAAATTGGTGGCTTTACTTTGTTATTCACCACCTTGGCCTGTAACGCTCCAAAAGAAAAGGGTCGGTTGATCAGATCTTCAGATCCAAGAGCCGTGTCCAAATTGGAGAGGTCTTGCATTGCCTTCTGTTTCTGTGCCACTTCTTCCCCCACCCCATCTCTTTGCAGGACCTGTGTGTTCAGGAGGTGAGTCTGCAGCTCCCTAATGCAAAGGGCTGTTCTGCATTCAGCCGTTCTGGCACAGTACACACTTGATCTGGAATAAGACCTGAAGGACTGACCATAGTACTGATAATAAATAATAATTCCAGGCTTGGCTTTGCCTGCCTGCTCTGTGCACATTTTCAAGTAATTCAGTCTTGCAGCAATACTTGGATGGGCTCAAAGAAAGACAATGCATTTTAACAACGTAACTAAAAGGAGTTTAACAGTTTTTGCAACTATTGCACGTTTAAGTCTACAATTCATTATTTAATATTTATTTGTGATTTTTATCACATTTCCAGAATAAAGTGACAAAATTAGAACTGGCACAGTAAATTCTGTGCAATGACAAGCTAGCAAAATTATGCTCTCCTACTCAGCTAGAGTGAGTAATGGGTTTTGATGGGTGCATAATACATCATTAGGGATTTATTTTCTTTACTATCACAGTAGGCGTGCGTTCTGAGCCTGGACCAGTAATTTTCCTGCCTTCTGCTAAATGTTGCTTTACTCTTGGTTACAACTCTTAGTTCTTATTTATTTATTTTTTCAATGGCGTGAATTACAGAAGTCATGGCCCGGCCCCTTTCTGTAGTGTTACAAAATCCCTATTGGAAAGGGGATTGGTGTACAGCCATGGGAAGTCTTCACAGTGCTTCGTTCTGAAGTGTTTGGCAATGGTAGCTTTATCTACTGCTAGGTAAAGAGAAGAGTTTGGTGCCTGGCATGCCAACCTGAACCTCTTGAAGCTTTAGTTGAAGAAAAGGCCTAACATACTGGGACTTCTGCAGAGATCCTACTTGGACAGGGGCCTGTCTGCTCCCATAGGTAGATATCTGTGGCTTGCAGATGTAGGACCAGCCTGTGGCAGGCACCCTGGGCTGTAAAGGGAAATGTCTGCATTGCTGTCTGGCCTCGAGGAAGGTGTGCTGAGTTGGACGTGATACATGTGGGGTACCATTTAGCAGCATCTCCAGCTGAGTTCCTTTACTGGGTGCGGTATGCTGCCTTCTACCCTCCTCTGGGCTTTTCTCTTGCTCAGCGGGGTGCAGACCATTTCCCACACTTTAGTTCTCTTCCCTCGGCTAAGCTAGTTCATGGCCATTGCCAAGATAGATGGGGCTGGTGAGATGCTGCCCTGGTAGCTGGGAGAGAGCTTTTACAGGTGGTCTCAGTTATTTTGGGGCCATGGGGGATGGCTGTCATAAGACTCTTGCAACAAGGAGCCCTTCTTTGAGTGTTGAAAGTTACACTGAAGGCAATTTCCAGAAACGCATTTCCATATTTCTGTCAATCCAGTTGTATTTGGATATACAAATGGTAAAATAAACATAATGGTATGTTGGAGTAACATAACACTGGGCTGCATTGAGAACTCAGAAGGATATTATTATGATAAAGGCTCCATCAGTGATTAAGAGCCCACAGAAAATCCTTTGTCAACATTGTAAGCAATCTGCTGCTGTTGCTGGATGAAGGTTGGTATAGAATGGGTAGTGAAGGGAAAATGGTAGGGAGATTGCTTCTCACTTGTCGTTAGATCCATCCAGCCAAGAACTTTACCACTTGAATTCCGATCTGGAAGCAAATGTAGCTGCAACAGATTTCATACAAAGGCCCTTGCTGTCATTAGGGTTTTGTGCAATGTTTCCTCTTACATGTGTATGTGCAGACTGTTTTGTTGAACAGCATGGCAAGAGTTTTGGAATCAAAATTTATAGTACAAATTAAATACATTTTGGGAAGCTGACACTTGAAATGGAAATAGTGGAGGAAAATGAACATATTGAACCACCCACTTACTGCTTACTCATTCTGTTTCTTGACACACTCAGCTTCTGCTGGGCTTGCTACAGCACAAAGATTAGGAGAGCTGATCTTTCCCTTCCTAGTCCCTTGTGTTGCTGTTCACGTTTGGCAAAAATATTGTTCACATGTCTCTGGACATGTAAGACATGGAAGTCTGCAGGGAAGGAAAGGCATCAGAGATTTTCTCCTTTGGGCTTTCTGGTCATGGGCAGCTGTTTAACATAAGTAGGGAATTTGTCTCGTGAATATGTGTGTAATACTTCTTGTTCAATAGAAATAATTTTGAGAGAGGAAAGACAGGTGTTCTGGGGCCTGGTTCTTAGAAGCTTTCTGCAACTGACTGCTCCCCCTGTCTACTTCTCTGAGAAAAGGCAACTTGCAAGAACAGTGCACACTGCTCACATTTAAACTATGAGTTGAGGTGAGCTTGAGTGATACATCTCTTCCCGTATGAAAATACTTTACACTCAAATGTGCTTGGGTAAGGTCAAGGCCTGCCAAGTCGGGCACTCAAAGTGTAGGCCCTAATGTGCAATTATGTTTATTGGAGAGGTCAGAAGAATGCTTACATGTTAGCAAAGCAACTTACTTTTTCCTAGCTTTGCTCTTCAAACTGCTGAATTATTTTGATACTTACTTTTTTTCTTCTTTAAAGGCAGGCCCTGATATGGAAAATTTCAGCTCAAAGAGATGAAATCTGGCAAGTGTATAGCAACTGAAAAAAAAAAAAGGCAAGCTCTTGCTAATGAGTAAAATTAGCAATAGATGGTTTTATCAGCTTGGCCTTCTGAACATACAGTTCAAAGAGCTAAAAACATTTCCTCAGCACTCTCTATTTAGTCAGTATTTACCTAACAGCAGACTAATCTGCTGAAAAAATCTCAGTGATGGTCTCAAAGTCAGCATCCGTTTGTTTTCTCTTTCAGTTTACTCACAGGCTGTGCAGGTCAGGCTGATACCCTTGTATTCTCGCTTTCATGAGCAATGTGTTTGCTATGAGATTATAGAGCTTTTACGTACTAAAAAAATAGGAAATAAGAGGCATCTAAACCAACTGCAAAGGGCCCCTCCATCATCTCAGCATTAGAATATTTGTGGCTCCTCTCAGTGCTATTGTCTGAAGAATTCTGTCTTCTGCTGGAGTTTTAGGGATAAGCAAGGTACTGACTTTGCTCATATGCACACATGACTTGGCTATTTGATTCCTATTTTATAGACAGTAAACTGGAGAAAACTTTCCGTGTGAAGAACGCAAAGAAAATATGCTGTTGAGTTTGTGAAGTCGTTTGCTTCCAGGCTTTGTCTGGGAACCTCATCTCTGTTGCCCACAAGCATTGGTTTACCATGTCTAATGACCATGGGCCCTCAAAGCTTGTCACCAACATAAGCTGGGTGGCTCTGATGGTGGTGTAGAGGGAATCAAGATGTTGCACAGGTACAGCTTAGTTTTCTGTTCAGCAGAGAATTGCAACCTGTAAAAGGAGCTGTCTTTCTTCTAAGGCTACAGTGGTTTATTTTTGATGGTTTGGGAGCAAAAATAAGACTTTTGTACTGTACCCACTCAGTGTACCTGAAGGCTAGTGTATTTTCAAAAGCACATATCATTTAGGTAAAATACGGTTATTGTAAAATTCTTAGGTTAAAATAGGATTATTGCAAAATTCTTAGAATTCTCGGAATCTGGAATAAAGCTAACTTTGAACATAGGGACAATGTGTCTTTGCTGCACTGATACTTTTTAAACAGATTTTGAGCAATCAGATTAAAAAATAAGGAAAAATGCTTTCATTTTCACTTCTTAAAGCCCTTTTTTTTTCTTTCCTTTTTTTTTTTTTTAAAAAAAAAGAGAGAAAACACTTAAAGTCAATAGTTGTTAAAGTTGTTAAAGTTAAAGTCAATCTTCATAGAGATGAATACTGCACTTAGTCTGCCCTTTGAGCAAGCAATTTACAGCTTCCTCTGGGTGCACCTCATAGTGATTCAGCTGAGAGCAGGAGCAGGCATGCTCCCAGGCTGCACCTCCTGGCTGCCCCCTGCTACTCGCCTCAGCTGTGGGGTGGCTTGGGGAGTGTGTCTGGGGTGCTGGGGAAATCAGGGTGCCAGCAAGGTGGTCCCCACATGCCCTTGTGGTGCCGTGCAATGGGCAGGGGCTTGGCACTAGCTGCTTCTATCTACCAGCCCGTATCTGCGGGCCCACGCTGCTTTACTGATGCATGTACAGCTTGTGTTAGTGTGTCAGAAGAAGTTTTAAAGATGGGCAGAACTAAGGCTAGTACAGTAAAAGACATAAAGCAAAGTCTCCAAATGATGTTTGTGATGGTGCTTTGGTGTATGCAAAATTATATGCAAGAAGCTATTTTTATTTTTCAGTATGTGCACTTTGTAATAATCACCAGTATTAAAAAAAGTAATAAATCTTGCTTATTGCTGTTAACAAAAATCTGAGGTAATTTTGCCAGAGGGTTGCTGAACAGCTCGTTTTTCATAATTACTCATTTGAGTGTGATGTAGCTGTTTCTTCCTATTTTATGTAGAAGTTTTTTTTAAGGAGCCCGAGTTATGCTAAATTCTGTTTTTAAAACTGTGTTTATTAATAGACTTGCTTGCTCTCTTTGTCTTAATGCAGCTAATTAAATTGTTAGTAGACTGCTAATGTAGAAAACAAAGCTATCCTGGAGTGTAAAATTGCTTGAGGAGATCTTAAATAAGCCATGCATACAAACTTAAGGATACCTTGGGGACTTCAGAGCTTTGCGGGGTATGGCTGTTGTGCCGTGGTGTCTCAAAGAAGCAACGCCAAAATACCAAGAGCTTTAGGTCTTGCTTCAGGCCAGTAGGACAAGAATAATCAGAGGTGGGTGTTCCCTGGTCTGGGGCTTGTTATCTGGATCTTGGGCAGTCACCAAGGTCTGAATTTAAGCAACAAGGCGAGGTTAGATCAACTATTTTTACACATATTTATACACACTTACACTTGTCTAAAGAACATGTTTTCAGTGACAGGGAACTGTGAATTCCTGCACATACCTTGAGTGCAGACGCTAAGGAGGAGAGAGAGCTGGATGGTGGTGAAGTGAGCAAAGCTATCCCAAAAATGTAAATGCAGAAAACTTCATTTTCTTGTGCGGAGGAAAGGTAGCTAGTTGCTTTGGTGCAGATATCAGGTGATCTATTACAGGATTTAATTTGTTCTGAAATGTATTGCAGCCATAGTAGAATTTAAATAGAAATTTATTATGGTGGATTAAGTGCTGATGTGGCATAAAGCGTGGGGTTTGGTGACATTCACTTGTCTGAGTTATTTGTATTGTATGCGCAGGACAAGAAAGGTATTTTGGTCAAGTTCTTTCTGTATGTCTATGATGGGAGGAAAAAAGCATTTAAGAAACTTACTTGCTTTTATTAGTCTTGGCCTTTCTTGCTAACCTGTTATCCTTTAAAAGTTCTGGGATGGGAAAAAAAAGGTGAAAAACAATGTATTGTAGGGGGGTTTCTTTTCTTATTCTAGGTGCAAAAAAAGTGGTAAAATGCTCAAGTCACTCTCTCTGATTTTTGTGGGTTTTCTTGCAGTCATATTATCTCATTTTAAAATGTCTTTTTCTTCCTGCAAGCTGTGGGGAAAAATCCATATACAGCAAAGAAAATTGATGGATACCCCTTAGGGGAGTAGTTCTTGCTATGATCAAACTGTTTACATTGTAAACAAACAAAATTTAAGACTTCTACCTGCTTAATCGTTCTTTGTCCAAGTTGGAAGAAAACTTGTGATAATAGCAATGAGAGCTTTCCAGAAAGGTGCAGGAGTTTTAAAGCAGAAACAGCATCACCTGCTACCAGTGCTGTGCTTGTGTCCAAACTCCCCAGTCCCGACGCTGGATGTTATAGCACGCAGCAAGGCCTGGGAGAATTTAGTGGGGATGTGGGGCTGTTCTCCCCTCTGAACAGCAGAGTCCAACTCTTCCTATCTGACTTAGCAGTTCCTTTCTAGTGAGGAGTGTCACCATGTCTCCGTAAGGATTTGGCTGTGTTCAGCAGGCTGGGCATTGACCAGGGATCTAATATGTTACATGGTCAGACTTCAGGTATTTTTTTTCTTTCTGTTTTCTCTTTCCAGGGTGGAAAGGGACTTCTTCATGCCAAAGGGAGGCATCTTTGCTTCCCTCTCAAAGCTGTGCAGAGTTGTGGGCAGGCCACCAGAGCTCCACAGAAATGTGCTTCTTGGGTGCCAGCTCAGACAGGTTTCTGGACCTTGCAGGAGTCTCAGGGCAGAGCAGCACACCTGGTGTGGTTTGATTTTTTTTTTTTTTTTTTTTGAATTCTTTGCTGCGGAGGCTCAAGTGTTGGCATTTTGTTTGCAGCCTGGCAGAGAGAGCACATACACTAAAGCATGGTGGTTTAGGACTGGCTCCAAACCCGAGTGCAATAACTAGCCATACTATTTTTTTATGGCTCTGTTTAGGATATTTGAGGTAAGAGTGTGGCCAAACCCAGTCAAAAATCCATAGAAAGCATTTTCAACTCTCTTAAATCAGTTCTATTCCCTTTCAGTTGTTGTTCTGTTTGTTCCTTGTGGGCAACAAGCATAGCACAAGGTGAGTGATGAGCAATCCTTCTCTCAGGCTGCTGCTCTCTTCATAGAAAATTTGGCAGGAAGTGCACATTGACCCAACAGTTGATATTTGTGGAAGTAGTGTCAAGCCACTAGAGCATGGGAAGCTAGATATTTATGAAATCCCAGCTTCATTTGTGTTTTGTCTCCCTGACTGTGTGCCCAAGGCTAATTACTGGCTCTAACACAAAGATTAACTTTTGGATGGAAATTGCCTACCTGGGCTGATGGAAGAAGTGCTGCCAAATGAAGATCCCACAGCGTGGTATTGACATGTCTACTATGCAAACCTTTATGGCCATAGTCAAGTTGTGTACTGAAAACATCTTTTAAAGAAGCTCTTGAGATAAAATGTCATTGTCTTCAGAACTTCAGAAGCATCTGTAGCTGTCGCACACAAAGTAATCACTGTACACCTTATCAGGTCCAGTTTTTCCAATTTAACATGAACAGTGAAGGAGAAATAAAGCTTTTTGCTCCCTTCCCATCTTGGGAAAATGGAATAGAATCAGAGTATCATTCAGGTTGGAAAGGATCTCTAAGATCATCTAGCCGAACCTTTAACATACTAGTTTTATTGAATGATACTGATAAGAGAGAAATAGCATTGTATTGTCACCTCTGTGGTCTCTCTGCATCCTGTATGCACAAAGGACAGCATTCAGATCTCTCTTGCTCTATAAATTGCTGCGGAGGAAGTCAACAGAGATGAGAGACTGTTTTTGGTGGTGAGATGAATGGGAAACTAAGAATCCTTCTGTCGTTCCTTTGCTTGCTTCTTGAAATTGGAGGGCCTATTTTGGAATGCTGCATGCTTCCTGATGACTTCTACTCCCACCCTCCCCGGAATTTAAAATACTTAACTTGGGTATGAAATCCTCTAGGTGGGAAAGCACTGACTGGTGAGTGCAAGTGTAAAATTGGTTGGAAGTACCAGTGAGGGAACAGTGCAATGGAGCTGAGTGGTACACTGAAAATGAGAGTATTATAAATCAAAACACATTTGTTATTGAGTTTTCACCGCTGGTCGTTGAGGGCACAGCTAATGAATACTGGATCCATAGTCCATTGGAGTCAATTGGGAGAATCCTATGGTAATTAATTTGGGCCAGATTTTGAATTAATTCCTTCTTTCAGTGTGCTTTACCTTCAATTTCTATTACAAGGTATGGATTGCTTTTCCTCATGTGTTTCATACGCATGTTTTTATAGTTTTTGGTTTTTTTTGTTAATGGTAGAGGTGAAAACAGACACTCAGGTATCTTAACCACTAATGAATAGAAGCCATGATTAAGTAATTTTGATCCTCGGGAAAGAACAAGTAAACAAGGATCACTTTCTTTGCATTTACTCATTTGAAATAACTTTCTATGAACCTTTTAAAAAGAAGGATTAAAAGCAATGATTCAGGGAAGCTAAAAGTAAAGTTAATATTGCTGTTTAGGGTGTGCTTTTTCCTGATCAGGATTACCAGATGCTCAAATTAATTCCATTTATTGCCTAAGCTTTGTCTAACCCCCTTTAGAGGTGAGGGGTTAATCCACTAAAAAATTACTATTCTGTATTGTATGCCATTAAGTCCTGCAGAACAGGTTTGGGTTGTTGATTATATTCCATCAGTCCTGTTGTACTAACTGCAGAAAAGCAGTGGTTGAGCTATGTAGTGGAACTGTCTAATGCTGTGCCCTAGTGTCCTTTCTTAACATTGAGGCACTTTTCTGTTTACCTGGAGCTGTGCTGGGAGTGCTGTCTGGCAGCACTGGAAGCCAGTGCCAGAACTGTTTTGCATCTTTCTTTACAGCTGTCCCCACAGTGCACTCTCTCTGGCTCTTCTTCCTCCATTGTGAGTTGGAAGAACATGATGGGTGTTTCTCACCTTGCTGTTTCCATTTAATTTTTCTCTGCTTTGCAAGAGCCAGGAGAGAGAGATGCTGCTTCATCACCCCATGGGCAGCTCTGCCCTTTGGCCTGACTGGGGGGACACAGCGCTGGGATTTTCTTTTTCTTCATCTCCCATAAGCGTGCAGCTCTCCCTGTATTAGAGGACCATCATTAAAGCGGTGAAATCAGCTCTCAGAAGTGAGGAAACAGCAGACTGAAGATAGTCCAAGTAGTCATATTATGGTTTACTGGTCATGTTTGGTCACATACAATGTTTTTTTCTAAGACATTTATCAAGCACACAAGGAGGATTCTGTTTACCTATAATCATCTCCTCAGTATTTTGTTTTGTCACTGATGTGTGCGTGCTCCAGGCTTTTTTTTTTTCTTCATGTTGTTTACATGATATTTTTGGGATTACTAAAATTGGTGTATAGAGGAAAACTTTAATTCAGACACAATCCCTATTGTATGTGGCAAAAAGCAGGAAAGACGTGAACTGCCTGGAGTTTTTTAAGCTAGCAAAATGTGCTATTTGCTGTGATTGTATGCTGCTTTGTTAACACAAGAATTTATTTCCAAAATGCCCAGCTGTAACAAGTTGAGATATGAGTATGTTGAAGTATGACTTCGTCTTTTGTTCCCTCAGAGCATTTTGTGCTAAGTAGCATTTTTATTTAGTGTTGCAAAAGCCTCACTGACCTTGACAAGGAAGCCCAAGGAAAGAAAAATAAAATGTGTGAATACAAAATATAGACTTTCTGGCCTGGCAGGTATATTGGTTAACAGAATCCAGGGATTTTATGAGATCATGAATGAGTCAGCTGTGCAGTGCTAGTGGGGCTTAAAAGAAGTTTTTTTTCTTTTTTTCTTCTGGGTATTACTAGTGTTGTCTACGTAAGATTCGGGTGCTGCTCTGTGTTTAGTATTGATGAACCATCACCAGAAAATTCCATTTAAGTTTTGTGCAGCTTAGTTTAAGAAAGAAGCAGGTCAGTTGAAGGTGGTTGAAAAAGAGGTTCTTGAGCATTGAGACCTAATTTTTGAGGAAAATGGGGGAAATCACCAGGTTTGTTGAATTGCTTCTGTCTTAAGTCTGTTTGCTTCTGTTTCCCGGCGACCTGCAAGCTGGAAAGCTGCCACTTAGCCAGGCGCTTGCATTTCCCCAGCCTTTCTAAGGATGCTCATGGGAGAGGTGAAACCAGAGGAGCTGTCTGAGGTGAGGCACTCTTCTGCCCTGGGAGACCTCTCGCTGAATCACTACAGTTTTACGGAACTTACTTTGGTAAGAGTGGTGACTGGCATCTTGCTGCAAAGCATTTGGGAGGACCACTCTGATGCCTTTCTTCTTGTTGCTGCTCAGGTTGCTCACTGCAGTGTGTGTCTTCTAGCAGGAAGAATTATAACTCCTCACTGAGTGAAGCCACTCGTTTGCTTGAACACATCAAATACAGCTCCTGGTGGTAATAACAAAAGATATGTAGATTGCAAATATAAATATCCAAACAGAATGAAATACACTAATACTCTGATCTTAAAAGTAATTTACAGTTGTTTTTCCTTAACCCCCCTTCTTCTTCCCTGAGTCCTCAGGGTTCTAGTTCCCTCATTGCCCCAGTTGAGGAAAGAATTTAAATATTGGTCCTAAGGATATTGTTATTCAAGACAGGCCTTTTAACATTTGCCTAGTGTTAAATCGTGTGAGAATGGGACTTAATCCCTTGTTTGAACTTTAGCATGTCCTTTTCTTTTCTGAATATGGATGCTTTTTAAATTTCAGCCTGATTGGATGACTGTGCAGGGAAGAAGTACTTCTTTAGAATTCCTCTGATATAGCTATATTTTTTTCTATAAGGAGGAAAAAGTAACCTTTAACAAGAAGGCTCTTTTCTCCATTTCCCAGTTTTAACGTAGTGTTGCTTATGATGATGGAAGTACTTGGAGGTACAGGACAGGCAGAGGTCAATACGGTACAACAGAACACCTGCCAATGTGCTTAGACTTCCTCCTGAAAATTTTCCTCGAAATGCCCAGGCATGCAAGGGAGGCATCAGGGGCCCACTGGGCAGACGTGGGCATAGGGCGCTGGATGCTTGACCCCTCTGCTGCCCCTCACATGTCCTGCGCCCTGGCCCTGGCCCCACTGGGCTCCCGGGCCCTTCTATGCAGATGCTGCGTCTCCAGCTTCCTCTCCATCCCCATGCCCTGATAGCATTCAAGTCACTAGCTCTTGGCACTGGATTTCTGATTTTGTGTGGAGTCCCTTGGGAACTGAGTAGAGACCCTTGATTCCTGTTGTGCCTTCACCTTGAACAGCAGGATTTTTGTTGTTGTTGTTCTTGAAGTGCCGTCCATGCGTAAGTGGGTCGGATGTTGTTCTGTTGTACTAACTGGCTCCCAAATAATGGCAAGTCAATTAGGTGGGTTAACAACTGGTCTTGTACAAATGCTCTCTGGTCCTTCCATCTCTCCTGTTTTTTGAAATGAAGATAGAAGTATTTTTGATAAATTTCTCTTCCAAAGTTACTGCTTATGCAGTATAGATATGCAGACTGTTCTGTTCAGTATTTGTTGTTGTTGTTAAGAAATAACATGCCTCAAAGTTTCTTACAGTGTTGTGTACTCAAGTGAACCAGTAGTGTGTACCCACACCATTTATTACCAGTTGTTGCTGCTGAGGTTTGAAGATGTTCCATACAGGTTAGTGATTCCACTGCAGTTGCTTGTGTTTTGATTAATGTTAAGTAGCTGGCTGGAATGACTTTACTGCCTATTTTTGCAATGCTTCCCTTTTTATTTTAGAATCAAATACCTGCATGACGAAAGATTGTACATCACCGTGCAGAACCCTGGAGTTTCTGAGAGTCCTGTGCTGTGTTTAGTTTTTCCAGTGTGGGAGAGCAGTGAGGATACAGTGTGTTTTGCTCTGCTTCTGTCACCCAGGCATACTGTGTGGGTGGACGAAAACTGTCCTCACGGGCTTTAAGCACCCGTATGTTTCATTTTTTTCATCTTTTCTTTATTTCTCAGAAGAAGGGGCGGGAAAAAGGTAAGAGGGCATTGGAAAAGCAGGGAAATAGAGGCAGACTAACCAAGTGTTTTCTTTGATGCAGACAATCAAGGTGGCGCACACAGCTTTTGGAAAGGGAGGGTGGAGATCTCAGTGCCTCACTGTAGGCATCCTGCCATCTGAAATAAGGAGGTACCCAGCTGGGTGCTGGAAGGAGAAAGCTGCTTGTGGTACGGAGCCAATGTGATGGATGAGTTTTGGAGAGGAATCGGTAATAAGGGGAAAAGGCAAATATCCTGGAGAATAACTCTAGCTGCAGCTAGAAAAGAAGAGACTCAGACAATGAAGGGATGTAAGAGAAAATGTGTGGAAGGAAGGATAGTCTGCAGAGATGGAACTAGCAAGGGATATAGACCTGCAGGAGTGAGGACTCTTGGAGATTTGATATGTAAGGGGAGAAGAAAAGCACTAAAATAAAACAAACAAACAAACAAAAAACACATACCACCACTACCACCAAAAAACCACACACACACAAAACACAAAAAACTTAATGATTCACTAATTTGTACCTCATGCCCCTCTTAAGTTCTGCGAGTCTTGTGAGATGGAAAACCAGAGGCCAACTGTTACGAGGAAGAGCATGAATGAATGCACATCACACTATCTAAACAAATATTTATTTTTTTTTTTTGAGAGGAAAAATGCAAGATGCATTTGGTGTACGGTCTTCAGAGAAGACAGTTGTCAGCGAAGACCTTGGTAATTCTCTTACTAGTGTAATCAGAAAACGATGTGTTTTTCATCCAGGAATAAATAAGGCTTTTGCTCACTTAAGAGACTACTAAGGCTGTGACCAGCAAGCAATTAATGTCATTAGTGATTAATGTTTGATTGTGTTAGTAGCTGTATTTAATGATTAATAGCAACATCAATGTATATTTATAAAAGAAGTTAATGGCTGTAGAACGATTTACTGGCTCAGGAGAAAATTGGTTGCTTCCTGGTATCAAGTTAATGCTGCTTTAGTCAGAGATATAATTGCAAGTAGGCAGCATTGTTTACTTGTAAAATCAACATAACTTTGAGAAATTGCTCTAAATACATTCCACAAAAATGGACTGGATATATTGAGCTGAAAGAGAACCTGAATTTTTTGCATTATTGTCTCTCCCAATATCCACAAGTGAACTTAGTTTTGTGCTAGTGTTTTCTCATCTCAATGAAAGAGAGCATTAAGAAGATCTGTAAGAGGCAAAGTTGATTTTAAGTCAAACGCTCCCAAGTGTTTTGTTGATCTGTAGTGAAGAAAGACAAACACTGTCATCTGTGCTTTCTCTGCCCGTACAATTGCACATAATTTCCTGTACTCGTTATTCAAAATGCTGCAAAAAATATTGGTTTCTTTCATGTAGCTTTGAAAGCAGAAGAGCTGCAGCTTGATTCTTTATTTTATTCACATAAACATTATTCCTTGATTGTGTTACACAAAATGAAAGGGATTTATACATGCTTTGAATTAGTTTTCCAAAGCTGTCATTTCAATAATCAAAACTGGATTGCTGTCCAAGGGACCCAGAGGTTTTGTTTAAATAAAAACACCTAGGAAATGCTACTCTGCAAGAGAAGGAGGTGCCGTGGTGATGACAATATTGTGTTTGTGTAATTCTTTGCCTCTTCAATACACACTCGCTATCCCAGACAAAAGTAGCGGCTCCAGACATGCCTGCCTAGTGTAGCTTAGAAGGATGGGGTTTATATTACAGCCATTCTGACAGATAGACCACCTTTTTATTATTTAGGTTTAACAACTTAAGCAAGATGTAAGAGCCTAAGATGTGAGTGCTGTGCTGTGTTTGAGACTGCCCAGTATGCTTCTGTAGGTACAGAGAATGCCCTTAGTTGATGGTAATTATTGTAATTATTCTCCTGAGCTTTGTAAGGCAGTCATCCTTTGCATCATTCCCTGTTGCTGGAAGCTGGATGTTGCATCGTAGCAGTGCCTGTGGAAGGGGAAAATTGGCATTTTTTTCTAAAATTTCTCAGGTGTAGTCTTCTCATCTCACATATTTCCTCAGGAACAGCTTCCTAGGGAAGTGTGTAGGCTTATCATGAACTAGTGCATGGGCAGCAACAGCCTATCAGGTTTATCTCAGGTGACCTTGGATAAACTGCTTAATTTCTTCATGCTTTTGTTTCCTCTCCTGCTCTTTGTCCTTATTGTTGGTTTAGTTGGGATGGTGTCTGTTACTGAGCACAATGGAAAGCTCGTTATAGATTGGTCATTGAAGTATTATCTTAACACAAATGATAAAGAGGTTTTTTTTTTTTCTTCTTGTAGAACATTGACTGTGAAGCAGGCTAGCATTTTTTATTAGTTTTTTTAACCACTAGTCCTTCTCTCGTTGGGCTTTTCTGTTTGTTTTGCAAAAGAAAACATCTGTTTTGTGTAAACACCCGATACTTCCAGTTGACCAAACTGGAGATGTGGGAAGAAGGAAAAAAGAAACAACAGGTTGGGCTGACCTGAATAATATTTAGAGATGTTTTCTCACTGAAATGAAGGAAAACTGATTTATTCTTTCTGTGCCAAATACAGTGTTTCTGATATGTCAGAATAGTTTATTTTAATACTTCTGAGGCTGATTGTGTTGGCATTTGCAAAATGTGTTGGTTTCCCTTGAAAAGGAAAAGTCAAGTTCTCAAAACAGGGCTGGGAGCCACGTTCCCCTTTGCACAAGGGCTGGACTGGCTTGCATATAAAGGCACCATGCAGGGATTTTGTTCCCGGTGGAGGGGCTGTAAACCAGCCCTCAGGGCTCAAACAACCTGCCTCCCAGCAGGCACTGTTGAGCTGGACGTGGGCCTTGCAGACAGGTTCTGGCACAGTGCAAGTCACATGCTTGTGTGACTTACCTTGCTTCTAGTAGCACCTAAAAACTCATCCTGTCAATACATAGCTGGTGGAGGGCATGTCCCAGTGCTGGCTCATGGAAATTGGTGGCTTTAAATTCTTCAGGTGGCTGCAGACTTGCAATATTAAGTTAGGATCCTGTTAAATGGGAGACCAGAATGTGTTCAATCCTTCAGCCGCTTCAGAGCAAGGAAGTGGGATCCCCAGGATTTCATCCATGGGAGACAACAGCAGTGTGCATGGAACAGCATTGGTTCTCTGTGGCCTGGGGCTGCCTGGGTTGTTGGGTAAAAGGGAGCAGTGGTTTGCAAATCTAACATGAATTTCAGGGTGGACAGGTGTTCTCTAACAGAGGTTGAAATTTTGTCTTCTAGAGGTGTCGGTATAGCTTGTTCTGGAATTGCTGGAAGAAACTGTTAAGAGTTTTGTTTTTTTTTAACTTTTTTTTTCCTCCCAATGTTTTGCTGAACTTGAACCAAAGAAGTCCAACAGTTGGAAAGTATCTTCTCTCTTGTGGTAGCCGAAGTGTTGGGCAAAATTCACCTGAATATACCTATTGTTTTGGTTACCCTGAAGTACCAATCCTGACAAAATGAGTTGTCTAAAACAAAAGCTGAAAGATATCAAGTCTAGTTATCATCTCACAGGTAAATGCTAGCTGTCTTCACTACCTGCTATGTATGTTAGAAATTAATTCAGTGGTTACATGAGCTACAGATAATAAGACCATGTTAGCATAAAACTTTCTAATCGTATAAAATACTTCTAATCTACATTGCATTTTCTTGTTTGTAGTAAACATGGCACAGTTCTCACTGAACACTAACAGTAGTGAGCTGATCAACATTCACACAGTAGCTGGAACTGTGGAGTTAGAAATGTGGTCTGGGCATGACATTTATGGTGTTGGCTGCCAAATACTCATGGAAATTCACTTCTTTCATAAATGTTAATTTGACATGGGCTTAGCATTTAATAAGTGGAATAGCTCAGGATGATAAAAAACAAGCTTGATTACATCCAGAAGGCCTTGGGAAGTACTTCTATCTGTTACTTGTATTTATTTTTTTTAATAAAGATTGTTAGGGGGAGATATGAAAAGGTTTTAGCTTGTAAAAAGTGAGAGGGTTGAACAGGAGTTTAATTCAGATTTAGAGTGTATAAAATAGAGTCTAAATCTTCTCTACACTTAAATGAATTCAAAGCCCTTTCTAAATGAAAAGAGAATGGAACCTCAATTCTGTGTAAATTTGTGAAATATCTGAAGGCATTGTTGCCCCAACTTTGAAAATATGTGTGCAAAGTACAGGCTTTGTTTTACTGTAGCACACACAGAAAATGTCTTAACTGAGGGACCGGAGTGACTCAGAGGTGAACTTTTGATTCCTTGCCTGCTTTAAGGGCAAGTTATTTTGGCAAGTTATTTTCCAGCCTGTTGCTTTTTGCATTATGCTGGATGCTGCAGTGCAGAGTCAAAACTGGTGGTTATTTGTGTTGTTCCCGTTGCAAGGTAGGCTACATAATAAGTGATTCTATTTTACTGCCTGCTGGAGAGTGTGTTGGATGGTTGCTAGCACTACTGGGCTGCTGAAAGAGGACTTGAGAGTATTTAAGCAATGTTAAGCTGAGTTACTTTTGTGTCTTTAATCGTTCTTGTGTGCAAAATACTCCCAGTAAGTGAGCTGTGCAAGCATAAACATCTTAGGCCATGGGAAAAGATAAAAACAAGGAAGAACATCAAAGACAGAATAATAGTATTTAGCGATCTTATTATATTTTCAATATTCAGAGTATTCCAGAAATACTGATCTTCATAAGCTTACAGGGGATAGATTTAAGTAATGTTCTGCCAGTTTTAAAGGAAGGAGACACTGCTGTTCTATTCTCCCTGATCATTCTCTTGTTCTGAGCAGCAAAACAAAGAAACTTCATAACAAATAAATGTAGGTTGCACATCCTTTCCTGCTAGAAAGGATGGATGTCTAGAGAAGTTGCATTCATCTGCTGGCTTGGTTAAGTCTTTCCCTTATGGCAACTTTTCAGCTCTGAGAGCAGACGAAGAGAGAGCGATGCTGAGCTGTCATGGCAGCTCCCCAGGTCCTCCCCAGCTGACGTGCCAAGGAACCTTCTGCTGGCCATGGGTGGAGGGCGAGGATGGTGCTAGCCTTAGAGTTCCCATACAGAAATTGGCAAGTGCCTTGCTGCATTGCCCACCCTGACAGAAGAATAGGTGGGAACTGAAAGGCAAACAAGATGTTGTTTTCTCCTTTTCCTGGTGTTGCTTTGTTATAAGGAGCCTCAGCTGCCCTCTCATTGCTAGTCTCATCGTGTGCCTCCCCTCTTGATGAATTGGATTTTCCTTTCATTGATTCTCTTTGCAAGACAAGCTATATTGGGCAGATCCATTGGATATACTGTATTTACTGAGGCTGTCTGTTTGTATGATGAGTTTCCTTTGCTGCCATATCTGTGTGCATAGCTTCCACCCTGAAAAGATTTTCAGTATTCCAGCTGAATCAGAGGTTCTCTTTAAGGGGTTTTATTTGTCCTGTTGAGAAGTTCAGACCTGGTTTGGGATGAAATTTTGGTTTGCATTTAGAATCTCTATAAATTCTAATGAAGTCAGCAATTCATCTTGTTCCCTTGTTAGGGAATCTAAGGATTTCCTGGACTGAGTTTCCTGAAAAAGGAATATTACAAGAGAGAAAGAAGGCTTCCAGAATTGTTCTTCATTCTTTGTTTCCTTTTGTTGATTTTACTTGCCACGTTATTTTATGGCATTCTCCAGGTCATAGGTTTGTTGTCATGGAGATGATTCTAATCTTCATAAAATAATAAAATGAATTAATTTTTTGACAGCAGGAAGAGAGAAAGTAGATCAGGTTGTTGATATGCAATATCATAAGCAGATCGTCTTGGCAGGAAACTTGTACAGATGAGAGGTCTCCAACAAAAAACAGACTTATGTTTATATAGGGTTTTTAACCAGGTTTTAGATTAGTAAAGTTTAAGACTGCTTGGAGCTGTTTTTTACTTGTCTGTTTGAAAGCTATGCGTCCACTTTAAGGCACATATAACTATTTTTTTTTTTAAACAGACAAACACCCTTCCCTCCCCAACAAAAAAAAACAAACAAACCCAACCAAACAAAATGCCCCCCAAAGGTCCTGCAGTGTTCCTTGGTAAGGATTTTAAATTGACATTTTAATTGTAGCCCAGAAGCCTCAACACCACTTGAAACTAGGTACCTATGTATAGTACAGAATGGTCTTTAGTGCTGGGAGCTTGAAGCCAAAGAGAAAAGCCAGAGCAGGTGCCTGAAGTATGCAGGTGTATCGGCAGTGGGGTGGAAGGCAGAGGCATTTGCTGTGCGCATCCCTGCAACTGAGCTGTACCCTCACAGTGAGGAGTTCTGGATCAGCAGGAGTTAACGCAGTCCCTGGAGCTCTGTACTCTGGTGGGACAGAGGAGGACACAGAGTGATATGGGGCAGGACCCGGTTCTCTGCAGCAGTAACCTTTTGGCTCGTATTTTGAAAGCTTTTTGGTGTTCTAACAACTCTTTAAATGAGGTTTCAGAGAGCATGGTTGTTTCAGAGAGGGGCCAGTTTATCAAAATGGATCAAGACACAGCTGGCTTATGAACCAGGGTCATTTCAGCTGCACACAGATACTGAAAACTGCCCGTGCTGCCTTATCATCTAACGTACTACTAGTGCAAGGAACAGTTGCTCCTGTTACAGATACAGTGGTTGAAAATAATTGTTTTCATGTGAGCAATCTGTTCACTGTACAGGGCAGACAAAGCTAGCTCTACCAGCAGGTAATTTTGCCTGAAAATTTACTACTTTCAGGTTATGCTTAATTTGTATGGATTTTTTCTAGACTTTAACCCCTCTGATCCTCCATTTTTTTTCTTGTTGGGCTCATACCTGAGTCCCAAGATCTTTAACAAAAGATTATTTTTAATTTTTTGGAAAGTCCCAACTAAAATAACTTGATCTTGTGAGAATACGCAAGAGAGGTAACAGCTGCAGGTGGCTCCATGTGAAAGATCCTTCTAGCTATCCCAGGACATTTCTAGTAGGTTGGGAATGCCTGGAGGGGTATTCTACAAATAGAGCCCCATTTTAGCTTCTGAATTTATAACTCCTTTTGGTTGCTGAAGTATTACAGCTGGGAATGTTTTTTTGTTTGTTTGTTTTTCTTCAAAGCCCTGGGGAATGTTCCCCGAGCAAGGTAAGGAATGTGATGATAGGAAATTTACTGTGGAATTGCAATTAAAGGCAAACTGTTTATATTGCCATTGAAGGCAGCTACTAAGTTAGTCTTGAATGCTGTCCTTCATTAGTTTACCTTCAAATAAAACTAATGTGTCTTTTTTTCCACAAACATCACCTTGTAGCAAAGCATGCCTGCACTGTCAGTGACAAACAGTGGTCAGTTCCCTTTCTGCCACTGAGCCAGGGGAGTGCGGCACAGATCAGATGACTGCCATTTCGTTACCGAGTCGAATAATCTTTGTTTTTTTTAGACCTTTCTGAGTTGTATTTTGAGGAAAAACAGCAAGTCTTTCACATGTTCCCCTCAGCTGTGAAATATAGCTGTACCCTATGCTTATCCTTCATGCTGTTGCTAATGATCTTTGAAAACACTGCAGAGCAACAGTTACTGCAGGACCAGAAATCCCAGCGATACATAGCTTGGTCTTTAACTGATTGTTGTAAAAGGAAGCATTTTAGGAATGTGAGCAGGATATGCTCAGAAATGTGTGCTTGCTGTATTTCTTTCACATACTCTGAATGCTGAACTTGGTACATTTTGGTTTAGGGTATTGGGTTATTTTCTCTTTGCTCTCTCTCCTACCTCCACTAAAGTCTGGATTCAGATACTTCATTTTAGATAACTTTTCTGCCAGAGCATCATCTGAACATTGAAGTAGAAGCTATTTAGAGGTAAATGTGGATAAACTGTACTGATAAGTTTGATCATATGCCCTTGAAAAATAAGAGTTGTCAACTACCCATTCTTTTCATAGCATCGCTATTCAAATGTTAATGTGATAGTGTGAATTAGAGTGAAACACCATTCTCATATCCCTCACAGATTTTCTGAAAGCAGCTAATGTAACTGATAGCTTTCTTCCATTTTGGTGGGTCACGGACAGGTGGCAACAGGTGGGTAATTGTTTGGGTTTACTCGAAAAGGTATAAAAATAGCCATAACTGCGTGTTCTTATGGTTTAAATTCTCTGTTAAATGGCATTCATACTTAGTCTTTTTCATGATCTGCCTAGGTTAAGCATGACTGAATTATTACAAGTGGAAAACCCCTGGGACAGTGTGGCTCAGAAGTGGGCCTTTTATCTCTAGGTTGAAAGTTTAAATTCAACCCAATTTGGAAGGCTGTTTTTAGCATATGGTATACTGGATAGTTAATGCTCTCGTACTGCTAAAGCTTAAATTTCCAGCAGGGTTCCCAGGTATCCAAGAGAGAGTTGAGGATAGCTGGGGCACTGCACAGAAGTCAGCTGTTTTTACTTCAGATGCATTGCCTTGGAAATGAGGCTGGGGCAGTATTTTGTTTTGTGCTGCTGTAACAGTGTAACAGTGTGTCCTGGTATCAGTCCAGTCAGCATCTTGCGGCTGGAGAGCAGCAGGCTCTAACTGTAATCACATTCACGCCATCTTTGTTTTGACAAAGTAACAGAATAGTATCTTAAACTATAACTGAAAGTGGTTTTTGCCTTCCTACTTGTACAACTCTACTTTCTAGCCTCCGGATTACTTTCAAGTGAAGTCTGAATATTAAGCCTACTTTTAAGGGTCTCCCTCTTCAGCGAAATTAGATAAGCACTGTGTCCATGGATGATGCTTTTATGTTTTTCTGATATACAGTGTGTGTGAGTGGTAGTCACATTCATACTTTATTTCCACTAGTTTTATATTTATCTTTGTGGAGGGAAAGAGTATACTGAGAGGTGGCAGAAAGTGACTGTTTAAAATTAAGCTTCTGGTTAATAATTAAAATAACAAGGAGAGCCAATTAAAATAAATGCTTATTTTTCTTCCAATTATGGCTAGATAAAACTTTCAGCAGTATCAAGTAGTAGAGAAGACTACAGCATTCAGACCTTATCCACTCATCAAGTAAGGGCCTTGTTATTCCTCTGACTGATTCACCATCTGCTAGGTTTTAATCTCTAGGTGTTCATGGAAGAGAGCTGTCAAAAATTTGGCAATGTGTTTGTGAATACAAGGTTAGGTCTCTTTATTTTTCCCTTTCAGTTGCAAATTTAGCTCCTTTGAAATGAAATCTAGTTACAATAATGCCGGGGTACTAGTCAAATAATACCTCGTGCCGCTTCACTAATCAGTGTAAATTGTAGTGGATGGATTAATTCAATTCTTTAGGTTTTATAGTCAATAAAGCACGTTTCCATTTCACATTGAGAATGGGATGTTATATATATTGAGTTCACGTCATTGCAAATTCTATCAGACCCGATTTAAAACAAACAAACAAAAAAAACATGTACAATGTTAGAAGTAGAACTTCCTTAAAAATTAAGACCATAAAATCAAGAATATAATAATTAAAAAAAAAAACACCACAATATTACAGTTGTCTGTAGATGAAACTTTAAAAATTGAAATTCCAGATGATAATAGGAAGTGTTTTCTTTGTTATTCTGCTTTCCTGAGATATAGGTGAGAAAATGGGCTTGAACACTTGCTCAGAACCAAGAAAGCAGGGATTTCCACAGATAAAAAGGCTGTGGGCTGAAAAATGGCAGTGTTGCAATAAACGGGGTTTACCCACCACTGGTTTAGCAATGGAAGGTTTGTTGGCTCTTCCCAGACATGAAATAAGCATTTGCTTTTTGCTTAATGCATTGCCACGCTGAGGAGCTGAAGGGGCTTCCCCCGGGCACTCAGCCAGGACTGAAGCCTGGCTGCGCAGCCTGGGCTGCAGGAGCTGGTCAATGGCTCTGGGAAAGGCTGGTTCCTCTGGGACCATGCTTGGGTTGTCAGTGAAAAACTCAGCAAAGGGATTGGCATTTATCCTCATGTGTATAGGCTTTGAGAGTGAACGTGGGGTGTGTACAGCTGCACAAGCCTGCTGTGTTCTAGAGAAAATGAAGGAACGAAATAACATTGGACTTTGTCAAGATTTGAGCACTCAAGGTGGAAGCCAGCTCTTCTGTGGAGAAAGAGAGAGATTTTTGTAAGATCAGTAAGTGCCTAGATGCTTTCAATCTCTTAATATTTTTGCATTTCTCAATACCAGTAGGTTACCGGTACTTCTGTTTTATTTAGGACAATAACTTATCAGCATCCCATACATAAGTCTTTCTTAGAAAAAGATCTCAATAGGAAGGTATTGTTTCTAAGATCTCCCTTTACCTGTTTAAAAGGAAGTAAGTGAAGACGGAGGCAGTTGAATCGCCTTTGCAGGGCAGCATGCTTCTTCTGCAGCTATGGCAGCCACCTCTAAGCCATACTGACACTGGCCCAATACTTTGAGCCTAGTTTAAACCATGTCTGGAGGAGGGTTTTAGAACAGAAATGCTGCATTTTGATCTGTAAGTTTGTCTTGTGTGGGACTGGCCCTGCTGGCTTCTGGGAGAATATAAAACCAAAAAGTTTCTCAGAAGTGTCTGCATACTCGTGTATACAGAGACCTGCATCAAATGATTTTTCCATGTTTGGGGGAGTTTCTGCCAGGTGATTTGACACATATTTAATCAGGGCTTAGAAAAGAAAGGAAATGGCCTTGAAAAAGCTTGAGCAGTTAGAAAACACTTTGAAGTTGCATTGCTGTTGCCTCCTTCTTTGATCTCCAGATGCACCGGTCAGTTTTATTCCCATGGATGCAGTTATTCATTGTGCTTATATTTAATGTTTTAAGGGGGATCACTGTTTTACTAGTAACTAACAGTAAAAGTGTCATGATACCAGGGTTTTTTTCTGGAATTAAGAGTTTACTCAGGAATAAAATGAGTGTGTTTTTTTTTTTTCCCTAGAGAATCGTGGCCCTGTAGCTGCTACTTGTAACAGTGAGTAGTACACTGTTGACATCGTGTTCCATCTCCAAGGTTCCAACCTTAATTACAGTATCTAATTTGTAAAATGTTACGAGGTATATTAATTTTGTCTGTGGCAATGGATTTCCAATAGTGAGAGGAGGGCTATAAAAATACTCAGGTCCTTAAGAGTGGTGTTGTGGTTTAACCCGGCTGGCAGCTAAACACCACACAGCCGTTCGCTCACCCTCCCCCCTCCCTCTCTGGGGTGGGGGAGAGAAATGGGAAAGTGAAGCCGGTGAGTTGAGATAAAGACAGTTTATTAAGACAGGAATATAATAATAATAATAATAATAATAGTGATAATGATAATAGTATTAACAATAATAATGTGTAAGAAAACAAGTGATGCACAATGCAATTGCTCACCACCCGCTGACCGATGCCCAGCCTATCCCCGAGCAGCCGGCCCCCCACCCCGGCCAGCCACCCCTATATATTGTTTAGCATGACGTCAGATGGTATGGAATACCCCTTTGGCCAGTTTGGGTCAGCTGTCCTGGGTCTGTCCCCTCCCAGCTCCTGCTGCACCCCCAGCCTGCTCGCTGGCAGGACAGAGCGAGAAGCCGAAAAGTCCTTGGCCTGGTGTCAACACTGCTCTGCAACAATTAAAACATCAGCATGTTATCAGCGCTCTTCTCACCCTAATCCAAAACATAGCACCCTACCAGCTACTATGAGGGAAAATTAACTCTGTCCTAACTGGAACCAGGACAAGTGGTTAAAAATGGGTCTTTACTGATGCACCCAGTTACAGCAATATATTTCATGGTCTGCCATAAGCCATGCTAGTGGGATAATTCTTAAATGTTTGCAAAGTATAAGGGTTTAGACAAACATTTTAGCATGAAGACCCAATTTTTTAAATAGTTCTAGAAACCAGACCACTGAAGTGAAATATAATTGTTTCAGTCCAAACACTAAGTGTGTTCTGTAGAAATCAGCCTGTTGCAGATAAGGAAATGGAGCTGCCACCCAACCCAGTAAAACCATCAGGAGGTGTCATACTTTGCGAGCCTCCCCCACTGTCACCCAGACTGCTGAGTCTAAGAAGTAAAGACAGACGCAAATACAATGCCCTTGACTCCACTTGGAACTGCTTTGGCCTGGCTGTGGACCCGGGCAAATACTGCTATAGGGATTATACATAGACCACATTTTCAAATTTTCCACCTTGAGGGCTACAACATCATTTTTATGACTTAAAACTAAGATTTTTTTTTTTAGTTATCACATTGCTTAGGGCCACACATAGACTTGGTCCTCCAACCTTCGATTTTAATTCTTTAAACTGATTTCTCTCCTATTTGCAGTAAAAATGAAATAGTCTATGAATGCTTTCAGCAATGTTTTTCTCGCAAGGAATGCGGTTCATTTTGTATGCAATGCTTAAAAGCCAGTAAATAGCCCTGGCTTTTCTTTGAGACAGCAGAATGCAGCAGTCGAGGCTGTTCGCTGTGAATTATAACACAGACTGTAGGACTTGATAAGAAAGCACTGTGTGGGAGCAAGATAAAATTACATCCTTGGGCTTATACTAAAAATACATTTGTGAAAACTGTGTTTTCATGGCACAGTTTGATTTAACCTGACCTTGAAGACATCACACCTCTTTTTGCCTGGTACTGTTTTATCTCGCTTTACAGATGGTATATGGGGAAAATAAAACACGCTGATAATGGTCAGTGTCCTGCGTGTCTGAAGCTGCGTGAGTAGCGGTTGCACACTGTGTTTATAACCTCAGGCACTGCATGATGGTTATACCGACCCCTGTTTGTCAGGCCAGGCTTGCCACGGGGTGAGAGTGCCTTTTGGAGCTCTTGTCTTAGGAGCAATAGAGGAAATGGGGTCTATTTTTCAGGAGTACCCGGCTGGAACATTGCCTCTATATCTGTGTTCTAGACTTGACAGTTGGCTTAAAGTCAGGATAATGTAATGAAAACAAATTGGCACTTAGTGAAGCACTTCAAAATAAACATAGCTTTTGTACTTCATTTAAATAATAATAATAAAATTGTTGATTAGCGTAGTTGCTGCTTGGAGCTTGATGTATAAAAGTCAGATGAAGTAAGAAAGATTTAACTCTTCTTGGCCATAAATTGAAGTATAAGGATCGTTTTCTCTTTTACTACTTTACGTACAGGCTGTGAAGTCCTGTGCATCTTGAGTCTTTCTCAGGACCTTGGGAGGGGTATGAATTTACTTACAAATGTGGACCTGGAATCTAGTATCCATCCAGTCTGAGAGAGGAAAGAGAAATCCATGTGTTGCTCTGCTTTACATCTTTGGCATGTCTTGTATATCCAGGTTACATTCATTTTCTTGTTTAGAAATGAATCATTTCACTTTCAGAAAGTGCACGCCCAAATTTAACTCAGTGTCTGGAGCTGAATGACTTAGTAAAAAGAAAGATTCAGTCCCCTAAATGTAGTATGTTGTTGCAGTCAGAACTTGCTCTGTTTGAGAGCAGGGAGGGAAAAAAAAAAAAAAAAAAAAAAAAAAAAAAAAAAAACCAAAAACTTGAAAGTTTGTTTCCAAGAGTGTTCTGACCTGAGTTTGCAGTAAAGAAGATGCTGTTTCTGGCTGACTATACTGTTAATGCATCTTTGCCTTTTAGGGACTTCATGTAACCAAAATTGTGTGCTGAAGAGTTGGAAACATTTGAAAAAGTTTGGCAGTAACTTGTTTTCAGGTAGAAACTGGTGTTTGGGGGTTATGTGATACTGCACAGACTTCAGATGGCCCGTCTGATGAACCTTTTGCATTTTAACTATTATCAATGAACATAGCATGGCCTGTGCTCGGATTATGTGATATTCTAAATGTTTGCAGATAACTTTTGTTGTCTGTAATACACTTTTATTATTTTATGATTGTTCAAATGTAAACTTAGCTTAATCTGGGACTTGAAATAAATGTTAATACTAAACACCATCCCATACATATGCGTCTGCAACAGTTACAGACCTGGGACCCAGGCAAGTGTTCTGAGGAGGTGCTGCTTGGTTTTGGTGATAGCAACCAGCCAGAAGTTTGAATTCTAAGAAATACTGCTGATGGTAAGATAGATTGACAAGGAGTCCTGTGTATAGATCATACTTCTGCAGAGCTGCTCAGTCTTTCGCTCCCTGTGCATGATAAGGACCGGGTCTAGCACTAAATGAACATATAGAGTTGGAGTATCTCTGCCTGCAAGAAGGCAACAGTATTTTATTTGCATTCAAGGAAGGCTTCCCTTGGCTTCATCTGGCTTTATCTCATAGCAGTGAGGTTGGAGGGAGATAAAAACCGTTTTCTTCCCTAAAGTGTTTCTTAAGTGAACAATCTTATTATGCACTTTCACCTTATTTTCATGTAAGCTCATAAAACTTTTGCCGTCTCTGTAAGGGAAGCTCTGTTGTGGTTTAAATACTATTGCAATGCTGGTAGGAAAAAGTAAAATTTGGTCGTCCATCCCTTTTCCAGTTTGATTTTGTGTTACTCCCTTTTCCTGTTCCTCCTCCTTCTGCCTCTGCCAGTAACCATGAAGCAGTCAGTCTTCTATTAAATGAAAATTAAAGATTAGAGAGATTAGCAGGCAACAGTTGTACAAAGACTTTCTATGAGAGCCATAATGAAATTGAAAGTATTTTCTGTAAAGCTCTGCATCCACTGAAGTTATTCCTTTAAATAAGAAAATGGGTTACAACTGTCAGCATGTGCACATGGTGAGGCAGCATGAACTTGGAGGGGTGCAAATGGGTTAAGGCTGTGATGCAGGACTCCCAGGGCCATGCAGCTCATGAGAACTATATCAAACAGGCTTCTGAATGCTGTCCCAGGGTGAATACAGTACATATTAATTAAACAAAGATGGAAACAGACCTTTTGAAACTTCTCTTTTGAGTCATTGAGCTGTGGTATTTTGTTTTCCTCTAAGCATTGGTTGTCTTGCCTGCTGTGGCAAGGGCTAGAGCAGAGGCTTGTGGAAATCAGGAGCAAATGGGCTGAAACTGCTGAGGCTATTGAGTGCTTGTGGGGCTTGTGGCTCTTCAAAAACTGTAAACTTGGAAAAAGAAACACTCAGAGCAGTGTATTGTCTTTGCTAGTGAGTCTGCCGAGTTTGGGGCCTTTGAGGGAGGGCAGAAAAGCTGTTCTGGTGCATCTGAGTTTGCATCCAAGGTCTAGCACCTGGGCTGTCCTGCTTGGGTCAGCTCCTACCCGTCACTTAGGATGCTGTGTTTAGGAAGCAAGTCCTCCTGGCCTCGGCTGCCTCCAGGGTGGCCTGGGATGCCAGCTGCAAAGGCAGCAGCCTGGTGGGGACAGGACCTGAGGGGCAGGCAGTGGGAAGAGTGGAGCTGGGGCAGGGAGCAGGAGAGAGGCAGACCAGGAGACATCTGCCTTCCTAGGAGGCTGAAGCAAATTGAGGGGCAGGGAAGGACCCTTCTCTTGGTGCTTCCTTTTCCTCTTTGCTGCTCTGGGTGAATGGGGACCTCTGCTTAGACTGAAGGCCAGATTGCAACCAGGGTAGCCTGTGAACCAGAAACCTGGGTGCTTGGACTTCTTGTAAGGCATCTGTGAATGGTAAAGTAAGTTTTCTACTCAGAGGACTCAAATACACTTCAGTGCTCTTCACACTGTTCACACTGTCACTGGAGAATGAGTAGGAGTCTAGAAGTTGAAAGAAGTTTGAAAACTGCTATTTATACAAAGCTGTCTTGCCTGGTTCTTTCTTATCAGCCTCCAGTTCCCTTTAATGCTTCAAATTAGGCATGTGTCTGTGGATATGCCATTTCTGCATGCTCCCTGCTACTTGTCTGAATAAATCTGTTCCTCTTGCCGATGGGCTGTGTGTGGCACATGCCAAGATGCAATCAGGTTTTGCTTCACTAGAACGAAAGACCCATCTGACTCAGCGCTTCTGTTTCTAATGATGTTCTTGCTCTTTCCACTCCCCCCCCCCAGGCATCTGGTTTATGTTCTGAAAAACGCGATCGCTCATATTTAGACTTCATTTCTGTGCTACTTAACTTAGCATTTAAAATGTTTTTGAACACCTATGCTGAACACAGACTTGTTCAACAGTCAAGATCATGCATGTGGTTGTGGTTGCTGGCACTGTCTTCACTTCCCTGTGAAACAGGACAAGTCATTCAAATGCTGAAGTAAATGTTGAAAAGAGGTCTGAACCTTAATTCCTGATGGATTTCCCCACTCTGGCACTCTGTGCCTTTTGAGATTCCAATTTTGCCAGAAGTCATAACTTCTTACAAACTACCTTCATTCATACTAGATTAACTGAAGTCAGACCGTGGCTGCATTCACAGCTCTGCTCTGGGCCTCTCGACACACATCCTGGCACAGCTCCTCACACAGCAGGTAGCCCTTGGCTCCTCGCACTGGCAGGTGGAAAGCACCTGGGTGGGAGCTCCGAGGTGTGCAGTGTTCCTCTGAAACAGGTGGTTTGTCTGGGATCCTGCCTTAGATTTTCACAATAGCCTTTCTTGTTCCTAAATAGTCTAATTGAATCCAGGGGTGATACTGAATTTCCTTCACTACCTTCTCTGAATAGTAACAGGGCAGTCAAAGGCATCTATAGGTGACTGGCAGTTTTTCTTTCGTCTTTATTTTTATTTTTGAGAGAAGCATGTCCTTTTGAGAGAAGGATAAAAATTAATTTAGGTGGTTAGTCTATAGTACAGCTTGCCCCTACTTCTTTGTCTAACTTCTTCATCTTTTTGCCTATTTGGTCTTTGGTTGCATAGATTTTACAGATAGACAATAAAATGAACTAGAGTGATCCTATTCTGTTTTTACTTGGTTATGTCAACAGTTTGTCTTTCATTCTAAAATCCCCATTGTACCATAATATGCAACTCAGTGTCTGCAGACTAATTAATCATGACAAAATGAAAGCAAAAACAAAAGCTCTGCAGTACACAATAGGCACAATCAGTCCATGGAGTGTTTTTTCTTATTTTTTTCCTTGGTTTATTTCCTCTATTTTCTCCTTATGGTTTGAAGAGGGTGCTAGGATGGGAAGGAGCTAATTTTGAGAGGTTGATTGAAGATTGAATAGTCTCCTCAGAGCTGTTGTTAAAGAAGCTGTAAATATAGCGTAGCCAACACCTGTTTGATTCTTTACATAAACTCAGTACCTGAGTAAACTTTTTATTAATATACAAACTCTTGGTTTTTGGAGGTCTGTCTCCTTTCCTGATATTGCTGACTTCACTTCACAGGCTGTATTAACCTTTTAAAATATCTTAAGGACTAAAAATATTACCATATTATAATTCTGCCAAATATCTTCTGAATAATGCATCTGATACGGGTTTGTCCAGATTTGTCTGTGGAAGCAATCAAAATACCACACTTCTTAAGAGCTGTTTGAGTCTAGATTAAACACAGTATGTAGCAATTTGGCATTTCACCAAACCATATGCAATGATGTAGGTGAAGCTTTTCCTTTTTTGTGTGCATCTTCCACAGCCCTCTAGATTTCTTTTTTTTGTGGGAAATCTACCTCATTGTTCATTTGCAAATAGCTCCACTGCAGTAGCACCCAGAGATGCTTTAATAAAACCAACAGCAAGAACTTAATAAAAGAGGTGCATAAACCTGTAGGTCTCCAGAGTGGATTTAGTGGCTTGGATATATTCCAACTGAAATTAAAATTGTAGTATTGCCATTAAGTTTATTAAGAAAACATGTTGTGGAGATAAGAGGCAAAAAATGAACATACAAAATGTAGCCAAGATATGACAAACTGCGATTATTAAAACATAAATGCTTTGCATCCTGCCTTGGTGAGTAATTATTCCCCCCAAAAGCAGTGTCAGAGGCTTCCGCAAATGCATTGGGGATTCCTAGTGTTGATTTTTACAAGAAGATCTGCAGCTATTGTAGTGAGGAGTGACTGTATAAAAGAGGGGGGGAAAAAGTAATGCACACTGTCTCGTGTGATGCGTGGATTTCCAAGCATTGACAGGTATGATACAGAAGGGCTGCTGACAACACCCTGCTTCAGCTGAATTCTCAGGTGCATGTGGTCCTGGGCTGAAATGGACTCCTCCATTTCTGTACCAGTTTGTGAACTGGTGGGGAGGTGTGCTGGCTCACAGCAGGAGAGTCTGACTGGTATTTCTGTCTCTGCTAAAAGGCATAAAGAACAGCAGCGGTGATGTTTGGTCAGAGATGCTGAAGAGAGGCTGTGGAGGCCTCTGCATCCTGCAGAGGTGGGGAGCAGAGATGGGCGCTACTCTGGATGGAGACACAGTGAGTGGTGGGTGCTGCTGGCGTGGGCTGAGATATTAAACAGCGGTAAATGAGGAGGCCTGGAAAAGCACAGCCAAGTGACTGGGGGGAATCTCGTTTTCTGGGTAATAGGGTTGTGGAGAATTCATCTGCTTGGGCAGAGCTCGCTGTAGTAATACGGTGAGTAATACAGAGGAGTATAATTGGTTTCGATACTGCTGTTGATTGGGTTATATCAGAGACATCGTTGTGGTATTATTACTGCACAGGATTTCTGCAAAAGTCCTTCAGCTTGGAGTGGAGGTGGGGCCCACAAGAGCAGTGCGTGAAGCTGAGAATGACTTCCAGCGCCTCACCCAGTGCTCAATCCCTGCTGGAAGGCAGTTCAGGCACCCACAGCAGGAGGAAGCCATTGCGTGCTTTCTGCAGGCCCTCTGGCTGGCTGGCTCTGGATTTCCTGGAAAGTCTCGAGGAAGCATGGAAACCTGTCCTCTAGGGTAGTACCTCAGAAGCGAGATGACCTGCAGACTATGGCATGCCGACAGGAATTGCAAATGCATTTAAAGATGGCAAAATAGCAAAGCAAGGCAACTTGAAACATGGGGAACGTGAATAAGAATTAATGAAGTTTGACCTCATACGTAAGCAGACGTACTGGGTAGAAGTAAACCAAAGCACACGTTTAACTGGGACAAGACACTTGGCAAGCAGCAATGGCAAAGGAGATGTAGGAGAAAATTAAACGAGTCTGCCTGTAGGTTATAGACCTGCTTTGTAAAGCTGTGGTGCCTGCATTTAAACACTTTTATTTCTGTGCTTTTTCAGTGTCAGAATGACATAGACAAACTGGAAGGAGCTTAGATAAGAGAGCAATAAATAATTAAAATGCTGGAGGGGAGCTCTGACGAAAGAGACAAGTACTGATTAAGTTTGGCAAAGTGTGGGCTATGGGAAGCTATAAATCTATACCCCTTAGGGAGTAATAGTAAGGGAGGGAGAACAGCATTGCAACTGGATTTGTGTGAGGAGATTCTGCTGGACGTTGGGCATGAGGGGGCTGTGTGGGCCTGGATCTACCGGGCTCTGATTAAACAAACCAGGCTGCAGGTGCGAGGCTTCCTCCTCGTGAGAGCACAGACCGCCATAAAGGCTAACAAGATGCAAAGTTAAGGGGAAGACCAGCTGCTAGAGAGTGAGATGGGAATAATTCCTGAGCTTAAAAATAGTTTAGAATTAAGCTAGAGCAAGCCTGATGAAATACCAAATACTGAGAAGAATCTTGGGGGGGGGTGCCTTTGTCCTACCAAAGGCACTGACCCCGGGCTGAGCTGCCACATGAGAGAAGATAAGTCAAAGCCTGCCCATTTTTAGAGCAAACTGTAACACCCATCTGTTTGCTGCAGGCCCTGCTCTGTTGGCATCAATAAAGAATGAAGCAAAACAGAAGAGAAACAAGAAAGGTTTGGGAAAACCAGAAGCACCATATGAATCTATACACCCACATTGAGTGCTTAGCTGCAGAGCCTGATATTCTGTACACATCTGCTGTCAGATGCCTGTAGAAATGAGACTTAATATTGTGCACTTACCAGTTCGATCAGATCTAACACCATCCACTGCTACCTGGCCTTTCCTGGGTATGTGATTGTGTGCAAGGAAGGAGCCAAGTTGCTGACTTTGATCCATCATCTGTCCCTTTGCTGAGGCTGTGAGAGAGATGCTGGCTGTTCTAGCCATGTGGGAACCTAACATACACAAACTGAAGCAATATTACTGCTAAAAATATGTCTAGAGTAACAGCTTTTTCAGGCTTAATCTGGCCTGAGTGTGAACAGCATCTTTAAACCTGATGTCCCCTTAACGCTCACCCTCCTGGAAAGGCTTCCCGGTGAATATCACAACCTAAAATGCCTCCTGGTCACATCATGAAAATGGGGCTGCCCTGAGGACACTGTGTTTTAAAATGCTGTCAGCCTTTAGAGACGCTTGTGCACGTTGAGAATCCAGACTGTGTTTGGTGGGAAACCATCCCCTGGTAGCTCATGGGATTCTTTTGCATGTTTTCGATGAGAACAGTGAGTGGCGGGGTAAAAATGAAGGGGACAACCTGAGGGCATGGGGACACAGCACCTCAAGCACAAGTGTGGTATTCATTGTTAACACCTAGTGATTCATAGGAGAGCCAAAAGTTCTAAGTTAGGTTGGATCAGGTCCTCATGGCTTATAAACCAACGTAACCCATGGCTGTAACACAATATGTGGATTCAGTAGTCCAGAGTTCACTGGACGGTTACTTGTCCTTTCTGCAATAGAAGAGTACTCAGCTGGCTTTTCTGAGAGAAGCTACTTTTGCCTACCCCTAAAGCTAACATTTCTTCACTTTTCTTTCATTTGAATTGTGCACATAGAGATTCAACAACTTTCAGAACTACATTTCTTTTATGTTGATAAATGATATGACATTGGTGTTTTAGGTTAAAACAGTTTATGTTGTTGATTATTATTAATCAACAACTATTAGGGAGTGTGGGCGGGAGATAGACTGGTGGAGTGACTCCCTGCAGGGCCTGAAGGAGAGGTACCGGGGTGAGACACCCCAAATGGGTATGGACCCCCTGCCCTGTTGCTGTCGGGCAGAGGGAGGCGACCTAGAAGTTGAGGAGGGATGGAGACAGGTCCCTGCTCAACCTTTCAGGCAACGCCCCCCCCTACCGGCCCCACCTTCCCAGGTGCCCTTACGTAACAGATTTGAGGCCCTGGAGCTTGAGAGACCGGTGGGTGAGGACGAGGTAGAAAGTCTACCCAGGAGGATGCCTAGGGCGAGGAAGCCGACTCCACGCCTCAAGACTGCCTCCACCAAGAAAGACAGAAGGGTGATTGTAGTAGGCGACTCCCTTCTCAGGGGAACAGAGGGCCCTATTTGTCGACCTGACCCTACCCGTAGGGAAGTCTGCTGCCTCCCTGGGGCCAGGGTCAGGGATATTGCTGGATCGATGGGCTGAGGTCAACTGCATGAAGTTCAACAAGGCCAAGTGCTGGGTCCTTCACCTGGGGCGTAACAACCCCAAGCAGCGCTACAGGCTGGGAGATGAGTGGCTGGAAAGCTGCCTGGCCGAGAAGGACCTGGGAGTACTGGTTGATAGGCAGCTGAATATGAGCCAGCAGTGTGCTCACGTGGCCAAGAAGGCCAACAGCATCCTGGCTTGCATAAGAAGCAGTGTGGCCAGCAGGTCTAAGGAGGTGATTGTCCCGCTGTACTCGGCTCTGGTGAGGCTGCACCTCGAGTACTGTGTTCAGTTTTGCGCCCCTCGCTACAAGAAGGACATGGAGGTGCTTGAGCGAGTCCAGAGAAGGGCAACGAAGCTGGTGAGGGGTCTGGAGAACAAGTCTTACGAGGAGCGGCTGAGGGAGCTGGGGTTGTTTAGCCTCGAGAAGAGGAGGCTCAGGGGAGACCTCATCGCTCTCTATAGGTACCTTAAAGGAGGCTGTAGAGAGGTGGGGTTTGGTCTATTCTCCCACGTGCCTGGTGACAGGACGAGGGGGAATGGGCTAAAGTTGTGCCGGGGAGGTTTAGGTTGGATATTAGGAAGAACTTCTTTACTGAAAGGGTTGTTAGGCATTGGAATGGGCTGCCCAGGGAGGTGGTTGAGTCACCATCCCTGGAGGTCTTTGAGAGACGTTTAGATGTAGCCCTTAGTGATATGGTTTAGTGGAGGACTTGTTAGTGTTAGGTCAGAGGTTGGACTTGGTGATCTTGGAGGTCTCTTCCAACCTAGACGATTCTGTGATTACCATTGTGTTTTCCTTCTTTTCCCCCACTGTTTTTGTTTTAAGAGAAGTAGCATGTGCATGCTATACAGGAGGTACTCCTGCTGTTTGTTCATGTTTTCTTCACATTCCTCAAAAATGGAGCAGTTACATGACCTCGGGATGTTCTTTCACCCTGAAAGACTCTGCAGAAACTTCCAAATGTGTGTTGCTATTTGGCAAGATCCGACTTGTTCAGTGGGTGTAAAAAGTTCAAGCTGATGAAACTGCTGAAAATAAGCTCAAGATCTTGAACATTTTTGTTTACTATAACTTCCCATGTTAGGATCAGCTTTGTTCAATTTAGTTTGCTGCATATTGCCAAGGAAAAGTCTAGGGATGTTGGAGTGTGTGATGTGTGTTTGGAGAAGAGCACGTGTTCCAGGAAGGTTAGGTATTTATAACAGATTTGTGTATTCCAGAGCCTAAGAAGATTAGCATGCTTTTTATTTAAATACTTTCTCTTGTGGAAGCAAAATAGCAAAAGAAGATAACGCTGGCAGAGACCAAAAGTGAACAGGATTGTATCACATCAGAATTATACCAAATCTGGATTGGCTGCCTAAACAAATAATTGCAATGAAAAAAACTTGTGCCTTATGGAACAGACTGCATTCAGTCCTTTTTTGGATGTGCAAGGTGACTCAGGGGAAGGAGGAAGAAATGGTTTGTGCTCTGTTTTACAGTTGTTTTTACTGGTACTGGGTAGTGCAGGAAAAAAGCTTCAATGTTCAAGTTTAGGAATTTTGCACAAAGCAAGTCCCACTGAAAGTATTCCGTCTGTGTAGAGACATAGGCATAGATACTCATGCCTTGATTCAATAAACCAAGCATGTGGATAGTTTAAAAACACTTGTGGAATGTCTTAAAGCTATGTGTATGCTGGGGGAATCTGTTGGATGGGGGACTTGTGCAAACATTGGGTTTTGAATGGGGCCAGATGGAGTTCAGCCCACCCACTGCCCTGTATTTGTAACTAGCGCAGGGGGAACCACAGTCCAAATCCATTCATAAGAGGGTACGAAACCCCCTAAAGTCTGAGGAAAAGTCTCTAATAGAAGCAAGTTTACCATGGCATTTGCTAGATCCACGTACATTCCATGCTGTTCAGGCTGTTCACTGTGTGTAAATGCCACTAAATGCTCTGGAGCTGCTGTAGGCAAGCAGAGCAATGCTGAGGGTTGCTCTGTAGTAGCCCTCCCCATCATCTAGCTATAAGGCTATTGGTATTAAAAATCATAGCAGTTCTCGTTTGCAGTGGTAAGTTGGGAAAGATAATTTATTAGCACTTATTATTTTACTTTATTAAATGAAATTTGTTCACGTTTTGGATTTGAATAGTTACACTACAGTTCCCTGTTGCTGAGATGTTTCTTAGGATGTGGATTTGTTTTAATTAGTAGTATCAAGTCAGAGCTCAGTGGCCTGAAGGCAGGTACAGTTACCTCATTTTTTAGCTGTTGTCTTGAAAATGTCAAGTAAAAATGATGGCTTTCAACTTCATGAGTGAATTTTTTTTGCTGATTTTTTTTCCCCTCTTTCTCAAAGAATAACATTTTCTAGTTCTTGTAGGAATTTACAGGGGTACTCATGGTTTCCTTTGAGTCACTTCAAAAGAGAGAGGTCACCAGAGTGCTTTATGCAGACAGTTCTTTTATTACAGATGCATATTATTTTTTAGTGTAATATTCAATATAGTATCTGTCCGCTGGGAAATGAATAGTGATGCATTATTAAAAGAATTACTTTCTAGGTGAACACATGATTAGTTAACTGCAAGCCATTGTTTTAGGAGCTTACTGCTGGAAAATGTCATGAAGATGCTCATTACCATTGTTGAGCCTTTAAAAAAAGATTTTAGTGACTGAAACTTAAGTTTCTGGGATGGTTTACAGAGAAGCACTTCTCCAACGTATGGGAAAGGCCATGCAGTGGGTAGTAAAGCTGTTTCCAGCACGGAAGCTGAGAAGATGGTCAGATAGCTCCTTCTATAAGATGGCTATGAAATGTAAAATTATTTCAGAATGAAATATGAGCGTGCAGGAGCATGGGAATGTGCTCTTCCTATTGCAATGAACAAATAGGCTATAAGGAAAAACAAGATGAAAAACAGGGGAAAAACCATCAAGAAAGGAAAGAAAGAACAAATAACCGAAATGTTAAGGCACGTGGATCTTTTTACAGAAAGTATGAAAATGGCTTAAATCAGGCCCCCAGAAAGAGCAGATTTTGGAAATGTCGGCTGCTTTGTGTGAAGGAGAGTAAGCTCTGTACAGATGAGAAATGGAAGGCTGGAAAATAAAGAGGGAGGGCCTTTGAAAAAAGCTTTACAGGAATGTCCTTCAATGTATTATGGAAGTGTCTATGGATAAGAGTACCAGCGATGTCCAGAGCAAAAAAGCCCTGGAAAAGCAGTGAGAACTTGAAAGCTGAAAGCAAAATGCTGAAGCTGTTGCTCAAAAATTACAAATAGACTTTTTGGAGGAGACATAGAAAAAAGAACAGTGGTGAGGCAAGTAAATGTAGTGGTGTTGTTAAAATACTCAACTGAGATGATTGAAGGATCTACAGAAAGTTGTAAAGTATTAAAGCTGTAAGAGAACAGGTCTTCTAAAGTATCACCTTAGGTAGGGAAAATCTAGCTGAGGTAAAGCTGACGGAGGATCTGAATTGGTCTCAGCCTAGAAGATAATGTGCTAGCCAGTTTTCACCCCCCAAAATTAGCATCGCTGAGTGTAAGGAAACCATTTTTTCTCAACTGGATACGTTTGAAAAAGTGTTTGACAGTTTTCATTGCAATTTGCTCTGGCACATTTCAAAGTGTTAGGGTATGCCAATAAAAATAATTAACAACACCGAGGCTTTAAATGAGGTTGCAACTTCCACATTTAAATAATGCACTCAAATCTGTGTTTACTTTAACATAAAAAGTGGTGTCAAAGAAGAAGCCTCCTTTCACCCTCTTGTTTAATACTGCTCTTGAGTCTATTGTAGAAAATCCTAGATAGATGCAGCACATTTATCACGTAGCTTACAAAGGGTACTTGATGATGCATTTTGCTGCTGGCACAGTTCTATTGCATGGCAGTTCAGCCACTGTGGAAACAGGTGATGTGCACTGTCCAGGAGATGGCAGGATGGGGGGAGCAACTGCTCCCAGCTGGATGGAGCCTTGCTGCGGGGCAGCTACATGGGGCTGGAGCAGCTTCCGCTGCCCCCAGGGCCCTGTCTCCGACAGATCCCAAGTGCCTGCTGTAAGTTAAAAAGCATAAGATAGACCAGGTTTCTGTCCTCTTGTAGCTCTGCAACTCTGCAAGCTGAAAATTGTGTCTTCCCATCATGTTCGGTAGCCTTTGATAGGCACTTTGACATGAACTTGTCTGATTGCTTTTGGACCTTTTTGTGTTTAGGGATCTGCACCACCCCAGTAGTACTACCTTACTAGAAGGTGATGGGAGGAGCTGACTGGTGCTTTCCAAGTGACTTGTGAACAGGGAGTATTAGTGAGAAATAATGTCGCAGGTTGGCAACAATCAATCTATGATGCTGTTTTCATTTTAAGATGCAAATGAGAGAGAAGCAGACATCTGCCAAAAGAAGAGAGATGTACTTAAATCCATCAGAGATGAGACTTCAGGCATACAGGTTAATAGGTGAAGTGGCTTAACTCTTTCCTTTGGAAAGGAGAAAGTTTTAAGGATGTTTGGGCAAAAGGTGGGATGTTATCTTACTAGTAACTGTCCTTCACATTTCCAAGGGTATGCCTCCTCTTCAAAATGGAGGTTTCTGGATCAGATTTTAGGAAAATGTTATTTTTTCCAAAACAGGGCAGCCCAGCAAAGGAGGCATAGTAGGTACATGAGGGTTTCTTCAAGAAGGTGGGGGTACTTGCGTTTAGCTTTACTGAACTTGTTCTAGAATTACACACACTGTAAGTATGGTTTTCAGAAAGTCGCGAATATTCAAAACAGTTGTACACTGAATGAGTTCATGGTAAAATGCAGAGGTACTGTGATGCTGCCTGCAGTGCAAACAGCTCATTCAAGCTTTAGATGTGTTTATAACTGTCTTATTCTTAGACTCTTTCCTCATAAATGCCCAGCTATGCAATCTGATTATTGAACAGTGTATTTCCACATGTCTTCAGATAACCTTAAACGTCTATACAACTACATCCAAGTAGTTACGCTTGTGGAAAACCATAAAGGCTAAGCAGTTGTTGCATGGTGGATCTGGCTATGTGTTGTAAGCTGTGAACGGATTCCTGTGCTTCTGTGGTTGTGGTCATGCGGACGAGGAGGGCTGTGGGGCAGTGGCACGTCCCACGTTGCCTCACTGTGGCTGCAGAGGAGCTCACCCAGTGCCCATGCACAGCGCCACATCCTCGCTACACCAGGCTTGGACCCCAGCCCTTCCTCCCTGTAATGCCCCCTTCTTTGCAGTGGGCCCTCTGGGGAGACGGGGAGTGAAAAGAACAATTAGGCTTCATTAGTGACTGAGATCTGCTGTTGATGCCGTTGCTTGCTGGATTAAAAAGCAAATTAATGCATATAACAGCAAAGCTGATGCGATCACAAGATGTACTCTACTGAGTTTATTTGACAAATACAGTTTGAAGTGTTTATCTAGTTATGCTTCCCAAGCAGTTATTTATGGCATGCTGCATAGTGCTATAATAAAGGCAAAGCTCGCTCTTTGTTTCTCTGCTTTATTGAAGCTACCACACTGTGAGAGCTTATCAAAGCTGTGGGCACAGAGAAGTGTCTGCTGGCTCCATCTAGATGAATCCTAGAACAGGAAGCCCTAGAGAAACAGGTCTCTGAGAAATATTCTAGGGTCGTTGTCTTCTCTTATTTCTGCCCTAACCCAGATGATCTTCCCACTTCTGCCAGTTGTCTCTTCTTCCTCCAAGGAGAGGTCTCTGACAGCATCCTCACTGTTCATGGCCTTTCTGAGAGGCACTGGGTACCGTGATAACCTGCCTAAAGTGGTGGCATGAATTTAGCACTGCACCGTGTGGACTTTCTGGCTTTGTTTGGGCATTGCAGCTCTGTCCCCTATAGACTTGCTTTGTGAGTGCCTGTAGAGCAGCCAAGTATGGGTTAATGCAACAGGCATCACTGGCATTCTTCCCGTCAGCCCAAGGTCATGATTTTTGATGTGGGTCTCCAAGCATGTTAAAGTAACTGCTTGGCTATACCTGCTCAAGAGCTTACTTTACTCTCCTTTGAGCATTTATTATATAAAACACATGGAAAGGATGCTTACCTGATTAGTAGTTTTATGAACAAGGTTTGAATGTAAATGCTCTAAAGGCAAAATGGTGAGGAAAGATTGTGGAGCAGGAAATCCAGGTAAGTACTCAGGCCTCCGATGCACTTGCTGCGCTGGTTTTGACAGTGACTGTTATGGTACAGTAGACACTGAGTGCAGATTCTTCATCCTGTGCATCTTCACCTGTATTTAAAAAGAGGAAAAAAAGAAAAATGATGTTGGAGTGCTGTGAATAACTTCTATGTCTTTCTTGGCTTTTCACATAGTCTGTCTTTGAATTTTGTGTTCATATTGACAGTACTTAAAGGTGCATTTGAAACTGAGCCTCTTTACGTTTTGTTACTTTCTGATTCATGGTCGTTATCTGTGGGTCTCTTCTCTGTGTACTCCTGGTGACTTTGATTTATGTATGCAACTGCAATTAAATACTTGCTAGTGCTCACAGAGCTTAGAGGAGAAGTACAAATATCAGTTCAATTTTACTTTTAAAGACTTTTAGACTTATACAAATGGAATGCAGCTATTGAAAAAGAACAAAAGTTTCTTCCAGCTACAAAAATGAACCATTAATTTCTGGTTGCTTTGCCTTTACCCTGCAAATTTTACTTGTAGACTCCCTGAATAGTTATTTATCAACATGATGCATGTTATTTTAGTTCAGTGACGTTCTTTAAAAATGTGAGTTCTTGTGTATGGCATATTTCATTCTGACAGATGGATTTGCAGAGGTATCTGTAGGTATTTGTCTAAGTATTGGCATATATAGGTGAAATAGCTTTTGTCAGCAATTCTTTGTTCCAGGGAGTATTGGGTGTCATTCTGTTTCTATTGCTCTTTGCTTATAAAAAATACATGCTCTGTTGTATCATAAAGCATGGTGCCTTTCTGGGGTGTGTTGGTTTGTGGCTACTCCTCTGGCTATGGGTTTTTCCTCATCCTCCTTCTGCCATATTTTGGCAGACCGTGTCAGAAAAGGCTGAACTGGGAGTGAGAGGTTCCCCCCCTACACCCACGTGGACTTTTCTTTTTTTGCTTTCCTTCTGTGAGGACTACCCTGTCCCACTGGTGTGCTAACGGCTGATGACAAGCTCTGATGCTGACAGCGGCAGCGCGATTCCCAGGCTGCAGTGGCAGCTGCTTTGGAGTTGGGAGCAGATCCAACTGCTCAGAGCAGCCTGTTTTACAACTGCAGTGGTAGTATCAGATTGTTTCAAGGTCTGTATGTGTTGGAAGCTTTTCTCTGTTTATCGTTTTCCTTTTAGATGGCTAGAGGTAAGAGGGCCAACACTTTGACTCTTTTCACTCTTGCTTGTCAGCAATTGGCTTGAATGTGCAGGTTGTCTTAAGGTAAAAGTAAGTTCTTCATAGTTCACTTTATAATTCTGAGCACCCCAGAACCACAGGTTGTATCTTTAAAAACACAGCCTTCTGCAGTCGGACTGGCTCTCTACTTCCTCACGTGTACGTATGGAGCCTGCATTTGGACACAAGAAACAGCAGCGTCTGAAGTAAGGGGATGTCAGGTCATAAGGGGATGTGGTGTTCATATGTAGGTGACAACTGTGATGAGGGGTTAAGAAATCAATTGAAAAGGACCCAAGAATTAATTGAAAATGAGGGGGCTATGCTCGTTGAGATTGCTTGCATGATCTGAAATTTCCCCCTCATAGTTTGTGTAGCATCTTATTAGAGGATAAAATTCAAGTGACCCTCTTAGTTGAGAAAATTGGAAAAGGAAGCTTACACATGACCATTTTCTGTTGTTATCACTTACTGGTAGAATTTGGTTTGATTTTCCTTTTGTCAATATATTGACTGATTAGTTATCACTTGGCTAGGTAGTTTGGTTTATATCCTGCTACCTTTATTAAGAAATACTATCTCTGTTCTTTCTTTAAAGCATTTTACAGTTGGGGATGTTGCTTTCTTTTGCAGAGAGGAAGTTGAGTGAAATAAAGATAACTGACTGGTTTGAGGCCGTACTGAAATCAGAGGCAGAAATTAAGTTTCTTTATAAGATGCTGCTCAGTGTACTAGCTGTTTTGGCTACGTGACCTCTCAGAAAGGAGGCCTGCCAGGACGATGGAGGCAGCCTGGGAAATCAGAACTGCAAATGTTGTAATTAAAAAGGTTTGCCACTTCTCTCAAGCTCCTGAAGAGAGGATCCCATCTGGCATGCAGTGTGGTGTGAGATAGAGGAGGAGGAGACCCCCTGCTCAAGAAACAGCTCTCTTCCTGTCAGCACAGTTTCCATAATAAATTTTGTTCTCTATGGAAACATTTGGCTTTCAAGGAGCCACTGAGTGACTTAAGGGAGGAGCTCTGCGTGTGCCTTTTGCGAAGGACTACCTGCCTTCTGGCGTGTAGAAGCTAATCATCTAATTAGCTCCTTATTTCTAGAGTAAAGAAGATTCCGTAGAAGATACCATCAGGTAGCCAGGTGATGCCGAGTTCTGCTTTGTCATCTTGTGGTGGCTCACGCAATGCATGTCACAGCATCCTGCAGTAGTGAACAGCATGGAGGGGCATGCTGTATGTCATTGCTTTGCCGTGTGTGCTGAACTGGCTGTGAGTTCACTGCTGGTGGTCCAAAAGCTCTTCCAGAAATGGGTCCAAAATATGCCCCTGCGGGAAAAGGGTGGTAGGGAGCAGTGATGTATGTGTTTGATAACTGCTGTGATGATGTGGCATACTGCTGAAAAACAGAGGTAACAGGTACTGCATGGAGGCTTCTGAGTTCCAAGTGGTTGAGATTTTAGGGGTTGTGTACCCCAGAAACTGTCACCTCCTCCAGCTTTCATATTTTTCAAATCGATGACATCATTTAATACTGCAACTCACTGCCAAGTGAAACAGTTGAGACTAATGAAATGGTTGCATAATGCCATTGAGAATGTGCTGTAAAATACTTGGAAAGTGTGCCAAAAAAAGAGCAGTCCATTGTGACTAACTTTTGGAGCAAGAGCACTGGTCATTTAAGAAACAAAACAAAAAACAAACAAAAAAACAACAAAAAAGCAAAAACAAACAAAAAACACACCATAGAACTTGCCTTTGAATTATTAAAAAATAAATGGAGTAATCTGGAATCCAAACAACTAAAAGATCTAGGGGCTTTGATAGCTGCAGAACTCACGCAACCTGCAGGAGGATGGAGTAATTGGAAAAGTGGTGGTCATAGCTCCACTGAGAAGAGTATATACAATTAAATCTACTATTTCATAAAAACAAAAGTGATTGCCATGGGAGTGGTATTATGTGCGGGAGAGATTGTATCGTCCTCATCTTCAACCACCTCACCTGCAGACAAAGCACTGAACTTGTCCAAGAGCCCCTGCTCCTTACCAGAGTGCGGCTACGTCAGGAAGATGAGCTGAGATCATGGCAGGTAAAGCCTGGAAAAGCAGTGGCACAGAGTGATTCTGGGACAGAAGAGAAGGACAGAAGATATAAACAAGTGATGGCTGGAGAAGAGTGGGTTTTGCAGTTTTTCAGCTTGCTTTGTGGACAGACAAACATTGCCTCAGGCCTGAATTTGTCAGATTGGGTTTGTCCTCTAGCAGAGGTGTGGGAAAGCCTAAAGGAGTGTGCCAAATGGTTAAATGGATCAGGAGGGAGCACATTGTCCTTAATGGGCTTCACCCACTCTGCTCCGTCTGGTCAGAGCTAGGGAGCATCTGCGCTTGCAACTCTTAATTGCATCTGGCTTCAGGTTCACCGTGCTGGAGGAGCTGCCCTGTTGCCAGCTCTTCTGGGGCAAGGAAAAGGAAAAGGAGGTCACACAGGTCAAGGGGTGGCTCGGGGCAGAAGAGTGAGGAAGGAGTTATGCATGCAGAAAAACAAAACCAGAACCGAAACACTGAGTTGTTACTTTGTTTCTTGGTGTTGCATGTGGCTGCACACTTGCTCGGAGTGGTGTTTCGTGTTGGCACGGACATTTACAACTACCAATGGATTCAAAGAGTTTTCAGGGCTTTCTCAAAAGTTGCATTTATCCCTCAGGGGCAAAGGCTTGTGTGTTTGTTTTGGTTCCTTCCTTTTCAAGCCATTTTTACTCCCTGTCAGTAATCTGCTTGGCAAAATTAACAGATAGTAGGTGGAATGAATTTATGGATGGCTTACTGAGCATCTGAAGAGAGTAACTAGTCATAAGATCATTAGTAATTATACTGGCTTTGCTGAAATAATTCCCTTCCAAGTAACTGCTATGAGCTGGCATAAATTATTGGACTGAGTCTTGTGATTCAGATAAGCGTGGATTAGAAGAAGTTAATATTTCAGGGAAGATGGAACCATTGTATTTATATGGAAATGGCAAAATTTTATGTGATCCACTTTATTCTATAGCATAGGCCAACAAATGTCGTTACCACATATTTTTAGAAGAAAATGAACATAGCAGATGTTGCGAGTTAACTCTGGGAAAGCTGTATGATTGAGAGCTACGTGAGAGCAAGAGGACTGGGGAGATGTATAGGATGCAATTATTCTCAACAGTGATAATGCACTTCTTCATCCTGTTTTGCTGTGGTTAATGCAAAGCAATACACACTAACCAATAAAATGTATAGCATGGCTGTAAATTACA
Organism: Anser anser; assembly: GCF_964211835.1. Taxonomy (NCBI): domain Eukaryota; kingdom Metazoa; phylum Chordata; class Aves; order Anseriformes; family Anatidae; genus Anser; species Anser anser. The sequence goes on from NC_139726.1 coordinate 39,439,513, forward strand.
TGTGTGGGGATTTTAGCTGGAGTAAAGCTGCATAGCTCCATTGATTTTTACTGGGGATGTGTCAGTTGTCTGCACTTGAATACTTGGCCAACACTCTTCTTAGAAACAAAATAGAACTGCCTAAAGATGACTATTTTGTGAAGAAAATGCATGTTCTCTACTAAACTTGGTCTTAAAAGGTGCTGCCAGATAATCATGGAAAATAGTCCAGCTATTAGGTGAAATACTCCAGCTACTCGGTCAAAAAAACTATTTTGTTTGAAATTACATTATTGTTTACTCTAACTGATAAATGAGTCTTGGCAAGAGGAGGCATTCTGGGCTGAGCTCAGATGCATGCAAATGGTTCTTGTTTTCAGCAGAGCCAGGGCCGGCAGAGAACTGAGGGGTGCTCCCAGTGGTTAACACAGACTGGTACTGGCCTTCAGCAGTCTTTCATTACCCTGTTAATCAGGAAGAATAAAAATGTGACAAATATCATACTAACCTGAGACTCAGAATGAGACACTTCACTTTTACTGAAGTCGTGTGAATTTTTTGTGACATCACTCCTGGAATTGTTCTTTGCAGTGGTTGCAATATCTCTAATGGCTGTTAACTTTTTATTTTTTTCAAGAGCACTTTTATTCCTCTAAGCAAGGTCATTTTCCCTTTAAATACATGAACAATAGCCCTGATTGTCATCAGGAGCATTTATGTGCACAGTGAGAACAGACTCTGTATGGTTTAAAAGTTTACATTTTAGTCCCCTCCCTCCTTCACTTGCCCATCCACATTTTTAACCAACGGAAAAAAAAAATCCTCAGTGCAATGAGAAGTAGTAAAAGCTATCATTACTGTTTCCAGATGTAGTTATTACCATGAATTGATCTCAGAGAAAAAGTCCAGGAAAAACTCCATGGGTACCTGAAAAGCCCCTTGTGGAAAAAAGACCAGCGTTTGCCCACATCATCTGTCCCAGTTTCCAAACAATTAGATTTATTGGGGAAGAAGGCTCTGGGTTTTTTCAGCAGGGCTTCTATGAGGATTTGGCCAACCCATGGAGAAGTACCTCTAGCAACCACAGTGATTCCAGATGGTGGCCGGTTCCCGGTGGCACCCGTCTGTTGGGCTGGGGGTGTGGTGGGCAAGCAGGATGGTGGCAGGGCCTCCTCCTGGGCTTGGCCTCCCCATGGAGGCCATGCGGAGTAGAAGGTTCCCCAGGCTCATCTCCCCCAAGTGGCAGGGTCCTCCTGTGGCTCTGTGATGACTCAGTGGACAAGTGGGAAGAGCTAGTTCAACCTGTGCCCCTTGCTCCCTCATGCAGGCCCAGGGGCGGTTCTGCCTCTTCGAGGCCGGAGATTCAGAACTGCTGTTAACAGGCCTCCAACTCACCTGTAGCCCAAGGATGTTAACGGACTGGAAAATCCCGCCTTTCGTAAACCTGCAAAACAAATTTCCCTATGTGGCTGCTTCTCGGAAATGCTTAATGTTAAACCATAAATAATTACTGCACAGAGCCAGAGGAGAATTGGGTGAAAAGAAAGAGGAGGTGCTGAGAAGGAAGGTGCTTGGAACAAAACCAGCAGTCATTAAATGCTTACACCTCTGCAGCGGTGAGGCAGTTTCTTGGCTCAGAGCTGGGAGAGAGGAAGTCTGGAGAAGATCAAGCAGCAATAAACAGCATTGGTTTAGAAAGGACAAATTCTGCCAGGCACATTGGATCAAAACTTTAGATCAAATTACATGAGTAGGAAGCGCTGGCTCTAGGACAAGATGGAACCACATCGCAATGAAGAGATAGGCCTGCAGCGTTGGGCTGTAGCCTTCAGTTTGGCTCCTCCAGGGGTCTGGGTGGGGCCAAACGGCAGCTCAGGGGAGGGAGTGGGGAAGAGCAATGTGTAGGACGCGGAAAAATACCCAGTGATGTCCATGTAGACTGCGGGTCCTCCTTCCCAGGCTGAGCAGCCTGTGTCATGGGCCACATCCTGCCCGGGACCAGTTTCACCACGTGCCCTGTGCTGTTCAACACTGTCACTGTAGGAAAGAGGAGGTGAACTGCAGAGCTGGTTTCGTTCAGCAGCACAACTAATGTGCTCGTGCTGCATGGCAAGCCAAAGGAATAATGTAAAGTAGAAACTTTGTGTTTCTAGAGAGCTTAAAAACACGCTGAAGAAATAAAACGAGATTCAAAGTGGAAGAATACAAGCTGGCACATTTGGTGGGAAATGATTCAAAACACAGATATTCCATGAAAGGGGAAGATGCTTGGAAAGCAGTAGTGCTGAGAAGGACCTAGAGCTGCTCGGGGAAAGGGAATTAACCGGAATTTGGTGTGCGACAGGAAAGACAAGCCAGCGTTTCTGGCAGATTACTTACAGATCCTGCTGTGATCCAGATACTTTTTTGAAGGTTAGCAAGGAACTAACTTTAAAATTGGGTTCACCTCCTACCCATGCTGTCTCTTTCTTTGAGCAGGAGTTTGTTAGCAGTAGCTAACAGCAGTGATATGAAACTGAAGCAGGGAAAACTTTGGTTTAGAAACAGGGAAAATGTTGCTGAAGCAAAACCTTGAACGTGTCTAACCACACCTCTGACTTAAAGCATTCACTTTGGTGGTAGTCCTCTTACACTTTAATATGTTGCATTTAAATACTGGGGCTAAGTGAGAATTATCAAGCAATGCCTGACAGTTTTGGAAAGCAAATCCATCTTCGTTTTATGTTATTTAAAAGTGCAAATTTTTGAGATGGTCCTTGATTTTACATTAATTTTATAATCAAGAATAATTATGAAGAATTCATGAAAATAACAGAAAACTCTCATGTGATTTTGTATTTTTCAAAAAGGTTTTTGATGCATAGGGGTGTTGGTAGAAACATTTCCACTGCGTCTGTTAATTTTTTATTATTTTTTTTTAAAGCGAGGGTGCCCTCTAGGCTGTAGAATCAGAACTTCAGGAACAGAAGAGTCAGCTTAAGCCCTAACACTGGGCTGGTTGAGGAATTTGGAAATGTACAGGTCTTAAGGTAACACTTCACTACTGTGGTTGGTTCATGCCAGTCAAACCTTAACATGCATAAGTAAGCTGGAATGTCCCAGGAACTTTGAGGGTAAGGTCTTTACGGTTCAGATTCAGATTGCAAATTTTGTAAAAATAAATAATATATTTTTTCTAATTTTTTATTTTTTATAATAGATCTTATTTGTTTTGGAGAAACATTGGGTCTACAGCATGTGTCTGTCCTTGAGGAAAGGTGCTCAGCTATGCTAAATAAACCAAACAGCAGATACTAACCGTTTTGAATCCCAGTTGTATGCTATGTGGTTCATGTGAAACGCATTAAAACAAAAGCATGAAGTAGTGAAACACATCAGAAGCTTCTGCTTGAAAGACTACTGTTATTTTAGAGCTGTAGCAATTCAAATCAGCAGCCTTGTCCTTCATAGAGAAGAATATATCCAGAGGGCATGGCTGCAATCCAGCTGTAATTGTGAATGTTTCTTATATTCAGCAATCACAACTGTTGCCATTGAGAAGCAGAGAATGCATTCACTGTGCATGAGTGGATTATTTCACTGAGCCTGGCCCTCTAATGATCACCTCTCCAGGTAAGTAATTTTACTGCCTGGTGTTAATCAACCCATGGGTATGTGCGTCAGGCACCTGGAGCAGGAGCCAGAGTCTGCCACTGACTCTCCCCGTTCCTCTATGCAGATAAGTGTTCTGCTATAGCACTCCCCCATGTCAGTTTCTGAGCATGTCGTGTCATTGTAGAACAACAAATACCTGTATTTCATTGACAATTCTGATGTTCTGGGGGGAAGGAGGGGAGGATTCACAGCATGATGGATTTCCTTCCCCAGATACTTATGTGATTGAATCAAGTTTGAAGTTAGGGGTGATGAAGGCTTCTGTTCAGCCACCCAAAGCCAAATATTTACATCCAACAGCATCTTTCTCCTGGGGTTGTGGAGGCCTTAAACAAGTAAATGGGGGTGTTCTGTATAAAATGACACAGAGGTGTCTCTAGCTAGACATTGCTCATTCGGGAATAGAGGGGGGTAGATAATTGCGTTTTTGTTTCTTGTTGCTTTCCCACACAAAAGAATCTGTCTCCTGACCTTGGTCTACTTTTGGAAATAAAGTGGTTCAACCCAAGCAAGATAATCTCTGTGCACCTTTTCAGTGTCACTTAGAACAGTTTCATCTTGTTCCGACAGCTTTTACGAGCGTGCATGCAGTTTGCAATCATCTTAGAGAAACATTATGCAAACATTCAAGATACAAAACAACAAGCTGGATTTTTTGAAATGACGATAAACAGAAGTCTTTCTATTTAGGTAAAAGTGACTTGAGATAGGACAGAAGTCTGATACCAGTATGACCTGTCACCTAAGTTGCAAACACCACCTCAACAACAGCTCTGCAGGGCGGAGGCTGCTGTGTTCTGAGGGAGGCCTTTCAACTGCTTGTACTCAGTGCTTGTTGCAGGGAAGGAAGTGGTCTCAGACTATTGATGAAGGATAGTTTTGCTGGTTGATGCTCTCACGTTGGAAATAGGTTGCAACTTGAGTCATGGCAGCCAGTTGCAGAGACACAAACAGTTGTGGATCTAGACTGTAGCCACAGGGCGTGTACTTCTGCAGGGTATTTGCTGATGTCTCCATCCCTCTTACAGAAAGTGATTTGTGAAAGTCACAGCATGGGGCATCTAGCGCTCTCCTTTGGCATTTGTGTATTAGCACATGGAGGTTTTTGTAGGCCGTGCCTCTGCTTTACAGCCCTGCAGCTCCTCCTGTTTGATACCCGCAGGGTTCAGGTTTCTGGCATCTGGCTGCTGCTAACGGGACCCATGCCTGGGCTCAGGCAGTAGGCCCAAGTGCCACGGGGTTGCTGTGACTAGAAGGGGCCGAATACAGGCAAAGCATTTCAGATAGGTCTTGTGTAGTTCTGCGGGGTCTTGGGCAAAGAATTCAATGATGATGGACTTGGTAGGTACTTCACAGTAAATGTTTCTAGTAATGAGGAGGAGACTAACAATTCCCATAAGCACAGGAATAATCCTACCCAAGGTGACTGCAGGATTTGAATTAAACTCCTGCTAGGGCAAGGCAGGAGCTTCTCAAACTATGGAGGAAATACCTCAGGTTATTCAGGTTTAGACATCTAATAAAGTAAAAGGAAATCTCGAACATCTCATTTACCCTAAAACCTCAGTCTGTGTTTTCCTACTAGCATGTATTACAAGAGATTGTCTTCTGAGGCAAATATTTTACATCTGTTGTGTAGGGCTGATGGTCTAAATGACGTGAAATGGAAAAAAGAGTAATTCCGTATATGGACTCTGCAGCATTTTATCAGACTAACTGGAACTGAATTCACCATCTGTGCCTTTTTGTCAGGGTCAGTAATAGCTTTTCCTAATCGTTTATTTGTTAGAGGGCTCTGTTTTCCCTGCCAGGTATGTGACGTTAATACACTTGCTAATGTACATTTTGAAGAATATTATGGGATAGTTTTTATGTTTTTCAAAGACTGGTTTACATATCTTTTCTGGTTCTGTCTTTGCAAAGAAGCTTAAAAACTAATTTTTTGAATGAGTGACTCTGACAATGTTTTCTCTGCTTCTCGGCCAAGACGGATAATTCACTGAGCACCTTGTGCCTTGTGAGGCTGTCTTAAAGCTGGCAAACCAGAAATGTCACTTTAAACTTACGTTACAGACTAGATACTCTTCTAAGAGGAGCACCATGTCCCATGTTTGCACCTGGAAATAGGGTACAGTTCCCTTTGGATATGCCAGAAAAGACAGCTTCAGATTGAGTTGTGTGTGCATTTACCCCTGTCTACGTTAGGCAGTCAAAAATGCAGCAGTTGCTTTTGCTTCTCCAGCAGCTCCCTACCAAAGCAGCTCCCTCCGAGCTGCATGGTGGAGGTTAGCATTTAGCTCTGGATGCACCCATCCATACTCACTGCCTTCTTTGAAAACTTATTGCTGTAATCTCTTTGCCTTCCATTTTCTTTCCCCAGTTGTGGGACAGTTCTGATCTCCTTGAGGAGCAAGTGCTTCTGATGACCAAGCTCCAGGAAATCTTGCTCATGTTCCTCCTCCCCAGCTCCAGCCAGATCTGGCTGCTGCTTTTGCTCATTAGAGGGAGGATGCAAACAGCAGCAGATGCCTGTTGGTGGTAATTAGATAAAAGAAACGAGTACTTTAAATGCTGCAGTGAGAGGGGAAGTGCTTCCCAGGCAGGTTGGAGAAGCATCATTCTGTTTCAAAAGGCTGATATTAAACTTCCTATTGCCCTGCTTTTTTGTATCCCTAGCTAAGCAAATGTACCTCTTATCCTCTGTCCTCCTAGCTTCTTTCTGTCTCTTTCTGACCTTTACATGTCCTCATTCTCCTCTCTTCCTCTTACTACTTTAGAGGGCTCTAATAGGTGTTAGTTGGGTACTGTTAATCTGCACCTCTGTGTAGCAATACTCACTTGGAAATAGCAATTTCTTCCTGGCTTTTATTTCCCAGACATGGAAATGTGGCCTCAGCAGCCCTGGGGGCACAGATGAGTAAGCGCCCTTTGCTGCAGCTTGGGCTGCAAAGGCTGTGTTTTGGGGTGGTTCAGCTGCATGCTCCGGGGCTGGCTCTGGCTTCTGAGCCAGGCTGTCTTCTGGCATGGCCAGAGGGGGTAGGAGGTGCACAGAGCAGCGTGGGACAGGGACAGGGAGGAAAAGCTGAAGGATGAGCTGCCATGCACTGCTGGCTGTGCTGGGCTCAGGGAGGGCAATGGGCCTGGTGCCTCCCCTGGACATCCTCAGCCATGGAAATGTCATCCCTGGAGATGGAGGGACTGAGGATGAGCGAGCCTGGGAAGGGGAAGGACATGGTGATATCTTGCTTTGAGGGCAATGCTTTGAGTGGCCCGGTAAGTAGGCACTGGTAGTTATAAAGGGCAGGAAGACTCTTTTGGCAGGGCTGCTGGAAAGGTATGCCACAAACGTGATGGAACCTCAAGAACATCCTCCTCAGCTTTTATCCAGATTGGCACCTAACATGCTGGGGCAGGCTTTAAACCCTGCTGTATTCCTATCTCAGGAAGATTTGAATAGCTTAGATTTAAGATGCTTTTGTTAAGCAGCAAGCTACAGTAAGTGCTCCTTTGTGTATTAACACTCACAGTTCCTTGAAAACTGTAAAGACAGTGCAAACTCCTTTTATGTTTAACAGGAGCACGCAAAATCCACTCTAGCCAGCTGGCTTTGTGTTTTGCTATTACTTTGCAGTGTTCTTAGCTGTCAAGTGGTCTTTATCAGCAGCTACGTATGACCGCAGTATTTCATTCAAGCTGTGGCAAGGTCTCCTTATAAGCATTGTGTGGTGTTTAATCTAGGCTTTTCCTCTTGTGCTCCTTCTTTACAGATTGAAAATTCCTCATCTACATGACCAGTTAGTTTCCTGTTTCAGTTTACCTGTTAGAAATTGCCTGGCCTCTTGGGATGCAAGCAATCTCCTGGCTTCTGTGCCATTAGCAAGGAGCTCGCCCAGCTGCCACAGTTCACCCAAGACCTTTTCAATATGGACCAGGGGCTGGTGTGTCCCATGCTGGCAACTGCAGCTTAGCTGGTTGGGTGTGCAGCGCTTTAGAGAAGAGCGTGGGAGTCCAGAGGGCTTTGGTGTTAAGTGGAAATCAACTGTAAATCAGAGTAGCTAGAAGGAAATGCAGATGCTTGTTTATGAGGTTTAAAGGGGGTAACACTGTTACAAGAGCAGGATAAACAGAAATTAAAAGCTATGCACAGTAGTTGCTATCTGCCTGTCTATTTGGGTTAGCTCCACAGGTTCCTCTCTCCTCACAGCATGTTCGGGGCTTCCTGGTGGAGGCTTGTGTGTTCTTTATTTTTATCCAGGCTTGCAGAGAACAACCTGGCTCCAGGGAGTCCTGGCTCCCTTCCGTGCTTCCAGCCCAACTGAGGGGTTTCTTCAGATGCAAAGCCTCCCCATGGGAATTTAGTAATCCTTACTTTGATTGGGATGATATTCCAGTGTCCTTCACAATAGCTAATTGGCTGCCCTTTTTGCTGTGGGAGGCTGAAGTCCTTTGGACATGGCTGGATGAGATAAGAAACTGCCCAGACTGTTAAACTGAGTCCGCTTAGGGTTTAGCTAAGCAGGAGAGTCCTTCTGAGCAAATGAAGCAGAATGACAGTAACTCTTTCCTTCTAGGCTATAGGGTGACCCACTCTCAGAGCTGATTGATTTAGCATTATGATTCCTACGGCCTTTATCAACACTTAACTTGCTAATGACATTTTGGGCAGTTATGTAAGTGGGCTGAATGCAGGCAGCTTGCTTTGTACTCTACAAATAAATATGCTGTGAGCTGCAGCTCTTAGAAAATCAGCTAGGTCTTTCAAAGAGACTAATTTGGAAACTCTATTAGATAGTTGTCTGTCTGATGTATTTTATGTAAAGTTCAGTAAATAAAAAGCTTAAGTAAAACAGCATATCATTTTACAGTGAAGATGATAAACTGGTCCAGTGAATTCTGTCTGTGTTCCTAATGCCACACTCAGTTTCCAATACCCTGCCCTCACATTATATTCTAACTTTTCACAATAAGCCTCGAAGTGCTAGTTGTCATGAGGGAGATGGATCTTCGCCCAAGTTGGCTTAGGGGAACGTTTTAACGCATCCATGGCTGTATCCTTGGCTGTCTCTTCTGATGCTGTGGTTTGAAAGCAGATGACAGCTGCAGATAAAACATACGGCATAACGTGTGATTCATGTGGGAATGGAAGAGGACCCTCTGAGAACATACTCCTGCTTCAGAGAGAAATGTCAGCATTTAGTTAAGTATGTCACTTAACGAGCTTTCTTAGTCTGCAGGTCAGACCTGACATTAACCAAAATGACTCGGAATAATTTTGATCGGATGGCTTAAAATGTCATATATAAACAGAGTTGCGTGGTCACAGATGACTTTCTAATTGATTACAAGCTTTATTGTGAAAGCATTGATTACAATCAGTTCATACTTAAAAAGGAACTCCGACTAAGACAGATTAGGTGAAATTAGAAAAGCAGAAAGCCAGGTTGAATTTTTTTAGGGTTTGTGGGGCTTAATTCCCTCTTGGACACTGAGAGCCCTTTAGTTTGGGGATTATCTTCCGAGCAAAATAATCACATTCCATCTAGAGGCATCTGAAACTAAATTGGGTGAAGTACTGGAAAAAAACCTGTCAAGAGCAATCTAGCAGTAGTAGTAAAATGGACCGAACAACCTCAGACTGTTTGAAAAGGCCATGTTTACCATGTCAGCAGAGAGTACACAGCAAAGTCTGGCATATCATAATTATTTTGCTCCTAGTGTACAAAAATACTGCAGTGCCTCAGATATCTCCTGATAAAGGCTGATAGAACTGTGCTATATTTCTGTCTGTTGGGCCTCATTCAACTGTTAGTATTAACGTAGAGGAAGACCATTTTCACACTGTATTTTTACGTTCTAGATACCTCAGGACTGAGATATTGTAGCCAGTTGCACAGCTGACAGGAGGGCATGGAGGCTTGTTTACTTTGATCAGAAAATGAGACTTTTTTGGTGTTTGAAACCCATACTAATTGTTCCTTGGCATGGACCTCTTCCTTTTCATTGCTAATAGAATTAAGTGAGAATAAGTGTTCAGACAGACTAATGCAATATTAGTATACTAAAGGGCACACAACAAAATTCTGTGGAAGGGTTGCAGAACCTGGTTATGGTCATAAACCTTTCAGATGCATATTAATCCCACCGATGCCACTGTCTGATTAGCTGCTCACGTTTTAAAGTACTGGTATTTTGAATCGGGTGTTTGTAGAGGGAGCAACTGGGAGGGATTTGTAGGCAGTTGCTTTATGAAAGGTCGTTCATGGGAATATGGCCACTCTTGAGGATGCAGTTGATGCAGGGAATTGAATGTAGCACCAATTGGAGTGAAGAACAGCATTCTTGGAAGTCAAGCCTGAGTCTGCTTCCCACTGAATCTGCTCTAAATTTATATTTTCAGATTCCAAGGCTGACATTATTCTGTAGCCTTATTTGAGCCTTTAGGTCCTCCTGGGTTGGCAGACTACATGAAAACACAGATGTTCGTTCAGTGTTTAGTCTGTGACTGCTGAAATTATTGCACAATCTATGTATTTTATTCAGATAGATTTTATTTACTTTCTGCAGCATTTAGATCTGAATTAAAATGACTTCCTAATTGATTTGCATTACTAGGTAGTGATGAGATGTGGGAATAGCTAGCTTCTGGAAGATGTTTAGGTAATGTCATTTTAAGAGTGAATAATTTCTTGTCTCTCACTTTTCGGAACAAAAGAGCTAATTCATGTTAGTTTGAAAGCAATTTTCATTTGTAATGCTAGGTCATGATGAATAGCGTATGACAGTATGACTCAGGTTTTTATAAATTACATCCATATGGTTGGCTTGTTTTGAAAAGCAGTGTGAAAATAATACAGGCCAAAGCATGAGTTTCTACCCTTCCTTTTTCCTTCTTACTTTACAGAGGAGATGCTTTTGTTTTCAGAATGCCTTAATTAATTTCTATTTAGAAGTAAAAGTGCAAAAAGTTGCATGTTGTTTATACATTGCAATTTTATTTTATTTATTTTTCATGATTGGTACTGAGAAGTGTGAGCCAGACATTGGAAACAGGCTGCTTCTGTAGAGGCTGATCACGGCTGGTGAACCTGTATCAAGAAACGCATTCAGCTTGAGAGAATAATTATAGGGTAGTCAGTGAATGTTAATGTCTTCTCATGTGGAGTGCTGGTAGGTTTGGCAAGTGGATATTTACAGAAAGAATTTGGGGTCATAAAGCACAGTAAATGAGAACATCAGTTAGGCAGAAGACACAATGATACTGTAAAAGAAATTATTTTTAAAAACTTTCGAGTTACTGGTTTTGACACAGTAAATCACTGTCACCATAAAGTCAAGGAGCTGCAAAATTCCTGGGCCTTAGGGGAGAAGATGGTTGGTGGTCTTTGGGTGAATATTTTTAGGAAAAAAAACAACTTTTGCCTAAGTATATGTTCCCGAGTATAGCTTTCATCTGTGAAAAAATACAGGATACCCCTCCTCCCCATCTTTATTTAAAAGAGATACAATTTGAAGGCTTTATGTTTTCGGTAACCCAGGAGCAAGAATGTCTGGCGTTTGGCCATCAAGGCCTGGACAACCTTATTCATGAAAACCTGAGCAACTCTGCCAAGCAAGGGGTTGACAAAAAAACATCTTTTCCAGATTCCTGGAAATTCTTTACTCAATAGTAGACGCATGGGATAGCAGACTTCTAGCTGCATCTAGCCACAAGCACAGGCAGTACCTGTGAGCCCGAGGAGTGCTTTTACTGCCAGAGAGGGCACTCAGTTGTGGCTGGGGGAGGCTGCATGGGGAGAAGCCATCAGCCCCCTGAGGCCCGGGACAAGATTTATGGCTGAAATATGGAACCGTCTCACTCATTTCTGTTGCAATATGGCACATAACCCTTAAAATTGTTTTCTTTTCTTCTAGTTTTTTTTGTTTGTTATCTTTGAATAATAAAGGAGAGTGTAGCAGATAGGAAGAATACAACAGTGCCAGAGCTTCCTACAAGCCCAAACTTTTTCCACTCTGACTTCATTTACAGGCATCATTTATCACGTTAGTGGGAGGGCTGCAGTCAGGTCACCTTGTGTGATCCCTTAGGCATTCATCTTACTGTAGATAGTGCAAGCCATATCAAATGCGTCTGGATTACAGGTTCCATAATAATTGCTCATAATCTGCATGTGATGTGGAACTCGAAACGCCTTTCAGAGCTGACAAACCATGAGGGTGAAAACAAAGCACTGTGGCAAACGAAGGTTGAGGAGTCAGCAAGCACAGCCTGCGGATGGGTGCAGGTGACTTCCTTGTTGGCTGCACACGCATTTGACTTTTTTAAGGTTGTTTCCACAGCAGAGTGTGGAGAACTTGTGGCAGTTTTTAGATTGTAGTACAGCACATCTCCTATTGTAGGAGTGTCCTGTGGAAAAAAAAAAAAAAAAAGGTCAACAGAAATAGAAGTGGTAATGAAACCATTTTAAAGACTGACAAGCAGTCTTCCTGTTACCTTATGTCCCATCTCCTATGTGCTTTTGCTTGTTCATCCATTATCTCGTATCAGCAGGGCAAGATGTAGGATCTGTTAGGCTGGGCTGTGGGGAAATTATATCTGTATGTATTGTTCCTAAAGCAGTTGAAATGGGGCTAATAAGGTTGAGGCTAACCCCAATAAAACCTGCAACTTAATATGACAATGATTGTGGAAAACTACTGTTTAATTACAGAGTAAAGAAACAATCTTTTCTATTTGTTTTTATTAATGTTAGATAAATTCCTATTTTGTGGCTTCAAATACTGAAATGAAAATCTGTTTGTTGGAAGCTTTCACAAGTGTGAGACTATGTGGAAACTTGGAATATTTTATGTATGTAACAAGGTTGGTTTGTTTTATATGGAAAAAATATTCGCTGTTTCTGCAATGGCAATTTATATTCCAGCAAGATAACAGTCTGGATGAAGATTCACAGTTTAGCTTGCAAACGGAAGCAGGGGCTTAATTGCCAGACCATCTTCTTTGTGTTGCTCTTATATTTAACTTATTTATAATGCCACATGTAGCGATCTAGATGCAATATAGATTTAACAAGCACTTCATTAAGAATTTGGAGCCTAATGACTTTTTCTGTTGAGGCTGTGTTTATCAGTTTGTAACAGGCTTGTCATCCTAAAATGAAAATAAAACAAATCCCCCACCCCAAACAAGCCCACAAGCCCTCTCTGTCCCACCCCACATGCTGTTATTTCCTTAGGAAGCTACAAAATAGGTGTGTGTTTTAAAAAGCTTCCTGAATTAAGACCTGTGTTGGGAGTTGCATTTTGTGGGGGTAGCAAGCTCCTCATGGGATTCCTCCCTGATTTCTTATCTTAATGATTTATAGCATGTTTTGAGGTTAATCTGTGTGATGCTGAAGTACCAGGCTAGCTGAGATGGTGTTCCGCACCACTGTGGTCTCTGGGGATTCAAGGCCCCTGGAGGGGAGGACTTTTGTCAGGCAAGGCAGGAGGCATGGGGAAAATGGGTCTTGATCTTCCTGCGCCCATTCTCTCCCTGGAGAACAGGCAGGTCTTGGGGGAGTTTGGGCTCCTTCCGTGTCTCGTCTTCTGTGGCCAGGCCAGGGAGCTGAAGGGAGAGGGTGCTGCAGGCTGGCCAGTGTTACTACCAGGATGGGCAAGGGACGGAGTAACACCAGCATACTTGAGAGGAGCACTGTGCCTGGTGCGGGTCCTGAGATGGCACAACTTAGCTAACTGCCCTATTACATCTGCTAATATTTTAGAGGATGTTATTTTCCATCTGAAATAAAATTATCCAGAAAGAATTTACTTGAGGAAGATGGACCCGAAGTGCTGGCACAGAAGCGACTCATGATTTTAAAGCCTAATGCTCTGTGCTGTCTCTTGACAGCTGGATTTAGTTTTAAAGGAGAGGGAAAAGACGGTCTCTGCAGTTTATTGTGTTTTATTTGTGCTGAGGAGGAATGGGGAGCTGATTTCCAAGGGTGTATTCTGCAGAGAAACCTTGTGCTCTGTAAAAGATAACCCTCTGTGTGACTAGTGCTTCTTTGAGAGAGCACTTGTTGATGGAGACAGCTTGCTGTCTTTGTCCCTGCTATGGTGTGGTCCTTGAGACAGTGTATAAATATGTGAAAAATGAACCGTTGTTTCCAATGAAAAAATTGGTTTTGTGGGGAAAATAAAAACCCTTGAACTGCACCAAATGGTGTTCTAGTTGAGGGAAAAAAAGGCGTTACAATGTAAGAAATATGGTTTAAACATTTGTAAATGTCCAATTAAGCTTCCTAACTTCATACTTCTCTAAGATTTGTGGGTCTTCTAGGAAAATTTTTCGTAAGCATACTGCCTTTTTGGTAGGTTGATGCATCTTTCAAATAAGAGAAATGGGAAGCATACAGGAGAAGAAAGAATAATAAATTAGCAGTGCAAGTATGTTCATCAGTCTCAGTAGAGATGAGACTAACGTTACAGTTGAATTGACTCTGGTAAGTAAAACCCTAATGTTTTAGGCTTTGACTAGTCCCAGTGAATCTTTCAAAATTTTAACTAGTGCTGAGGCTGGATTGCTCTCTCATTGCTGGCATTTACAGGTCGGTCTTGCTGCCCTTGGGCACATGAGGACTGTTGGGATACCTGCTGCTGCTGCTGCATGACCTGGCCATTGTTCAAGAAGGCACTCCATACATGGCTACATTTCAGATTCCAAAACTGGAATTTGGAATAGGAATTTGTTGTTGTTGTTGTTTGTTTGTTTTTTTGATCGTGTTTTAAGGTGAGCAGCAAGTGCCTGAGTTTTATTGCTTAGAGTATGAAATAAAAATAGAGGGCTTAAAACCAGTCTATTTTTTTCCCCCAATAATATCGTAATGGGGAGGAAAAAAGCTGAGACTGATTCAAAGAATTTACCACCTTCTTCTATCCTTATGAACATGCAAAACCACGGAGTAACCTCTTTATAGAAGGCAATTGTTTAAAAATCAGTGTGGTTGAGATCTGTAGTGGAAATGTTTTCGAGATAGAGCTGTGTGCTGGAGATTTCCATCACGCGGACAGAGGCAAACCTCCCTTGAAATAAAGCATTGCTTTCTCCTTCATTTCAGAAGTGTTTGCTGAAGGTGCTACTGCCACCAAAATGCAACTGCTCTTCTCTCAAATAGCTGTTTTCCTTTAACATTAGTCCATCTCCATTCTGTTTTTCTCTCTAGCTATGCAATGGGTTGCACAGATGGCCAAGCATAAGGAAGGAGAATAAAGATGATGCTCTCTGACGGATTTATTTGTATACAAGTCCCAGTGGATCTAAGTATTAAATAGCTTCAGTTTTTTTAAGTGGTCATGTCTATACAGAAGACTGGGTACACACTGCTAAAGCTGGATATTTTTTTTAGTAGATAAAGTGGATTTTAGTCTTAAAATGGATGTTTTTTTTTTAGTAGAAGCTTGTAAATGGGTGAACTTGATTTTCCGAGAAGCATAACATATGGGGAGGGGGGATAGCAAATGCTGAGTAGAAAATAATATTTAAAAAGAAATCTTGAAGCTGTTGTTGAGAATAGCCAGATACCAATTGCCCCGACCTATTCCTTTCTCAGTGCAGAAGTGTTTGAACAGACAATGCGAAGTGCTATCGGCTGTTAAACCTGCCTGTCTGGCATGGGAGCAAGTGGTGAAAGTCAGCATACCAGAGCCGTGGCGGTCAGTGCCTGCTGAAAAGCTGTTCTCTACTAATTCTCTGTTGTAAGCTGGGGCTGTCTGCTAAATGTCAAGAAGAATGGAGCAGTCAGAAAGAGGTTAAAGAGCTCATTTCATGTATCAACATAGGCTATTACACATTGATTTTTTACTTCTTTTTCGTTTCCATTGAAGGCAACTGCTCATCCATTGTTTGGATGGAGGGAGGCATCTTCATCTCCACTTACAGCTGCGTTACAAATGCAGTCACTGATTAGATGCTTGCTAATGCAAAGATAACTTGGCTAAAAAGTTAGCTGAAAACAGTGTGTTTGCACATGAAATGGTGGAGATGGACTCCCAGCTTGTACATATGGTCAATGTTTTTGAGATTCATAGTCAGTGAATTACCTCAGGATCTGAACTATAGACATCCCAATTTTACTTTATTGGCAACGTAACAAGCAGTACTGGAGGTACCAGAGATACCAGCAGTCTCTGGAAGAATCTGGAAGAATCCCAGCATTCATTAACATTTGGAAATCGCTTGTCTTTTACACATCGAGATTATTCACTTTTTTTTTTTTCTTTTGTGGAGAGAGGTTTAAATTTGGGGGGCATGGGGAGTGGGGAGGAATGCAAGCTTAGTAAGGGAGGCTTCCCAGGCACAGGTAATTGAGAAAGGAGGTTTTTGGTTTTTTTTTTTTCATGTTTAAGGAATGTTTCCATTCAAGGGAAACTAGTTTGTGAATATGTGTCCTGTCTTTGTAGTCCAGTTTGTGTATTTTTCAGTGTAAGATATATTTATAGTTTAATTGCAAACTGATGCTTGACAATGAAAGTTTTCGTGATTGAAATCATGTGTCTTCCTTGAGGAAGACATTACGTTCTTGTCTTTCCAGGCATCTTCATGAACTGAACCATGAAAAGAGTGTGATTTAGTGGTGTCTAAATATAGAAAATATTTATTTTTTTTAGAACTGCAAATACCAATATACTCTAGAGAGGTGTTTGGTTGTTGTCAAGTTGTTCTCTGCATGTATGAGCATGTAGACAATTTGCTTTCTGTGTAGTGTCTGCAGTATCCTATTGTGTTTTTTTACTTAAAGATGCAGGTATACACAGAGGAAACTGGAAGCAACGGCAGAGAGATTTTTGCCTTCTTGCTGCAGAAAAGCAGTCTGATTTGGGGTGGAGAGAAGGGGGAAGAATGAAAAGACTTCCTGAAAAATCAACAAAGCAGGTAGTATGCTGTGAGCAGGAAGCTATTTAAGGGCTTTGTACCCAGAAGGGAAAGTTTTTAAATGTTTGGTGACTCCCAAACAGAACGGAATTGATCCCAGTTTGTAAGTGGATGAGAATCTGTGGAATCAAGTCAAAGAAGTTGTTCAACCCTTTAAGAACTGGGGAGTGAGCAGTATGTTTGGTGGGACTGAAGATGGAGCATGCAGGAGCTGAGTGAACAGCCCAGCTTTGGAAAGGGAGACTTTTGTGGGTCCAGCAGCTGGGAGAATGAAGGTGGCTTTTGTGGTCATCCTAATAGAGAACTAGGAAAAACCCTGCAGCACATTGATGGATGGAGAACAGTTGGAAAGGAAGGGAAGGTAATAAAAAGGTTCAGGCAAAAAAAAGTCTGAGCCCCAAATATTGCTCATTTCCCTGGGTGACTACCAGGGTCATGATGCAGGGTGGTAACAGGGAGAAGTGGAAAGAACAAGATACTGTGTAGAGTTGCAGCCACAAATATTTGGTCTTCGCTGTAGGTGGTGGAAGTGAACACGGCTGTAAAGCTACAGTATATGTGGCCATTCTGTTTTAGTGAGAGATGCCAAGCAGAGCTCCAGAGCAGAAGACTGTGAAATAATTAAAATTCTCACGTGGTAGTTAATATGCTTATCATCTGTATCCTTGTTTGAGCTTAATGACTGTTAATCACAGAAGGCTGCATCGTGATTAAGCCCACTGCAATGGTTGTGAATAGCTCTTCCGCTTGAAACAGGCAGAAACAAAAAGAACTGAAAAGATAGCTGGCTGAAAAATGTGGTTGGCAGGGTGATGAGGAGACAATTGAAGAGTCAAACTCTTGGTTAATCTAAGCAGGCACAAAATTAGGTTGTAGTCCTGGATAAAGTCAAGTAGATTGTTAGCATGGCTGAGTGCCAGGTTTTTTCTTTTTTCCTTGCTTCAAAAACTACGGCAAAATTGGAAACATGAGTGCAATGTTAAAACCTGTGAATAAAATCTCATTTTGTCAGCCCCAATGTAGCTGGTATTTCCTGTCTGGAGTCAGAATGAATGGGTCAACGGTTATTAATATGTAATGAGGTCTTACTGAAACAATAGCATTGCAAGCAAAGGAAAAGAGGGATTTAAAGGAGGAAATCATTCATGTAAGAGCTGGGATTGGCATACCCGCATGGTAGTGATAATAGGGTAGGCTTGTGCCAGTGTTTTAAAAGATGGAAATAGCGGGATGCTTGGGCCATGAAAGCAGGAGACCTCCTGACATTGTGCTGTGTCAATTCTCTTGTTCTACTTCCCTGCCTTTTACAATGTATTCTCATTCCACTGTAAACTACTTCGGGCAGGGGTCATGCCTTTCATTTGTCTATAAAGTGCTGCTACTTGTGAGGAACATAATTTGTTGACTGCTGGAGGAGTGAGAGCATAAATAATAGTGCCATGCATCCAAAACCTTTAAGTCTCTGCAAAGATGCATTTTTTTCCTGTCTCCATGGGAGTCTGTAACCCCTGGGGTTTCTTTTTTCTTTTTCCTTATTTTTTAAACAACAACAACGACAAAAAAATTAGCTGGGTGCTACTGGCCATCCATTATCTGGGCTGGACGCAAGCTGGGTCTGATCCATTGCTTTGTCCTTGTGCTGTATTGCGTAGTCAGAGCAACCCCATTAGAGCTTGTGGCCTTCCTATGTGAGAGAAATGCCCCCAAAATTGCTGTTGTCCATGGAACATCACTCTTGGGGTGTTTAAATAGCGTTCAGTGCATGCTTTGGTTGTAATGTACTGTTTACTGAACCTAATCCATGACTTTGTTGGCTTGGTCACCAAGAAATGTAGAGGCTGGGTCACTTTTGATGGAGCTCAACCTTGCAGTAGCAACACGCCCCTTGCACTCTGCTGCACAGATAATATATTGCAGCTTATTGGAAGATGGAGGATGACTTTTTTTTTTTTTTTTTTTTAGATACAGTTTACCAAGATTTTTTTTCCAAGGTTTTATCACCCAGGAACTGTGCTGTGAGAGACAGAACCTGCCATGGCCAATTTTGAATGCTATCAGTTCCTATCAGGGGCTGAAGCCTATCAAAATGATCGAGTCCATCAAAACAAATAATCAAACAAGAAACTTTAAAATGCAATTAATGTAAAAATAAATAATAGGCTATTAGTGCAGGCAGCTCCAGTTCACTATTTATGCATAACAGCAACAAATGCGTCTGGTTATGCTGGGTTTTCAAGCCAGGGTGCAAATATGAAGTAGAGTAGCTGTCAGAGAGAGGCCTTGATGAGGCAGCAAACTCTCTTCTGGGCCTGGCCTCGCTCCGAGTCTGGAAATGCCCGAAGATGGCGTTTCATCACAAAACTAGGCAGCCTGAGGCCTAGGGAGTACAGTCAGCCCCCTGACCCCCATGGAGGCACACATGTTGAATAACAAGTCCTACTTTGAGGAAAACATCCATGAGTTGTTTTTCAGCTTCCTTACAAGTGTGTTTCTGAGTTCCCCAGCAGGCTCCCTGGCATGCCGCAACGCTGACTGGGCATTCAGACGTGCCCAAGTGCAAGTCTGTTTTTTGGGGAAGATGCAAAGAGTAATTGAAGGAAGAAAAGGTAAATCAACTTGTTAGGTATTAAGCTTACAGTATAAAAGGGATAGGTTACTTCTGAGTTTCCAGCCTTGTTCAGGTGACTTTGCTGTGCCAGCTTTTCTAGGGCTGTTTCATCAGCAGCACTGCAAAGCATCTGAGTTCTATGGCGATTGTACTAAAACTTGTTTCCCAGACAACTTCTGCTGATCCATTACTGACACAAGTAGTCAATTAATATATCCACCGACATGCTTTCAAGTCTGTATGATCTTTTAGGGTCATTTCTACTTCTGAGATCCAGAGGCTGCTCACACTTGCACCGGTGAAGATTTAGTGGATTTCAGGTATTTTGAAAATGTTTTGTGGAAAGGAATTTTAAGAGTTGGGTCATAAATATAGTTGAGCAAAATGGATACAAAGGTGGTAGGCTGACTCTTCAGAGTGCTCATGCATCTCTCACCCAAACCAGCAAATGAGAGAGACTGAGGAATCAAAATGCACAATGTATACTCGGAAGCAGAGGAAACATAGAGGTATAACTGTGTAATGAAGACTGCTTCTGCAAGCAGTGCAGCATAGGGCAGAGATGCTAATCAGACATGGAAATTGAATTTCCAAGGATTTCAGAGGAGGGAAGATACCTGAAAGCAAACCTTGATTTTCTACAGTATAGCATGAATGACTTATCTTTATTAGCTATCAGGAGGCCTCTAGGAATTCAGTTTTAGTAAAGTTCAGAGCTTTTTAGGATCAGAAGGGGATGTGACAGGCTCAAAGTTCTTTCTGAACGGGCAGGTCTGGCCTACGTGCTCTTAGGTTTAAAAATTCATTTAAAAGAATGAAATGTTTACGACTTAGCTGGAGACTACCCTTCTTTTAGCTCTCACCCTGCTCAGCATTTGGCCAGGCTGTTAAAGGCTCTTTGCTCAGCTGAGTTACTTGCATGAAGTTGTAACTGTGGGTTCTTATTAGAGGCAGAGATGCTGACGCATCTTACCTGAGCATTAAAGAAATCACAGGATTTATAACTTTTCAAAGCCCGGTAGCTATGAAGAGAATCCCAGCCATAATGATCTGTCACCGTCGCTGTCTACCCATTCATACAGAGCTGTGAGGAAGGGCTATTAATCATACTGCCTGAGGCCTGGGAGCATGTGGAATTACCACATGGAATTACCATAGCTTCAAAACAGTCAACACAGCAGGCTCTGACAGTTGCTCCATGCTTTAGGTCTGAAGTGATGACAGAATCACAGAATCATCTAGGTTGGAAGAGACCTCCAAGATCACCGAGTCCAACCTCTGACCTAACACTAACAAGTCCTCCACTAAACCATATCACTAAGTGCTACATCTAAACGTCTCTTGAAGACCTCCAGGGATGGTGACTCAACTACTTCCCTGGGCAGCCTATTCCAATGCCTAACAACCCTTTCAGTAAAGAAGTTCTTCCTAATATCCAACCTAAACCTCCCCTGGCACAACTTTAGCCCATTCCCCCTCGTCCTGTCACCAGGCACGTGGGAGAATAGACCAACCCCTACCTCTCTACAGCCTCCTTTAAGGTACCTATAGAGAGCGATAAGGTCTCCCCTGAGCCTCCTCTTCTCGAGGCTAAACAATCCCAGCTCCCTCAGCCGCTCCTCGTAAGACTTGTTCTCCAGACCCCTCACCAGCTTCGTTGCCCTTCTCTGGACTCGCTCAAGCACCTCCATGTCCTTCTTGTAGCGAGGGGCGCAAAACTGAACACAGTACTCGAGGTGCAGCCTCACCAGAGTCGAGTACAGGGGGACAATCACTTCCCTAGCCCTGCTGGCCGCACTGTTTCTTATGCAAGCCAGGATGCTGTTGGCCTTCTTGGCCACCTGAGCACACTGCTGGCTCATATTCAGCCGACTATCAACCAGTACTCCCAGGTCCCTCTCTGCCAGGCAGCTTTCCAACCACTCATCTCCCAGCCTGTAGCACTGCTTGGAGTTGTTACGCCCCAGGTGCAGGACCCAGCACTTGGCCTTGTTGAACTTCATACAGTTAGCCTCAGCCCATCGCTCCAGCCTATCCAGATCCTCCTGCAGAGCCTTCCTTCCCTCGAGCAGATCGACACACGCACCTAACTTGGTGTCATCTGCAAACTTACTGAGGGTGCACTCGATCCCCTCATCCAGATCATCGATAAAGATATTAAAGAGGACTGGCCCTAGTACTGAGCCCTAGGGGACTCCACTAGTGACCGGCCTCCAACTGGATTTGACTCCATTCACCACAACTCTTTGGGCCCGGCTACCCAGCCAGTTTCTAACCCAATGAAGCGTATGCCAGTCCAAGCCACGAGCAGCCAGTTTCTCGAGGAGAATGCTGTGAGAAACAGGGTCAAAAGCCTTACTGAAGTCAAGGTAGACCATATCCACCGCCTTTCCCTCATCCACCAAGTGCGTCACTTTGTCATAGAAGGAGATCAGGTTCATCAAGCAGGACCTGCCTTTCATAAACCCATGCTGACTGGGCCTGATCGCCTGGTTGCCCTGCAAGTGCCGCGTGATGACCCTCAAGATAATCTGCTCCATGAGCTTCCCTGGCACTGAGGTCAAGCTAACAGGCCTGTAGTTCCCCGGGTCTACCCTCCAGCCCTTCTTGTAGATGGGCGTCACATTTGCTAGCCGCCAGTCGACTGGGACCTCCCCTGATAGCCAGGACTGCTGATAAATGATGGAAAGCTGCTTGGCCAGCTCCTCCACCAGTTCTTTCGGTACCCTCGGGTGGATCCCATCCGGCCCCATCGACTTGCGTACATCCAAGTGCTGTAGCAGGTTGCCAACCATTTCCTCATGGATTGTGAGGGCCACATCCTGCTCCCCATCCCCTTCCACCAGCTCAGGGTACTGGGTATCCAGATAACAACTAGTCTTGCTGCTAAAGACTGAGGCAAAGAAGGCATTAAGCACCTCAGCCTTTTCCTCATCTTTTGTAACTAAGTTTCCCCCGCATCCAGTAAAGGATGGAGATTCTCCTTAGTCCTCCTTTTTGTGTTAATGTATTTATAAAAATGTTTTTTGTTATCTTTAATGGCAGTAGCCAGATTGAGCTCCTTTCTAATTTTTTCCCTACACATCCTTACAACATCCTTATAATCCTTCTGAGTGGCCTGCCCTCTTTTCCAAATATCATAAACCCTCTTTTTTTCCCTAAGCTCGAGCCACAACTCTCTGTTCAGCCAGGCTAGTCTTCTTCCGTGCCAGCTCGTCTTTGGGCACATGGGGAAAGACCGCTCCTGAGCCTTTAAGATTTCCTTCTTGAGGAGTGCCCAGCCTTCCGAGACTCCTCTGCCCTTCAGAACCACCTCCCAAGGGACTCTGCCAACCAGTGTCCTGAACAGCTCAAAGTTTGCCCTCCGGAAGTCCAAGACAGCGGTTTTACTGGTCCCCTTCCTGACTTCGCCAAGAATAGGGAACTGAACCATTTCATGGTCACCCTGCCTAAGACAGCTCCCGACCACCACATCTCCCACCAGTCCTTCTCTGTTTGTGAACAGAAGGTTCAGGGGGGCACCTCCCCTGGTAGGCTCACTAACCAGCTGCGTCAGGAAACTGTCTTCCATGCTTTCCAGAAACCTCCTAGACTGCTTTCTCTGAGCTGTATTGCATGTACAGGATATGTCTGGGAAATTGAAGTCCCCCACAAGGACAAGAGCTGACGATTTTGCAACTTTTGCCAGCTGCCTGTAGAATTCCTCATCCATCTCCTCATGCTGGTTTGGCGGTCTGTAACAGACCCCCACCAGGATGCTTGCCTTGTTGGCCTTCCCGCCGATCCTAACCCATAGGGACTCAACCTTATCATTCCCAGTCTCAGCCTCGAGTTCTACAACATCAAAACACTCTCTAATATAGAGAGCCACACCACCACCCCTTCTGTGCTGCCTGTCCCTTCAGAAGAGCCTATAGCCATCATTGCAGCACTCCAGTCCCACCACGTTTCAGTGATGGCAACCAAGTCATAGCCTACCTGCTGCATGATGGCTTCCAGCTCATCCTGTTTGTTGCCTATGCTGCGTGCATTAGAGTAGATGCACTTCAGCTGGGCAATTGCCTGCTCCCCTGGCTCTGACATTGTTCTCCCTGGCACACCTCTAACAAGCCTTATTCCCTCCTCGTCCCCATCCCCCTTCCTACCTAGTTTAAAGCCCTCTCAATGACAAATTCATTGAAGTTCCTGTATTTTTTTCTCTGCCCTTTCTAGACTTGTTTTGCAGCTGCCACTTTCTCTCCCCCTTGGGAAGAAAGCAGTCAACTTAGGAAGGATTCAGGGGTAGTCAGGGTGAGATGAGAGCTGATTTTGGCAGGAGGGACTACAGGCTGTTTAGTAGGTGTTGGCACTGAGGTGGTGCTAGCAAGGAGAGGGCGCAGACCCCATCTGTCCGTATGGGTGAGGAAGCACTGGGGGGAGAGAGCTGATGCTAGGGGGGAAGGCGCCAGCTTAGTTTTGTGCACCTGCTGCTGATCAAGGGCCGTAAGGCTAGAGTATGGCTGGGTATGCTTAAGTTTTGAAAATGGAAGAGACAGTTTTTGTTGCTTGCTATATCTTTCATGGCCCTCAGGTTTGGGATACAGGTTGGGTTATGAAGAAGAGTAGTGTTAAACTTTTTTAGTTGAGCTAGCTGTAATTAGTGATCTGGGCATTTATTACATTAGCATCCTTGTTAGTGTTAGGGCTTGTTAAAAAAGGACAAGTAGTCATAAAAGTGACTGGGTTCCAGAGCTGTGGTGTGGGCTGGGGCTTTGTTTGTTTTCAGGTAATAATCACTTGTATTCAATGTCAGATTTTTTTTGGTATGGTTTTGGGTGAGAGAGTTGTAAACTGTTTGGTTTCTATCAGTCTTAGGTTGTGTGCTGGGGTGGGTGAGGAGACGGCTGGCAGCCAGGAATGTTGCATTTATGTATGAATGGCTTGCATTAATTTTCTTATTCCAGACAAATTTTGGAGTTGTGGCTGGGATGATGAAGGCTTGTGGAGTATCAGAGAGATAAGCAGTTCAATATAATTTTGGACCCTGCAGGAATCAGATTGGTAACGGAAATGCTGGTGATGCCAAAGAAAAATGACATATATAATTTTGCAAAGGTATTGGTGTTCTGAAGTTTAGGATATTTATGTTTCTCACTGTTTGCTCGGGATTGCTGTTCATATGGCTGGATATCCCTAAAGCTCTATGCTTCACATAAACTGTTGCTGTAAATTACTTTTTCCATAAACACAGTTTTCATTCCTGGCAACCAAGGATACATCAGAAGCTTTCTCATAAAAACAAGTTTGTTACTTATCATACTACAGTATTGGTTTAAAGAGATTAAATACTGAGTACATGACATGATTAACAATTTAATTGTATAATAGGAAGCCTAATGCTTTCTAGTTCCCAGCCTCATTGCTGCTTGCTCCTGTGCTTCACAAGGCTTTTTAGTTATTACTTTAAAGATCAAATAATACTATTGTTTCAGCAGTATCTGTTAATTTTGCTTTTATGAAAGCATTAAAAAAAATCTTGAAGCTCTCATGAATTTGCACAAGTGCAATACTATGGAGTGCTTTTAGGCTGTACTGAAATTATTACTTACTGAAAGTAAGTACTGAAAGTATTACTTACCTTGTTTTTTTAGTATAGCAGATTTTTACAGCATTATTGCACAATTCCTTATGCTTTATGGAATTACAATATTTGTTTGTATGTGGTGTTTTCTTTCCAGTGGGTAGCATGTGAACAACATCTAGCTTGAAGGCCATGACTGTCTTATATCTACAAACCGGAGGATAATATCCCTGTTACATTGGAGGGTTTCAGCAGAGGAGAAAGCAGACTTGTCTTTACCCTGTTATGTCCTTCAGAGAGTCTCCTTCGGTGCCAGCTAGTCCCCTTTTCCAGTTTTTCTTAAAAAAAAAAAAAAAAAAGTGTTGATTTGCTGCTCATGAACTAAAGTACTAGAAATATGTAAGGTTTTGGCAAGTGGTTCAAAAATTCCTTATCAATCTGAGCTGGGAGCTGCAGTCTTCTTCCTGTTTAAGGGAAGTCTGTGCTGCAGGGTTGAGCTCTGCTGGAATACGCACTCTTCCTCGGATTGCTCAGTAAGTGGTGTTTCTAAACCACAGATGGTTAGAAACTATCTGAGCAAAGCCATAATGTGGTCTGCCTGTGTACGTGCTTGTGCATCCCATGTCACTTCTCTGCAGGGAGGGATAACACACATCTCACCTTGAGGCTGCTAGAAGGACAGCTTTCTTCTTGTCATGCAACATAATTTTGAAGACCTTGGCTTGCTTTATTATGTAAACACTTAAAATGGCCTTTTCAGCATTCCTGTCTTACAGCATAAGACAGCACAGGAAAGGAGAGGCTTTGTCTCCATAGCCCCCTTGGCCCTTATTTTATACACAATATCTGTGGGCTGAACCTGAAAACTCCCAAGATGATGGCAGTTTTTCCTCTGGCTTCGAGCCAAACCTTTTGGTACCTTCATTGTTAAGGGATATACAGGCGCTGGCTGAAAATACAGAAAAATCATCACAGTTTATTATCTTCGCAAAGCACATGAAGCCTTAGATTTTCTGATTAATTCCAGCTTCAGAGCTGAAAGTTCGTGTGTCCACACGGAGTGTGTGGGTTAGTACTGATGGCTGCTGCTCAGGCGTATTTCTGATTTTCAGTTTGGTTTGTAGGGGAGCAACAGAAGAGGGAAAGGGTTGTATGTGTTGGTAACGTAAACTGCATCATGACTGAAGGGAGGTAAGTTAGATAATTTTGCCTGTTCGTTGAAGAAGCAGTTGAATTTATTCTCTTGAATGCAAATCTTTCTTGATATTGTGATTGATATAAGTGCTTTTTTTTTATTTTTTTATTTTTTATTTAATGGGAGATAAAGGACCAGAGCTGATGCGCTTTGGGTTAAATACGAGGCAGAAAAACTTCTTTCCTAACAGGATGCTGGACTTTGCGGTTTGAGACAGCCTTGCAGAGCCTTGACAGGACCCATCCCCGTTCTCTGCCACCTACCAAAGCACCGATGGCAAATAAACAGCAGCTCTTGGTGCAGCAGTTTGTGCAGGTCAGCTAAGCTAAGGGCGAGCAAGATAGTTATGAGCAGGAGCTTTCTCAAAGAGGCTTCAGCTTTGGCTGGTGGGAGGTGTTACGTATGGATTTGTTCACATACAATACATGGGGCTTCTGCAACACCTTCTGCAAAGCCTACCCATTAATTCCATAGAAGCACTAACTGTTTGCTGCTTATCATTAATATCCCAAACAGTAATGGGCAGGCAGAGCTTCTAAGTAAGCTTTGGAAGGTCCATTTGTTTTATCTGTTAAAAATGGGAATGGCTGTAAAATGCTAGAGGTATCAGCATGACTTAGGTCATGTTCAGCTTGGAAAGGTCTTTGTTGTAATAATTTAAGTTTCCATCCTTCTGTGCAAATGGCAAGTTTTGGCTGTCAGCTGGACAGCTGTAGAAGGCCTGACATAAATTGTTTGAATTGGACAACCAAAAGTGATTAACATTTTCCTAATAAATTTAGCAGGCAAACTGTGAGCCAGTAAACCATTTGAAGGACTGAATCCCTTACAGTGTTGCAAATACCAGTCTATGATTGCATTGTAAAATCTCTTAAAATTGTTGTCAGTGCTTATGGTAATCCTTACTGCAGATGTTCATGAAATATATTTTACCTAGATGAGTTTGTTTTTTTAACTAAAACAAAAAATGGCTTTAACAAGGAAAGCAGCTACATATGTGATAACTCATTGCAATGGGCCTGAGATCAGACACACACACACACAAAGAAAGAAAGAAAAGAAGAAAAGGAAGAGAAGAATGAAACAATCGGAGGAAGAAAACTTTGAAAGGTCAGAATACTGGTGTCTGAAGTTCTCGAATATTTGAGTTCTAGACTCTACTTGTTGCAGGCAAGTCACTTAATTTCATAGGTGCTTCATAGCTTATGAAATGCAAAATGAAGTAGAGGAGATAATCCTCTGATAATTGATGACTACTTTTATAAGAAAGTTTGAGTGCATGTGAAGTTATAAATGGAAATATTATGGAGGTGACTGTGTTGTTAGTGCTGTCATTATTAATAAGACTGACTAGAGCTGCCCTGTTTGGTTATCTGCTCCCTTATCCAAAGAGGAGGTTTTCACTGGGAAGAGTGAAGAGAATTGGAATTTTTGTCCACAGAAATGTAATACTAGTGACTCAAAAGAAATATTGCCAAATTTGGGGCAGGCAGCACTGCCTCTGTACACAGTCTGTTTGGGGAATGTAAGGCCATTAAATTCAGCAATTACTCCAGAGACAGCTTTGCTGAGGCAATATTCAACTTCCACAGAACATCTATCATAGTTAGAATTACTAGAAAAAAGCCTTGCTGTCTCCGAGTTGTTATGGAAATTAGGCAAGGAGAAGAGTTCTGCTGCTCACGAGATGGCGAGCTCGTCTTGGACCGTGGCCTGCAGCACTCACTCAGGCAAAGTTCCCTCCCAAAACAGGATGAAATAGCGATCCCATCGGAGTCATGGCAGGTTTCCCACTGACATTGGTAGAGGCAAGATTTCCCCCTGAGGCTGTTGGAGCAGCTCTTGGAAAGTTCTGTGGAGAAACGGAGGAAGGAAGAAAGGAAGGAGCAGTGCTTTCAAATAGGGAGTTGCACTGCATGGAAGACAGTAATTCCTATGTTTTCTCTGTGCAGAAAAGATATTACCAATAGATGTAACTGTAGTGGAGGGTTTTCTGCTGGAATTTCCTCTCTTATGCTGCAAGACCTACCTTTTGCCAGATAGTGCAAGTAACTCTGTACTGGACAATATCAAGCTGCTTTAGCTCTGGGTGAGCTGCATGTCATGCAGACCTGGTAAAACACCAAATAGGTTCTCAGTCCTTTTCAGCTTGCAACCCTGTAGCAGCTCTCCAGTGGAGAGGCAGATGTGCATGGTGCTGGTATAAGCTTCCTACAGCACCTTCCTTTTCCACAGGAACTTCTTGCAGACTCATGAG
Source organism: Anser anser (assembly GCF_964211835.1). NCBI lineage: Eukaryota > Metazoa > Chordata > Aves > Anseriformes > Anatidae > Anser > Anser anser. The sequence continues at coordinate 39,467,679 of NC_139726.1, forward strand.
TAGTATCGAGTGCATCATGTCTTCAGAGAATGCCTGGAAAAGGACACTGAGTTTGCACAGCTACTGTCTCGTGTGCTGAGCATGCCGCTGAAATGGATTGCTGGGCATGTTGTGGTTGAAGCCTACCACCACAAAAGCTGAATAAAGAAATGGCAAATTATGTTAGCATTGCCCCTTTCGAGATAGAATTTTAAGTAACTCCCATGCAATTGCTAAATTCAGGTTGGCCTTCATTTCTGCAAGCAGGAAACTAAGTAATCCCTGAAATTTGACATGTATGTTACTTAATGTATACATGGTTTTGCAGTGTTGGCAAGCAATCAAGTAGCTGAAGTCTGAAAGAACGATTTTTGTGCCACTCCAAATATTTATTATTTGGATAGGAAAACATCATGGTGAAAGATGACTAACAGCCTTACGTAGCCTGGCTGTAGAAGAGGAGCTAGGCTGGTGACAAACACATTACGCCGTGACTTATCTTCCTAAGGTGTTTTTTTCTTTAAAAACAACTATCAAAACAGATATCGAGAAACTTGCATTTTTAATGGTTCCTGTTTGTTATGCAGGGTATACTTTAATTTTTATTTATTTTTATTTTTTTTAATGGTAATTTTTATTTGGCCTGGTGTAACATGTCTAGGCTGAGGCCTTGACTCTGGATGCCGCCCGAGGAGCACTGCTGGTTGCCTCCTGCCTTGCACATTGCCATGCAAACATTTTCTGTCAGGGAAGGCTGGGATAATGCAAGCCAAGCTCAGAGGGATTGTGGGAATCAAAGGAGCTTGTTCAAGGACCCTTGGTGTCTCTGGCTTTAGTGTTCAGAACAAGAGGTTGCACGCCAAGTCAGCTCCTGTCCACGGGGCTATGTAACAGAGAACTGTGTGCTGAGTAGTTTCCGAATAGTTTCCTCAGCCAGCTGCAGCTTTTCTGGCACAACACCTCATCACAGCCTTGAATTTATCCCATTATAACAGCTAGATCTTTTTTATCCAGTGGAAATTCAAAAGGAAAAATATAAGCTGCAATTGTTCCATCCCACAAACATCTGTTTTGAAGACCAAGATGATGGATTCAGCTGAGTTTTATTTACGTTTGCTGGACCAAATCCTCAGCTGTTGTGTCACCTTTAAGGGTGGCTGTCTAAAACCAGAACCGTTATGGTGTAAGGGCACTGCTGGCTTTAGTTCCCTCCAAATGTGCTTTAATAGACTCCCAGTTTCACTGGTATTAATTGCAGTGCGTTTATTACCCTGCAAGGGCTACTATAAACCTACTGAATTATGCAAGCCAACCAGCTAGATAGTTTCCCAGTGCTCTCACTTTTCCTTTGGGTTAGTTTATTTCGAGTGCAGTTCCTCTCTGGAAAGTGTCCCTGTAGAAGTGCAGAGGTAGCGCACCAGGGCTGTGTCCTCGCTGCCAGCTGGATTCCAGCACTGTGCAAACAGACTGCAGAGGTCTAAATCAGACCAGTTTTTCCCCCTCAACACTCCTCTCCCCCTTTTTTTTTTTAATGATTTTCATCTGACTTGGCCAGTTTCAGCAGCAACAGGAATCCGCTGAGCTGTGCTGCCCTGTGCACGCAGGGTGTCAGAGGGCAGTGTTTGGCTCTGGTGAGCATTTGACCGTGGTGTAGCTGGCTCAGTAGTAGAGGGCAATGTGCTTGGAGGAGTGGCTCTCGTCTTGTCGTGGCTGCTCGGCCCTGTGCTGCTGGCTGGAGCACAACCAGACAGGACCTTGGAGCCAGTCCTAAGGGCTTCGTGCTGTGTGTGGCATAATTTTTGCAATTGGCTCACTGTCTTTATTTGTACTAAGTCATTGTCTGTACAAACAGTTTAATTCCCTCATGTGAGGAGGGGAAATGTCTCAATACCTATGGGAGTATCCCTTGTGTAGCAGGAGTATGTATTGCTGTGCCCCCTTTTAGGACTGACAACATTGGGAGTTACTTTAGAGGAGATGCTTGACAGCTCCTGCCGTTAGCTTCTTTACCTCGTGTCCCGAAACTGACTGGATATGGGGCAACCATCAGGGGCTGGGTGGGACCTTTATTTCTGTACCTTTTACAGCATTACCTGCTTAACTGCAGGGATAGAGCTGCCATTCCTGAGGATCCCTTTAGGTGATTATGCAGCTGGAACCACAAAGGCCAATGGATTACATTAAAAAGGATTGCAGAATGAAAATAGGTAATCCTAAAATCTAAGGTCTGTTTTTATTTGCTGAGAGAAAGGGACAGTTTTACGTGTTTTGTCGCACTAGGTTATTACTTAGAGTCATGTTCCTAGAATTTATTCTCTTTTGGCCTGTCAGGCTCAGCTCTGGCCATGTGCTTTTCATTGTGGTGAGTTCTCTCCTAGAAGATGAAGAATGCCTTCTTTTCCATGGGTGTCTTGTCCCACAGCAGCAACATGCCCACGGGGCAGCTCCCAGTAAAACTGACAAACTCCTGTTGATTTTCATGGGAATGTGACCAGACTGAGAAGATTGAAGTCTTTGCTTGAGTCTTGTACAGCTGAATTCTACGTATCTGGACTGACTGCTTTCCTCATCCTGAATATGATTTCTGAAATGAGGAAGGCTATTGCCATGTTGGCCTCTCAGGCACTTCAGGTGCTTTTTTCCTTTTTTTTTTTTTTTTGTCTTTTTATTTCATGGAAACTACCAGTGAACTGAAAAGAAGGGAAGTTAGTGGATGGTGCTGATGGAGGCAGGGGCATTGCCCTGAGGTGGTGCTAGAGATGAAGGTGGTCGGCTCCCTGAGGCCAGGCTGAAGTGGGGCTAAGAGCAGAAGCCCTTGCTTGTGTCGGTAGGAGGTTTTAGAATCACGGAATCATAGTTTTGTTTTAAAGCCAGTGGATGGATTTGGCTTATGGGAAACAGAGTTCTAAAAACTTGCTTTAAAAACTTCCAGAAACTCATGAAGAATGTTACTCTTTCAGCCACTGAGCACAGTGTTGTAGAGCTCTGCTGGGTGGCTTGGAATATCTTTAAATGGTTTTTAGAAGGGTTATCATGCACTGTTAAATTCTGCAGGATTTTTCTGTTATGGAAGTAGTGCAGGTTTTGATCTAGTCTTTATTAAAAAGAAGTGTGTTAGTTCGTGTCTGGTTACTTGGAACAGTTCTTACATTTCCTTAAAAATAAAAGGATCTAAAGAGGGTGCAACTGAAATGAAAAGCCATGCAAGGACCAATTCAACGAGCTTATTTTCCTGAACATATTTGGGATACGGAGGATAGGAATCTGTGAATTTTTAAATTTGAAGCAATAAAAAAAGGACCCTGAACTTTCAATTAAACAGGCATGTAATTAAATTTTTCCCTGCTCCATAATTTTCCATTGTGCCCTTGTTACCTTTTTTGTCATATCTATTTGCATCTTAACAAACCCCAAATATCTTAATTTGAATAAAACAAAAGCCTATTCATGCTTGTACTATTCATGTGGTTTAATTGGTTTACAAAATACAAATGTTCTTTGAAAGGAACTGATTTCTTTTCAAGGGGCTGGTAGCTGTCTGTCATATATGGTCCTTCTGCTCACAAAAGACGAAGGAACAGAACTAGACATAAATGGGTTTGTTTCAACTTGCTTTGTTTCTGATTCTGTATTGACTGAACCCTCTCTGTTGCCTGGTGAATACAGTAGGAAAGTATTCTTAGGGTTGTAGCTAATTGCACAAACGAAAATCGTTTTCCACATGTTAAGTTTAAATGGAGAACTGAAAATACTTTTAAAACTCTCCATTTCCCTGTTCTAGGTAATATCCGCATGATATATCTGCGGGCTGCAAAATTTATGTTCTTGGAACACGTGGATGAAGGATATTACAGATGTAGAGGTATTAGCAATATATATTTATGCAAGTCTGGGGTAGAATGGAGATCTACATTTTTTTTTTTTTTTTAATACTTGTGATATGGAAGAGAGGGTGAATAGGTGGGAAAAGGTATTGCGTTCTTACATTTCCAGTTTAATTAAATTTAAATTGAATTACAACCAAGAATTAGTTGAAGTAGATCTCTGATACCGCCTGTGGAATAGTTTAAGTAATGATTTGTTAATGCAGAACAAGATTTTTCACCGCACGGGTCTCAATAAAGGTCAGGTTGGGCAGGTGATGCAGGCATGCGTTGGGCAGACGTGTAGTTTTGCTGCGGTTGGGGAGCTGCTGAAGTATCCGAGCGTGTAGGTGAGATCTGGGCTGGGTGACAGCCAGAGCAACAAGGACTTTGCAGCATTAAGCTTCAGGTCAATAAGGCTAATGGGAACTGAGCTTGAAAATATGGCCAGATTAAAACAAACAAACAAAAAAACACACAACACAATTCATTGTCTAAGTGTGGCTTTCTGTTTTGGAAAATCATGGTCTTTTGGTGCATCCAAATATCATCACCAGTGATATCTCCACTGATCCTATTGCAGAGGCATTCCTCATGGAGAGGAACTCTTACTGCCTCAGAAATCCCTTCTTGGCCAGCCTAAGGGCATCCTGCTACGCAGCAGTGGGGCCCAGCCTCTACGTCGGTCCCCAGGCATGATGTCTGGGTGCTTGGCCTCCTTTGGCAGCTGGGATGATTTTCCCCTCACTGTGTCTGCCCTGGTTATCTGGCAGAGATCTGTGCAATATCTTTTTTGCAGCTGCAGGTTTGGGAGGAACAGCCCTCGGCATCTTCCCAAAACAGCTCTTCCAGGGCCAGAAGAGGAAAATGCTTTCTCTCAGTCTCTGCTCCCAGCTGAACAGTCACTTGTCGGGGTACCTGTTTCTTATACCTATCTCAGCAGGTCTCGCAGCTTGCACTCAGTCTCTGCAGGGTCTCAGTGTTTTGGAGGCTTCTGAGATCGCATCCCTTTCCTCCTCTTCCATTGAGGGAGGGACCCTCTAGCAGTAGCTGTGCAATAGCAGTAAGGCAGTACAGCACAGGCTGAACACCTCACTGCAGCGTGTCAGATACAATCTGAATACAAAGCAAGGAGCTCAATTATATATCCTTCTGCAGGAAGAATAGGGTTTAATTATATGACTTGTTACTTCTATTTGCATTTGTTGCCTGTTCTCCAATGCTTCATATGGGGACCATTCACCAAATAATATTCATGTTGACTTGGGGAGCAGCTGAGTGTGTGGGATTATGTGCAGGGTCTCAGTGAGGCTGCCGGCCACGGAGGCGTCTTCAGTGATGCCAGTTCCTTGCCCGTGCCTTCATGAGACTGCACCCAACATTTGCAGGCTGAACTCAGCAGGGAGACATGGGGAGCTGTCAGTCAAGTCTCCTGAGCTGTCAATATAGTTTATGTTCAAGCACAAGGCTGAAGGTCGCAAGAAGTGGCATTGCTAGCAAAGTAAATCAAATCATGGTTAACAGGTTGCAAGTGCTGTAGAGAGCTGAGAATGGATGGGCAATGGAATTATAAAGCAGAGGGAAGTCTCTGAAAGATACAGAGATGATAAAAATGGAAAATATTGGTTATTGGCAGCAATAATGTGAAGTCATGCTGTGTTACCTCAATGGGAAAGTACTTACATGTCAAAAGAAAGTTTTATGCACAGCATCGTGTGGTGGTAGTAGGAAAAAAGAAAAAAATGCATTTACACTGTCCGTTGTTGCTGTACATCTTCATGAGTTCTGAGGCTACTTTAGAAAAAATAATTTTACTTACACTGAACTGCAGATTAAGTAGTCGAGTTAATGAATAATTAAAGTCTTTAATTTATCCAAAACATCCCTACTTGGTTTCTATACTTTGTTAATAGGAAATGAGATGACAAGCTTGTTGCAATTATAGGTGTTTTTTTTGCTAAGCAACAGCCCTGGTTTATGCTTTGCTAAGATGGACTAGATCAAGGATTCATGGCAGTAGATTTAGCAACCTGCTGAATAGGCAACCATTTACTATCTAGTGCTTTTGTTTTACAAGAGGTTCGTTGGGTGAAACTCTTTTAAGATATTTATCTTGTAGACTGTTTCACAGAAGAAAAAAGATGTAGCAGCAAATCATTTATACTTTTTATTGTTTTTCATTTACCATGTAAAGTGGCTTACTTAACCTTTGCTCTTTTTATATGGAGCAGAAATCAGCCTGGAATACTTAACCAGCATAGATTATAGAAGTGTTTTAGTGTGATGGAAGCAGAATTTCTCAGTTGATATTTACTGATGCTGGGAAGAGCTGATCTCATTTGCTCATCTGCATGGATGGAATAAATCCTGTGTACATCTACTGGAGAAATGGAAGAAAGCAGACCTGTACACAACCCAGTGATGCTAAGAAGGCTCTGCTTTACACAGCTGCTGTCAGCTGCTGACAGTCTCTGAACACCCTTGTGTCCATTTTCCCTCTGTATACTGCTAACTCATGTTCATGTGAGAGGCAGTTGGAGTGAGCCAGCCTGCCAGTCTGCCCCCAGGGTCTGACCTCAGGAGATGTCCCTCGCAGTGGCACATGGCTGGAGAGGGGCTCTAGCTGGGTTGTTTTCCTGTGTGTGTGACCAAGGCTGCCGTGCATTTTGGGCCAGCTAAGTTGGAAAAAAAGAGATCAAATGTAGCTCACAAACATTGTGACTGCTGAAGAGGAGCCAAAGCACATCTAGGACCTTGTTGAGCTGTGAAGGCTTTGATGAACTGAACCTCTATGTTACTTTGGGTAAAAATCATCTTCTGAGGGAAGTAATGAGTGTAAATAGTAATTCATGTGCTCAAATAATTCTATCTTTGGACTTCCATGACATCTCTTCTGCAGAGCTGGAAACTTCAGAGCCCGCTGTGCTGTCAGAAGCAGTCACCATACAAGTCCAACCTGTAGTGGATAGAGATGGGCATTGATGATGGGATGACTTCGGTTTTAGGTGCAGGAAGGGTAAATTTTGCTTCCAAAAAGCTGATAACCTCCCTGGGTTCACTGGCAACTTGGTGTATGCAGATTTTTTGGAGGAGGAGACTTCGTTCCAGGGTTAGAATGGGCTGGTGGGAAGCTGTGTCTTTGTGACGCTGCTCTGAATGTGGCATGTGCAGGGTAGTGCTTTGCAGAGTGGGTGGGAGGAGGCTTCAGACATCTGCGTGTGATTTGCCAATGAAAAGGGTTAACGATACTTGTACTGCTCGGTCTTTTGTAAGACCATTCAGACAGCTTTCAGACATCCTCTTAAAAGCTCTTTTCTGGTGCAGGGAGATTTGCAGGAGCATAACATATTCTTGTTTCCTAAAGGTTTTCCTCCACCTGCTTAGGTATTGTCCTCTGATGTTATACGGTTACTGTGGAAATAAATGACATCATAGTCCAGGGAACCAGCTTCATGTGAGAGATCAATAAGCTTGAGCAAATGACTTGTCAGACAGTTATGTTTCCTCCCTGTTTATTACATGGAAAAAAAGGAGGTGGATGGATGATGAGAAAGTGATAAATACTTTTGTTTCTCTCTCTCCAAGGAAGTATGTGCTTTCTAAGCCAAATGCCTGTCAGTTCTTTTAGACTTCAGAAGAGTTATCAGTAATCCCCCTAAAGATGTAAAGGGAATTCAAGTCAGGGAGTTGGTAATTTCCCACTAGTTACATCATATCTTGTGTTCCATTTATTTCCATTTCATTTTCTGTTTTTGGGACCAGTTAGCCTGTAGAATACCTTAAAAGGAGCTGGAGGAGATGCTGTCAGCTCACTCTGCGAGATAATTGGGACTCCTGCAAGTACCCCATCCACCATCGCCTCCGTCTCTCAGCCCTTCCTTATTATCCTCCCATCATTAGGTGCCTCTGTCACGGCCTCTGCCATCTGCCTGCAGAGAGCCAGGTGATACTGTGGCCCCCCCTTATTTGGGGAATCCACCACAGCCCCAGATGAGCTGGGGGCATGGAAGGCAGCACTCAGGAGCTTTGCCAAAGACCAGCCCAGTTATTGTGGGGATTTTTACACGAGGTATCTCTTCCTCAGAATGAAGGAGCCTTCCCTGTTCCAGGGGGGATTATTTGGGTGGATTGCTGCAAAACGCATGAGAGGACGTAAAATGGGTGGTGTGTTTTCATCGAGGTTGTGTCAGTGCCGTAGTCCTCAGAAAGAACACAACCAAGTGAAGGTCCTAAGGTAAAGCTTGTGTCCTAAATAGCTTCTTTTGACATGGTTCAAAAATTAAGGAAGTTAAATGGCAAGTGCTTTAACTACCAGAAAAAAGCCTCTAGAGTAAATATTAAACTCTGTAGTTAAAAGAAAACTTCAAACTGTTTTAAAGCCTACATAAATTAAAGTCTATTCTGTATGTCATGCACGTCAAAACAACTATTATCATCAGAAGTAAAGCAACAAATACTTTGCAGATGACAACATTTTTCATTGTAAGGGCACTGGTGCACTACTCAACATGTGGTGGATCATCTTAAAGGGATTAGCAGCCAATTCACTTTGCTAGAAGGTTGAACAAGGAGACCACGGTGCTGAGTGGATTTGCTGTCACTTTTTGAGGAATTAGACTGCTCTTGTTGTGACAGGAGCACGTTTGAATCCTAGATAATTTCTGAAAGAATCAGCTGTGCAAGGGCAGTGCTTTAAGAGGTGGAGTATAGCCCATGTTTTGTTTGTGCAGCAGTGGGCTCTTTTTCAATACTTGCTTAAATGAAAAGGGCTGAAGTAAAACAGATGTAGGGAGCAAGTCCTGCTCTGACAAGACGTGGTGGTACAACAGAGTTGCAAATGTTGCAAACTGCTGTGGTTTATGGCTGAACAGAGGAGCTCGACACTGAGTCCTCTCTGGTTAATCTCTTTGTAAGCATTAGTTAGCACTCACCAGCTGTACAAATGGAGGATACACATATGTACACATAAGGATATTACCCAGGCATCTCCAATACTGCAGCATGACCTAGCAGCAGAATGCAGATGTTGCATATGCATAGTCTTTCAAACAAAGACATTTGAACAACTGTCAGATTTTACTTAAATGCCATACATCTGTGCAAGACACAATGGCAGAAGGGTTCAGTGTAAAACTTTTTTTTTTTTTGGTAATGCCCCTTAAGAGATTGCAGCTCTGCCAGCTGGTACAATTGGTCTCACTTGACAGCTTCACTTCCCCACTGCACATCCCTTGATGGACCAGCTCAGCAGCACAGGGATGATGACTGCTCACCAGCCCTGAACTGCAATGGGGAGTAACATGCAAGAAGACAGTTTCAAGCATTCTTCTGCTGAAATATAGCTGCAGCTATTTAAAGCTGTGGGAAGAAAAACAGTACTGGGGGAAATTTATTGAAGCAGAACAGGGACCAAAGTGTGACGCAAACATTTTTTTGCAAGGAAAAGGTCTTATGCTTTATTGTCTGCTATTCTATCCTGACTCTCTTAGCATCATGTATGAGAGCAGGAGCTTCTTTCCTTTAGCGCCTCGCTGTTTAGACTACTGTTCTGTTTAAACCCCAGTGTGTGAGATCACCAAAGTATCAAGAGTAGCCTGCAGGGACTTGGCACTCAAAGTTATTGGCAGAGGTTAAGTCCTGTCTGCTTTGCAGAAATAGTTCTATTGAAGTCAACAAAATTATCTGTGTGACCAAGGCAAGCATGATTTGGCTCACTGGGGAGATAGCTTTTAATAGCTGATGATGCAGCAGCAGCTTAGCAGCCTTTCTCACCTTACCTGACAATGCCTGCAAATTACTCTGTAGGATGCATGTGTGTATACACAGGTGTACTCTTAGAGATTACAGCTACCTTGTGCAGAGAAGGGCTTTCTGATGTGATGGCAAGAGGAAGTGATGTGTAGAAATGATGTTAATTAATGCCATGTTTGGGAACTGTAGATGCCAGGTCATTGAGTTAAAGTACTGGTGCTGTGTAAAGCAGAGGGCACAATTCTCACCAATTGTTTCTAGAAACATTATAATCTGTTTATATGCTGTTAGTTTCTGGAAGCCCCAGTCATGATGCAAACGGCATTATGCTAAGTGAGTTTATGGAGTACTTCAAAGCAGTTCCGTGTTTAATGAGTGCTGGGCTAATCTCTCTTCCACATCCATATGTGAGGAGCCACAATTGCATGTTCATATACATGCAGGAAAATAGCTGTGCTTACAGAGCTGGCTGCCTACGCATGAAGATTGTGCCAGTACACAAGTAGCTGTGTCTGTGAGGCATTACTCATAAAACTGACATACAGAAAACTATTTTGCGTGTCATATATTTACATAAACACAAGATGGAGGTGGGGATTAGTCAGAGGCTGCCCAGTCTTGGGAGAGTTGGTTCAGTGGTGCTTTGCAGCGAGGTAGGTAATGTGTGAGGGAAAAAACGTCTGACTGCACAGACTGGGTTTCCCATGCAGTCACTAACAATTTTTTCAGTGCAAATTGGAGTTAAAAGAGGAGCTTAAGAAACAACATAAGTATCAGCAGCTACAGGGGTTAAAAAAGATTTGAATGTACAAAAAGTTAAGATTCAGCAGGAACTTGTGCATCCGGTATGTGTGGGTCAGGTAGGTGCTCAGTACAATTGCCAGCAATGACGCAGCAGGAGTGGAGATGCCTGGGGTTTCCTCTGAGACTTTCCTCATGCGGCCACCTTCTGGGGCTGCAGTGTGAGGAAGGGGCAGGTGGCCCTCAGGCAGGAGGGTGTGAGGCAGAGCCCACTCAGGTGTTTTGGTGTCCTCTGGTGTTGAGAAGCATCACCCAGCAAACCTCAGGGAGTTAGCAGCAGCACTCTCTGAAACAACAGTGCTCATTTTTAACAAATCTTGGAAAACTGGGGAGATTCTGAAGGCCTACGGGACCCTCAGGTCATTCCAGTGCTTAAAAAGGGCCCCAAAGCGTAACCCCAGTTCATAAGTCAGGTTGATTTGATGCTAGCACCAGGCTGAAAGAGAACACTTTGTTCTTTGGACTCTGTATTTTTTTTAAGACTCCAAAGGATTGAAGGTTATAAATATAATTCTTCCTAGTATGGTTTAACCACTGGTAAATTTATCAACTTGTTTTTTTTGTAGATAGGGCTATGTGCCTTCATGCTAAAGAGGCAACAGCCTCTTGATAATGCACTTGGATTTCTCTTAAATTGTTTGAACCAGTAATGTGTGTCTTTTTGATTAAAAGCAAAATCCAAAAAACTTGTATGCTATTGAATTAGCCTGTCGAGTGGATTTAAAACCTGAGATTTTGAAATAAATTTGTTAACAAGTACATATGAACAATGAGATCCACTTCTGTCTTCCCCTACCTATTGTTGGCCCAGTGCGAGGATTTGTTTGTAGGGTTTGCATACGGAAGTGCAAGCGAGTAACGAGGATGGCAGCTAAGAGATGATGTAAATCACCTTTGTTTTCATTCAGCCAGAATTAATATAAGAAGGAACTAAGAACCCCATTTACATGAATAAGGTAAGAAATACTGTAATCATTATACATTAGCATTCACCAAGCAGGTTTTAGCTCTAGCTTGAACTACAATTAAAAAAATAAAAAAATAAAAAAATCTGATCCAAGCAGTCCATCAAGTGAAGCCAGAAGTGCAAAACAAAATGTGAGCAGAGGGATGCTGGGGTAGAAAAGGAATCACATCCATACCAACCATGTGGAAATGTGAAAGCATAGAGAACCATGCAAGCTGTTCTATGAGGGGTAGGGGTCCCTTCCTAATGCACGGGGGACTGAATTTTACATCCCTCAGGGCAGCAGTTGGATCACACAGCCCGCAGCAGCACAGGCTGGGGGATCCCCACATGCAACCACTGATGGCAGCTGGCAGCACAGCAATGGCTGAGCAGGTAAAGATTGCTTCACCTCCGCACTGCAGCTCTAAAGGCGTGCTGATGAACTGATCAGTGTTTTGTGAATAAAAGAGCTATGAAGGCAGTGCAGAAGTCCATTATTATTTAGCTCAACAGACTCAGGTTTCCATGGGTTGAAACAGTGTACAAACTCTGGGAAAGGTGTTCAGAAAACAGTTCTTTGGTTTAAATGGCCATTTCTGAGCCCCTCCTAGCAATACATACCTCTTTTTTTTTTTTGAAAGGAAGTATTCTTTCTGCCAGCTTTAATTAAATATCTTCCCTTCTTCCCTGTTTCCTCTCTTATGTGAGGGGGTTTCAGCTTGCTGGTGGTGGAGCAAAATGGTCACAAGTTTCTTGTTATTTCTGTAAATCTGCTGGCCTTGCTGGCTGGGAACAACTGGGAAGAGTGTATGTCAGCATCTGCTCCAGCACAGCTGTGTGTGCCAACTGGCAGGGCAGTGAGAAGGTGCTGGGCTGCTCGTCCCCCCTGCCACCGGGTTTTAGTGCTGTATAAGGCCTGGCAGCAGTTGGGGTTCAGTAGCATTGAAACAAGTTTCCAGCACGGAGGTTTGAGCGCTGGTAGGGGTGCCATGGGTGCAGTTAGAGCTCAGTGGATGCCTGGCCAACAAGTGAGATCCTTCATTCCTGGGTTCAATGCTGACAACAAAACAAAGCAAAAAAAGAGAGAGAGAAGAAAAAAGTGGCAGTTTTGCCCGCTCGTGACAGCCACATTGGGCACCAAATTACTGATCAGAGGCATGCAAATGCTCTGATTCTGTGCCCTCTGCAGGAGTGAAGATTTAGTCAATACCCTTCTAAGAATTCATCAGACAGAACAAGCCACACTGTCCTTGGTGTCATTTTATTAATTGAGCTGGAAATTTACATTAAGAGCATGTGGTCCTCAGTGCTGGTGGACGCTGATTGCTTCCGGCTATTAGCAGTGGCCACAAGGCATTTGCAAAATGTTGCTCTGAGTGATATAAAGTGAGTTGTCAGCTCGTGCTGTCTTCTGAGATCAGGAAGCTGATAAATGATGCTTGTGGCTTTCTTTGAACAGGTGTTAGATCTAATCCAGAAACTGCTGCTTGTCAAGAAATCTTAAAATGAGTAAAACAGTCATTGTGTTAACAAGTGATATGAGACTTGAGTCATTATTTCAAGGGTAGTTGCAGATCTTAACACACTGAGCCTACTGAATACTAGCTCTGTTTAAGTCAAAGAGAAACAAGTTATTAAAGTACACAAAGGCTTTCTAGTAAGACACAAACACTTCTGTTATTGCCTCAGAAAGTTACATATGTTGTGGAAGAGCTCTGAGACCAAAGGTGGAGATGGACTGCCTTGTTTGAAATGTAACTTTAAACAACAATTATAAATAATCCTTAGTACAGGAAAAAAAAAAAAGCTTGATTAACAAGAAAGATTTTTTTCTGATGTTTTGTACTTGTAAGATTGTTTCATGGTGCTTTTTTTTTCTTTTGTTTTTTCCCTTTTTTTGGCCAGAAAGGAAAAAAAAAAAAAACCTTAGTCCTTTGATATCTTCCTAAGCAATAACTCAGTGTGTGACCATTACAGGCCATCTCATCTCAGAGAGGTTGGGTGAGTCTGAGTGGTGCTGGAAGGGCACAGTGTGGGGTGACAGGAACAGCCCCAGGTAAAGGGCTCGCTTCCAAACAAGTATAGACTTCCCAGATGAAGGCTCTTCATCCCAGAAAAGAGGCTGCAGAAAGTACAGATAGAGTTCTGTAGAACATGAATGAAATGGATTGGAAAGAACCACTTATTTTTGCTCATAGTAAAGCTAAGGTACATCAAATGAAGCTGTCGGGTGGCAGGTTCAGAACCAGAAGGTGTATATTTGAAGTAAGTAAGCTGTGAAATAGGTCAGCAAATATGTTTTGATAAGGATGTCAAAAACAGAGCTGGTTCCAAAAAAGCAAAATCATGACACAAACATTTATTGAGAGCTATTAAACACAAAAATACCATTGCTGGCCCAGGGAGACTCTGTCATAAATACCGAGAATCTTTCCAGAGAGCCTGCACCAGGAGAGTGTCACTGGCCGTCACCTAATGCTCTCCTGTATGTCTCCTGCCTTGGCAGTTGTCAGAGAGGGACTAGCAGGCAGATGGACCTCTTCTATAATCTGCCTCAGCCGTTATGTTGTGATGAAGCAGAGAGTTCCGAGCACCTGAGAAACTTGGTACAACTTCTCTTTATCTTTGGTATGGATTTTTCCTTTCTGGATGTGCCCTGTCGTTAGAGAAGCATGTACTCTATTTGTTTGTGTGGGCCTACACAGACATGAAAAATGAATTTTATCCCTAGGCTTAAGCATCCTGCCCTCAGGGGAAAGGAATTGTCCTTTTTTCATGGGAGGCATCCCACTGGCTTCAGTGAGGTGATCTCCTGACTACTGACTTCAAAGCAAACCAAGCAGTGTGCAGATATTGGAGGCTGAAGGGGATGCATCGGAACAAAATATGTTCTGTAGTTTGCCTTACCAGCTGCATTAGTCCAAATGTTTTGGTCACTACAGGTGTTTGTTACAAGACCCTAGTACTAGGAGATGAACAGTTCGTGGTTGTTTTTGAACTTTTAAAGAGGAAAGCAGAAATCACAATACCAGAGAATCTTGGTATGATGGTTCTTTTTTTAATGCTGCCCTTTTTTTTTGGCTGCATACTTTATTAGAGGGGAATATTTTCTTCCCTGGTGTGGAGCTGTATTAGTATTTTAACAAAAGGCACAAGAGGCCCAACGACACACAGATAAAATCATACTGAGCTGTGCTTCCTGGAATGTGGCACATCAAACAGGGCTTTGTTGGGGTGGTTAAAGAGCTGGTTTCATTTGGATACTCTTTTGACAGAATGCATTGTTTTCAGAGACCCTGGGAATTATGCCTATAAAATGCATTCAGTGGCTACATTTAGGAGGCTTGCACTGGTGCGAGCGTTGTCTGGGGGCCTTTAAAGGCCAGACATGAAAGCAGCACGGTAATCCACAAGTTGAATCTCATCTGTCATGCAAGAGCGTTTCTCCTGACATCTTGTGTCCACCACTGGCTGCTGGGCAGGGGTCCCAGAAGCGCCATTGGCCTCATACAACTGGAGGAAGGGATGGCATAGAGCTTCTGCTCTCTCCAGCCGGTCAACAGGGACTTAGGCTAGTGGGCTTTACTGGCCGCCCATTCAGGGAAAGGTGTGAAGGCTGTGTCCCCCCAGACAGGGCAGGTGATGTGCAGGGCACTGGACAGAATCAAAGCCCCCAGTTTTGGACTGTTCTGCAGGCACTGCTGCTGAGGCCAGCAGGTCTTCCCAAATGCCACAAGGCTGGCAGGGTTCAGCACTGCAGCCTTCGGGCTCATCTTGAGCTGGGAAGATGTCTGTCAGGCAGCCCATGGTAGAGCCGACCAGCAGGCCAGCTGACAGTCGGGAGAAAGCAGGGAAGAAATCCTTCTTGTATTGAACTCAGAGTAGGCTCTCCTCGTCCTGGATGGTGTTTTCCAGAGAAATCCTCTCTGTCCTTGCAGCCTTTTTCCCTAGCCTCTGTGGTAAGGTGTGCTTGAGGATACTGATGTAGTGTATAGAAATACAACACATCTTAGTTTCCACACACAAAGGGGGGAAAATACTTCCTAGTCTCATCTGATACCACACTCAGATGGATTTGAGATCGAGCTTTGGCTCCTTTGGGTGTGAATTTGGTCGTGGAGCTGCTTGGAGCTTATGGAGTGGTTTGGGGGTGCTGAGTTGCTGCAGCACTGGGCTTGTGATGTGAACACAGGTAGAAATACTCAGGTTCTTCAAGCTATGAGGGAAAATGGATGATAAAGTCTAGAAATGCTGGCTGAAAACAGCCATAGGGTGCACTTAGCACTGAAGCTGTAGTGGGCCAAACAGACATCAGGTTAGTAACTTGTCTTCCAAAGGAACTTACTTGGAGGATTCTTGCTTGTCCAAGGCTTTGGTTTCTGTGCCATGCTCAGGTTTAGTGTTGCTTCGTATTAAGTATGTAATTCTAGATCTTCACAGCTATTTGTTGTGTTCTTTTGTCTATAAAAATAAAATGAATCATCTTTATCTGTTTCAGCAGTGCTTTCTCTATCTTAGTTAATGAGATTTCCTGGCAGATAATTCTTGAATTAGTTATCAGTGCTTAGAAACTCCCGAGTGGGGCTGGATACCTGAGAAGATAATGAGAGAAAAAAAAAAAAAAGAGTGTACTGAAAGATAGGTTAAACAGCTTGGTATATTTGTGCAAAACATGCATAAAATGATCTGGAAAAATGCTGGCACTGCACTGCAAAGCATCCTATAGATAAGAAGGGAGTTTGTAACTAGAATTCACCTTCTATGCAGTTATGCATTATGGCACTGTCATTTAGTACATAATTATACTCTTTTTGATTAGGAATCTTGCCTTTTCTCACTTATAGTTATGTTGATTCCTGTTCCTTCAGTGTCTGCTCTGGTACTAATGATGGTAGAAGAAGTGATCTGATGGTACTAGTTAAATTCCTGATGACTTTGGATAAACAAATTAATTTCTCTCTAGCACCGTCTGATTTACCTGTGAGAGAAGTTTCTCATGAAAGAGCTCTGTTGGAGGGATCACCACAAGATTGCTGTCACCCGTGAGCTGAATGCGAACACATGGAATGGCACGAGACACTGGCCTGTGCACAAAACCTCTCAGGTGGTTGGGGAGAAGTAAGGGCGGGGACCATGGTGTGATTTGCTTTGCAGAAAGACCTTAAATTACATAAGGAGATGGTGATGCCTTGTGTCTTGCATGCGAGAGACTTCTTTTAATTAAAACCAGAATGTATTAGCATAGGGATGCCAAGAGAAAACAAAGTTATTTTTAAAGCTCACTTTCATTCAGTGACTATTTTTGAAATGCTAACGGTGGTATATTTGCCTTGTGCTTCTGTATCATAAGCAAAATTTGCAAATGTTTAAATAGGATACTATTTTGACACTTGGCAACTCCAGCTCAAATTCTGCTGACATGTTTTTACGGCTTGTTACTACATGCATCGAAGTTCCAGCCTAGATGCTTTGCATCATGAATGCACAGATTGATCTCTGCAGGCTTTCAGTATGTGAGGCGTCCCTTAGAGCCCAGCAAAGCGGCTCCGTTGTCACTGCTGCAACATGCCTGTGGTCTGCAGCTGAAGTTCCAGCAGAGGACTGGTGGACTGTGCCCTGCAGTGTTTGTTTGGAGAGCAATTAAAAGGCCTTGTGCTGAATTTTAGCCTGGAAAAAGACTGATAAAGATTCAGTGATTATTTCAAGAGGTTTTAGTGCTTTGCTCATTCTAGGCTGAGTACGGAAACCACTCTGAAGTAAAACAACCTTGGTGTCCGTGGACTTGCGCATGCTTTGCAGTGAGCTGGGCTCCAGAGTGGTGACTTCTGCACCAGGAGATGAGAAGTCCTCAAGTGGCAAATTGTTTATTGCCTATCTCAGTGTATTTATTGGAAACCTTTCCCTGGAAAACCAGGAAGTTTTAGGTCTCTGTGTGGAGCTGAGCAAACAGGAGATTTGCTCCCATTTCACTCTGGAAGTGTGAGGCTGCTTCTGGGAAGCACTGAGCTTTAGGAGAGCAAGCAGCACACTGAATCAAGAGATACTGAGCACACAAGTACTTCTCTGGGTCAGGCCTTATATAGCCCTGACTTGGAAATTGCAGTGCGTTGGTTCTCTTACCTACTGTTGCTGCAGTCTGCTGATCTTGAGTTTGCATAGCTGAGGTTTCCGTGTGAATGGCCAGAAAGTGTTGAGAGTGTTCAACACCCTATCAACCTCTGAACACTGGCACAGAAATACGTCTTTTCTTGTGAACTCCATTATGCTAAGTCCCTGTTAATTTTTATGATATTACCAGCAGCATGGGAGCCTTTCTCACCAGGAAAACTTATGGACAGGCTTGATATAAAGCACTTCGTGTTCTCCCAGCTTTCGTGGTCTTTTCCTTCACCAGGGAGCTGAAGTCCTGGGAAGAGAATAAGCAGAAGTGTAGCTAAAAATGAAGATAATACAACAACAACAACAAGACAATCTCTAGTTCAATTCCATTTTACAAATCAGAGTTACCCTAAGGAATAATTTAGCATAGACTAATAGCAATAGGAAACTTCCTGTGGGGACCACTTATGCAAGTTCTACTCTAGCAATGCAAATTGCTATTTGCAATGAATGGGATGGAACTCTCCAGTGTATGGAGGCAGACCTGGGCTAAAGTTTAACCTTGGCCTTGCAACTCCAATATCTGCCATCTTTGGCTGTTGGTGGGCTCTACCAGCCAATTTGGTACCAGTAGTACAGAAAAGCTGGCACGTGGAGCTGAGGGATGGCATGGCGGTGGGGGGAGTCACAGAACAGAAGGGCAGTCTGAGCACTGAAGAGGAGCCAGCTGAGCAGGTGAGGTGCTATATAAAGCATTCAGGTTGTCTTCATCCTCTTTAACGAGCAGCTGTTGAATGCATCGTGCCTCTGCCCCAGGGAGCTGGGCTGTGAGCTGCTGGTATCCTGCCTGTGGTTCTTTGAGCTACCTTTTTGCTGTGGTGGCACTCTAAAACTCTGAAATCTTTTCTGAAAGCTGGAGGTGAAAAAAACCCACAGGAGAATTTGCAGTCACTTCATGGAAACCTGGGAGAGCCTGGCCACGTAACTGGGCCACTGGATGTGGGGAAGGCAGATGAGTGTTGAGTGGGATAAATAGAGGAACAAAGAGAATTAAGTGCTAGCTGGTGAGTATTTCCTAATGTGTGCAAGATCTAAGGAAGAGGGTGGTACAAACCATGGGATGGGGAGGCAAGGAAAGATAATAAGAAATATCCCAAACCTTTGTTGAGATGAGCGCTCTGTAAAAAAAAACGCAAAGGTTTCTTATCTTCTTACCTGTTTAAAATATGTAATTGTTCAAAATTTACAGCACCGCTGGAAGGTGAGTCATAAGATAATTGCAGTGGATCCACAGGATAGCTAACATTTTAACATAAGCAAAGGATCCTACCAGCCTTTAAAAATGCTGCTTTCCAATACACTGAAATGTACAGCTTGTGCAGTCTGGCCAAATTTACAGCTGTAAAAAGGCTTCTAGGCCTCTGTAGGTATTTCTATAATCCCACAGGGATTGGGGGAAGGAGCCATCCTTCAGCACTGTGCTCCACAGGTGGGCTCCCTGCTGCGAGGGGCTGGGAGCAGCAGGAAGCTCTCAGTGGCTGCCTGGCTGGAGAGCTTTTTGCACTAAAAGTTAAATGTGGCTCCCTCTTCTTAGCACAGTAGCACCTGCCTGCTGTGCAGATAAACAGCGACTGTCCAAATTATTGTGAGCTCACTTGTTGGGATGGAAGAATAATTAAAAATGTTTGTAATGTACATAATGTAAATACAGAGGCACATTTGTGGAACGACAATTTGAAAAATGTAGCTACGTGTATGGGGCTTTACTGAGGTTCTGGAGCCAATCTCTGTTTATAATAAGCTGCAAAGTGAAAAGCTTAGGAAAAGATGAATGTGCAGCATTTAGCAGCAGGATGCTTTGTCAGTGATTAATGCAACTTAGCTAGTTTTACTGCTTGGCAGTTTTACCTCTATGAGGTGCCTGTCACCATGTAGTCCATCTATAATCGTATTGTCTGTAGCCATTTGGACCCACAACATAAACCATGATAGAACAAACAATTCTGGTGTCCCACTGTTCAGTCAGATTATTAATAAAATGCATATTCATTGTGACAATGAAGCAGGCATTTTCAAGCATTTTATGACTTAAAAAAGCATCTTTTTGGAGGTACAACATCCTTTTGGACAGTTATTAATTACTATCAGATTATCTTGGATGAAATGAGTTCTGGAGTTCACTTCCATCCTCCTGAAGGACAACATTTATTTTTTTCATTCCAAAGCTTGTCTGCATTTTTAACACAGCATCCATCCCTTGCAATCATGTAAGCACAGCAAACAGCACTGGTGCCATTCCAGTTGGGTGAGCCTCCAGGAAGCCTTTAGAAGAAGCCCCCAGCGGGGACACAAGAGCCCTCAGGGCCTTTGTGGTGGCTGTGGCTGGAGAAGCACTTGTGCTGCACGGAGGGGACAGGCTGGGAGAAAGCTGGGGCCAGAAAGCTGGGCCAGGCTGTCGGGACATGCAAGCTTGCCCTTATGCGGAAGACCTGCGACTTGGTGCTTTTTGGGGGAGTGGCACTGGCAGCGAGGTGGCCGGGGAAGGCTTGGTATGGGAGCGGCTGGCAGCGACAGGAATTGGGAATGGGGATTCCCCAGTTCTGCAAGGGGGTGCCCCACACTTCCACATCCCCCCCCCATCACGGAGGCTTTCCAGTGTTTCTTTTCACTTCGTACCTTACCAGTTGCTGGTTGTTAAATATAGAGGAAGCCTGATTTAACCATTGTTTCTCTTGACAAATTTTTCCAGGTTACAAAAGAATCGCTGTTTTCTCAAGACTTCTGGCCTTGACTATAAAAAAACAGCAGTGGGATGTGGAGGACCAGTCCGACTTGGCACTGCCGTGTGAAACAAAAGCAGCGATGTTTTTTGCAGGTGTGGATCTGCAGAAAAAGCTGCATGTGTGGTAGGAGCTGACCCTTTTTCTCCTTGCCTGCACCCTTGGTTAAAGCTCCCTGTGGCTGTACCAGCCTTTAGCGGACGATGAGAGGAGACATGGGTGTCCAATGGGGTGCTGAGAGCCTGGGGGTGGCGGGACGGGTGCCCACACCTGTGGACACGCTGTACCTGTCCCGTCCTGTGCTGTGGGTAGGCAGCTGGCTACTCCAGTGTTGGAGTCCTGCATAAGAGGCACGGCTTGCAGGCTCGCCCTCCGTCTGTCTTGTTCGCCCGGGAGCTACATTTTGCATTCTCCTTATTCGACGTGGATAATGACAAGGTTTAAACAGCATATCAGATAATTAGTTCTGAATGCATAATTTAATACCACTTCTATGAGTATGGGAAAATGCCTTGCCCTTGCTTAATTTAATAGGTGAAAGGCAATGTATTAAACTCAGCATGGTGGAATACCTGTCTTTGTCTTGGTTCCAGTTCAGATTCATATAAATATTCTTCAGAGTTCTCCCTGCTGTCATCTGCCAGTTTGCACCATAGTGGTTGTGAGGGATTTTGCTACAGAAACGCTTCTGTACAAAAAGAATAGCAGATCAAAGCCCTGGTTAGGGCTCACTGGTTCCAGTTAATGCCTGTAGTGATCTGAATGGAAATAATGGCAATAGGTATATCAGCATGCATAAATTACAAACAAACAAAACCCGAAACAACAAAACAGCAGGTAATACTGCATGGTTTGGACACCATGTCCAGTGGTTGCAGTCTGTCTGTGCCTGGGGCATTGGTATGGCAGAGCCCACGTGTGAAGCTAGAGGCTCCACTCAGCAACCGAGGAGCAGTGTGGTAATAATTGCCTTCCATCACCTCGGAGACTGCATAGCTCTCTGTAGCATCATTTGCTTCAGGACAGAAGTGTCTGTGTTTGTTCACCAATTCAACATGGTGAGAAAATATTCCTGTGTTTTGTTTCTAAGCTTATTAAAAACATGGGAGAGAGGCTATTCCCTTCCATTTTTGACACTTCCAGAAATAACTATAGTTGAAATCTGCATGACTTTCATGTTGCCTCTTTGAGAGCAATAAGAGTGGTGCCTGGGTGTAAGTCCAACTGAATATGAATTACTGTGCTTTCCAAGCGTGGTGGCACACCTCTCCTTTCTGAGGAGATGTGAAGCTGTTATACGATGTAGAGTGTCACTTGTAATTTCAATCCAGGTTGCTTTGTTTTTAGTCCTAAAGGTCTGAACACAGGGGGTCCTCTTGACTGGACTACCAGCTTAGAGACAGCACAGTTTAATTTGCTTCCATCTGACTCAAAAGCTGCCCTGACCTCAGTGAGAAGAGGATCATGTTCTGTATAGCTTTGCCCTTCAATGGAATAAATGCAATATTTACGCACTTACAGACCGTACAAATCCTGTTACTTTTCCTGGTGAATGAATGACATGCTGGTTCTCTGAATTAGGGCCAGAGTAGCTGAAATAGCATTTATTGTATTTGTGAGTGAGCTCTGCCTGTCTTCATCAGCCGTGACAAGTTACCATTTACTGCTCTAATCAGCAGTTTTCTTGTTAGGTGTTTTAATGAACACAAGTTAAAAATTATTCTTACTTCCAGCATTCTCTTGATAAACACAGCTCCTAAAATATACAGGAAGCAAGGCTTATAGAACAGGTTTTGGTTTGGAACATAGGCTGCATTAATGAGTGCAGGAGTTATCATACCAGACTCATCAGTAGCACTAAAATACCACGTAGACAAAATGGCAAAAGCCTTTATTTCTAAAGCTTCTTTAAAAACAAACAAACGTTTTGTAGCTCAGATGTTGTGGGGATTTGTGATTAACAGAGTGATTACAATACTGCAACAGACTTGGCAGCTACTCTGCTGCTGTGCTGATTTAAAGTTGTCGCTTGACTGTGCTTGTGGGATAGATCTTTTGGGGATGTGCTTTGGGTTGTAGGAAAGACCCCCTTCTATTTTTTTTTTGTTCCGTACTAAGTTAAGTAAGTGTAAAGCTTCATTTAATTTATTTGTTTTTAAATCTTCTGTTCCATACTCGGTCTTTTCCTATCTTCCATATTGGAGTTGCAACCAACGGAGAGGTGTTTTTTTTTTTTTTTTTGTGGGACAAATTAATGGAGATCCCATAAACTTGGACATTTTTCTGAACAACAAATTGCAGGCTTCCAACTCCTTGGTGTTTTCCGTGCTTCTGAGCCACAGGGAGGTATCAGGCATCCCCAGGTGACAGCCCCAGAAGGAGTTATGGGAGGGACTTCCACAGCCCTCTCCACTCACCTGGGATTTGTTTTTTTAGTAACAGGGAGATTCTTGTGGATTTTAACCCAGTTAGTGGTTGGTGCTCTTCTCCCTTAGCTCATTCTCCTTTCACTTGAGCCCTTGAGTGTCCAGCTCTGTCCTCTACCATTGCCGTCTCCTTCCACAGCAATTTTAGGTTCGTTTGCAGATCTGTTAATCTGTTTTGTCAGAGAAAAAAAAAAAAAAGCTACTTTGTGTTAACCGGAAAGGAACTTTCTCCTGTTTCATACAGGTTAGTCCTCGTACAGTCTCCATTTTTATCCTGGCATTCCAGGCCTGTCTGTGCTGCACCATGCAATGAGACAAGCGATGTTTAATTATTTCGGTTCTCCCAACTGAAAAGCATGTCCTCTTAATCTCCTTTTAAACACCTCAGTGCCTGATGCAACTCACTTTTAATCAGCAAGCTTCATTCAGCTACTCTTAATCCAACTCAAGTGCTTTTGGAGGCTGCAATTTCCCTTAATCTCTATGGGAGATGAACTGATTCCCCTTATTGTTTTCCAGTTGGGTAAACCAAAAAGATAGATTACATTGATCCCCGTGCTCCACTGAAGGCTTCCCTTGCCCATCAGTGCAGCAGACAAGTTGTTGTGGCTCATGAAGGAACGCGTGAGCTTGTTCTGTGTTGCCTCTTCAGTCAGCGGCCTCCTCAGTGCCACTGCCTCTGCAGCGGTTTTACTAGAACATGGTGGTTTTGCTACAATACATTTTGAAAGATGTGCCACTGTATTACTTAAACATCCAAAATACAGCAGCATGAGGTGTGGCCCTCCCTTCTGTGGGCACTTATTTGCCATGACTAGAGGATAGTTCAGTCAGTATTGCTCTGGCATCCGACGGCCTAATGGGCCTTTAAGGTAATGCTGCCATTTATTCTACATTTTTGTGTTGTTTTTGTGGTGGTGGGATTGGTAGAGCACAGTAGTCTCATGTATGCCCATGGTAATAAAGGCTTGGTGATATTTACTAAATAAAAACAGGGTTTTTTTGAATAGAAACAGATCATGAGATTTCACCTGTTGAAGGCGGCGTGTCTGAGGTAAAGTGGCGCCATCACTTCTGCCTCATGGGTCCTGATGCGTCTTGGACATGCTGAAATCCACAGTGAAGTTTCCTCTGTTTTCAGTAAGGTTGGAGTTTCACCTCAGTACTGATGGAAATTTTTGTGATAATCAGGCATGTGATCTGTGAGTCATCTTTAAACACTTAAGGTCCAATCTTAGCTTTCTGTAACACTGTGCTTTTGCTGTGGTTGCAGAGAGTGACTGGAACAGAACAGCGCTCCGTCCACTCAGCTGTGTTACAGCTTATTCACCTTGTTGACTTTTTTTTTTAAAGTCTTTTTTCTTCAGGCCGGAAGAAAGAATGAGATACCTGTCAATGCAGAATTGCTCAGTGTTAGCTATTTAACAGCACATTTTTGTTTACCAAGTGGCACCATAGAGCGCATTGCTATAAAAAGTGAACTCATTTTAAATGGTTGCCCTCAGTTGATGGCGGCATTTGTTTCCTTTCAGCAGCTCCCTAGCAGAGGCTGCATGCTCAGCCTCGGTGGCTGGCTGGGACTGCAGATGTCAGCTACCATCTGCCTCTCAAGCCACAGCTGGCTTTGCGGGTTGCACTTAGGAGAGGGCTGCCAACCGGAGCCTCGGTAATGTTAACAGGGGAGGTGCTGTCAAGGAAAGCTTCATAGCAGCCCCCCTTTTTGCCTTCTGGAGCCCTCTTAGCCAAACATGTCAGAATTCCTCTGGATACACTCCTCTGTAAGGCACTAATAGGTGAGATTGTGTGGGGGTGGCGTTGTGGAGAAACAGATGTGTTTGTTAGATGGTGAGTTTAGGCCGTATGATAAACTGGGAGAAAAGTGAGTGTAGAGCAAGAGCGATTGGGCTGGCATGTCCCCATGTACCGACCAGCATCTCTCTGCAGCAATGCATGTTTTAGGGGAGGGTGGTTGCTGCTGGGTGTGAACACAAAGCAAAGTAGCCATTCATTTTCAGAGGATTTCTGGGGTAAGTTCAATTTTCAGAGTCACTTAGATGTTTAACATATCTGAACTAGTGTTTCTTGGCTGCTTTCAAAGGGTTGGCTTGGGTGTTTTTCTACACTTTTAAATCTCTCTAAATTTTGCCACGTTTTAAGATATCATTGTTCTGCTTTCAACCTGACAGAGAGAGACAGTTTTCATGGCTTCTGCTGTGTAGTAATCAGTGTGGGTATCAAAGAATCTTGGGGGCTGCTGTGCTGTGAGGGATGACTCCCACTATTTCAAAACGATGACAGGGAAAAATTAGGAATGCTGAAAGAAGCAAAGACATGTTGGCAGCCTTTCCTCCTTCAGAAATTAGAAACTGGTCCTTGAGCATTTCAGAAATGTCAGTTTCATGTTACAACAAGAATACTTTTTTCTTTTGCATATGTTGAAAATCAGATACTTAACCTAAAATGAAATTTGGAAGTAATTTTTTACTCAAGCATCAATCACCACGCTACATGAGAGAAGGCGTATGAACTAGAAGGAATGATTTATGCCAGTGCAATCATTTCAATGTATTGGCGAGGTGATGGACAAATTTTGAATTGTCCTGCAGTCTTAGGTGTGTGAGTGGGGTCTGAAGTCAAATTCTAACCTTAACTGAAGCATTTTTAAAAACATACTCAAACCTTTTGTGCAACTTTAGTAAATCACTTAGAATGGGGGGTTCAGGTATGGAAACATGAAACTTTGGCTCCGTGAATAGGATGCCAGACTTCCTAAGGCTCTGAGTACTTTTCAGCTCTGGCTGCAGATACTGCTTTTAATGTGAACATAAAAGGTGAACTAAGGTGTGTGGCTCTGGCTTTCCAAATGTGAGAATGGAGCTGAGATGGGTCTCTAACTCTTCTTCCTGATTTGTTTAAAACAAACAAAAAATGAATAGTAATTTCTGTGTTTTTTTCTCCCCCAAGCTTTAATATTCTATGAAATACTTAGTATGCCAAATGTAAGTTCTCCAGCAGCAAAGTTAGGCAAATATTTGTGGTCTGTACCGTGGTGTTTCTTGTTAACTGAAACATGGTTTTTGTTCCTTCCTATTTCTAAACGGATGGGGTCAAGAGATTAATCTCCTGTCAAAAGTTCATCTGCACAAGCATGGGAGAACAGACCTCTTCTTCCTTTTTTTTTTTTTTTTTTTTTTTTTTTGCTGTTTTAGAAGCAGCCCAATGCCAGTCCATTTTCCTCCTCCTCTGCACGAAGCTGCCCAGGAGGTTGCAGCCCAGGCCCGGTGCTGCTGGCAGGTGCCTGAGAGCCCGGCTGATTGCAGACACCAACCTGGCAGGCACCAGCAGCACGTGCCCGGTGCCCATTCTCTGCGATCCCAGCTCGACGTTTCCCTGCCTCTAAGCAGCTTGTGCTCATGACCATTTCCCATCTTTTGTAGCAAACATTTGGCTCGTTTTACACAAACTAATCTTATGCATCCATCAGCCTCCCAGGAAGCTCCTACAGATCTAAGCTGGAAAAAAAATGCCATGCAAAATGAGTGGCATTTAGCTAATCAACACCTCCATGCAAGGTTTTGCACGGAGTACCTTTCCCTGACAATAATCTATTTGCAGGTGATGAAACTCTTGGAAAGAAGTCTTAATGATGTACTAACTAAGGGAAGCTGTGTGCACTTGTGCTTTGGAAAAATGAGAGCAATCTTTGGTATATCTTCCTTTTCCTTGGGAATTAAAAATATTTTTGCACCTCCCAACTTGAACTCCAACAGAATTTAAGTAGGTGAATGTGTCGCAGAGTCAGCAGTGGTGAGAGGGAATAAAAGAGCAAGAGAGATGATTCTGTAAAGTGTAGTCCTGAGCAACGGATGACATTAGGAGTGGATGCCAGCACCATTAGCATAAGGAAAAGCTTTTCTCCCTCCCTTCTACAGATGCATCCTGGAGGGTGCTTGCTGTGAACAAAAGGAACCTGCAGCATTAATAGCACACAAGGAGATGTTTCTGGCACAGAGAAAATACTAGGTTGTTGTCAATTCCTGGAAAAATAAACATGGAGGGAGAACATGCTGCGGGATTAGGGACAGGAAAGCCCAAATTACATTAACTGAAATGTTCCTACAGAAAAATATTTTCAATTTTTAAAGTTCTGGGTTCATTAATACTTTAATACTTCATATATTGCTGTCTTTGAGGAGGCTAGAGGAGCAAGTTGGTTTTAATCACTGAACAAGTGGAAAATGATCCCATGAACAGATATTTTAGTGTAAGGGTACTATGATGACATCTTGCCATGTAGATATCACAAAGAATTAGGTAGAATAATTCCAAAAACTTAGGCTACTTAGAAAGAGAAAGCACTAATACGTTTGCTACCATGGTTGTCTGTCATAGGGGTTTGAAGTAGCAGGGCATGAACGTGTCAGGAGGTGCATTTGCCTTTGTCCTTTGCCCGGGAAACCACGCTTTGCTCTCCTCTGGCTCCTGCAAAGGTTTGGCAGGGTGCAGATACCGTAGCAGAGGAAAACACGATCCCAAACAGAAATCCCTCCAATCTTTATTTTCCATGAGATATTGAGTAAAGGTCAGAGGTTCTGGGAAGAAGCATCCAGTGTTTTGACCAGTGACTGAAATACAATTTGTCTGTGGGGTTTTGTTTCATTTCCTGTTTGTGAGATTACTAAGGGATTCGCTGTTAGGAGATGCATGTTCCAGCTCCCTTCATGACTTTAGGCCTGGAGGTAAACTATGTTTACAGAACTGTAGTTGACCTTTTTGTATAAACTAAAGGCACTGGACATGTATTTTGGGTTGGAGAGTTCAGGATAAGCCATCTGTAACTTGCAGTCACTTAAGTAACATAAAAGTAGCAGTAAATAGTTGTTTCTCTGTTTACGGTAAACATGCTCTTCTGAGAAGGGTTTCCAAGGGAAGGTGGATCTACAGGATTTACTATTGCCAAAAAACCCAACCCAACAAACCATTACTTGCAAAGTTTATGCCACAGCACCCAGTGCCTCAATGTTTAGGCGGTAGGAGGAGATGTCAGTTTTGTGTCCTCCTCTCAGCCGACATGCAGGTGGCCTGGACCTAGGTCTCTGAGCTGTGTGCTGGGGCGATCCTTCTCACCAGGCTGTGGTGGCCCTCCCCAGGACAAGGTGGAGGCACTGAGGCTCCCTTTTGTCCGGTGTGGGGTGGAGCTTGACTCAGCGTGCTCTTGTTTGATGTAGGCTCCTTGGTTTTCCTCTTTTTGTCAGTGAAATCCTTCTAATGAATTTTGCTCATCCCTCTACTTTGTAGCTTTTTCTTCTTGAGCAGCCTGTGTCAGAAAGTAGTTTGTGGCGAGGAAGGCGCTTTCTGTTTTGCTTGTTCATCTTCATGGTTCTCCTTTTCCCTCGGCACTGTTCAGAGGTACAACAGCTGAGAAGAGCATTTGAAGAGCAAACTTCGGATTTCTGTAATTGGTAGGAATTTGCTTTGTAGCAGATGATCAAGAAAAGAATTCATAGCTGGTTGAGATATTTATTCCCTTAGATGTTTCTAGATGAAAAAATAAGTTCTTACAGAGGTTTAAAAATATCGTTAAGTCATCTAACAGGAATTAGTTGCTAGAAGAGAAATGGTATATTTTATTTTGCTAGGAGTGAAGCAAATAATTTGTCAGAATTTTGACTGCCATGGGCTTGCTGTTGCTGTTGAAGCATCCTATTCTTTTAATTGAAAATCAGAAACTAGGAAGTCTTAGGAGGGTTAAGTGCAAGAAGAGTTATTCTCCCCAAAACAGTCAAACAAAAGACTTTGAAAAAAAAAAAAAGTTTTTAACTAATTTTTTTTTCTGCTTAAATGTTTTTTTTATGATATGCTGATCTGTTGAAATCAGCAGAACTATCGGAATTTGCACCAGCTTAGGACAGCATTAGGACAGCATTTTCTCAATACATTTTAAACTGCAAACTCTTAAAAGTATATGTACTTTTTTTTAATAGAAAGGAGCCGTCTGATCAAGGTGTATGTGAAGACTGTGCAGACGAGTTAAATGATCTAAAGTCACCTGGAATTCCTTTTCCTAGTGACATATTACTTAACTTTGCACATTTTAGAGAATGATCTGTTGCCTGCAGATGAACAGTCTGTTTCTACTCCCATTAAATTCTGTGTGGAGGTGAGAATATGTATAATTAGAGACTTGGGGACAAGCTGTGAAACAGAAAATGAGAGAGGAAGACTTCCCCATTTGTGAAGTGATCTCAGTGTCACCTGCTAATTAAAGCAACCTTCCTGTACCCTGGATGTTTTGTGGCCTGTGGGAGCACTGCAGCACCTCCAGATAAACGTGGGGCAGAGACAGCTTAGGGTAAAGTATCTGCTTTTGTCTCTCGAGGATCTGAGTGCTGGAAGATGCATTATTCAGGACTTGCTATGGCTAGCTTTGTGTGATATGAAGTATATTAAGGATAGTAAGTGTAATAATAATACTAAGTGTAATAATAATACTAGAACTCTTCACAGAAGGGGCAGCTGAAGGTGAAGCGCGTGGCAGAAGACGGCGGTGCTCGGCAAAAGGTAGTGTAAAACAGTTTGTTGTTATTGTCAGATGAGCCCAAATGTATTGTCACACCTGTGCAGTTAAACAGAAGCTACTTCTATAAAAGGATGTTCATCAGCAAACTGTCTTCACTTCAAGTTGCAGACCAACATGCTTAGCAGACTTCAAAACCATGAATGGCCACTTGACAATTGAGAAAGGCTCCTCTGTTGTCTTTTTAATTGTTCACATGAGCTCCTGCTGTGAGCTGTTGCTTTCTGTTAGGCATAATCTTGAAATAAATGTTAATCATCTGACCTCAGGGCTCAGATGTTATACTTAACTGTCACACAGTAGAAGACAATCAGATTGAAAGATGAAAGTTTGTCTACAGGAAACAGTTCAGAATTATGATCTGTAAAGAATTTATAGTAAATTCAAAGTCAGGTATACATACATTGAGGCACCACGCAGAGGGTATAGTAGGCAGTAGTTACAGGGGAAATGCTGCAGATAGGAGACTGCAGATTCTGTATCTTGCTTTTCTCTTGAGATTGCTGGTGCAGTAACAGAAACCTCAGACTTTGCTAAACAGAGTAAGGGTTTTGAGGCACTGTATGGCAAATGTTTCCAGTGCATTAGTAGTATCAACCTATCAGGTTTTCAGCTTAGAAGAAAAAACTGGATGCTTTTGAAGAAAGTCGTGTAAAGCTTCTTCATGATTACAGTGCATTTCCCTAGAAAAGTCAACTAACACCCACAAAATCTTGATCCACTAAGTAGTGGGTTAAGTGGGTGTTGGTGTTTCTGTCCTGCTTTAATTAGTTACCTGCTGTGAAGGGCAACACAGATGTTAGGCATGTGGATGTGGGAGTGGGTGAGTGTGTTCCTTTGCTTCAAATTGTGGCTCAAAGTGCTTGTGTAGATAAGCTTGAGGCTTGGACAGTGGGTTCCTTTAACAAGGTTGCCTTTTCATTGACTTCATTGACTTCAGCTTCAGTAGCCTTCAGCTGAGTGGTGCTCTGCAAATTGTAGGGAAAAACATAGCCCATACAGACTTCACATACAATCAGTAGTTGCACAGCTTATAGGCAGTTGCTCTGTCCCTTCTTTTTTTTTTCTTATGCCTTTTGATGGAGAAATTTAAGGGATAATGAGCCTTGCGGGGGAAGATGGGAATGCTGACAAGACAGATGACCATCTCTGGAGCTTGGGTAGGTCATGGCTGTCCTTAGAGGAAAGCAACAGCATCATCTTGTCGGTATCTCTGCCTGCTGTTCTCACATCTCAGCTGCTTCTTCTGGCTTCCTTGTTGCATTATTGACAAAGTTTAATGAGGCATATTGCTAACGCTTGTCTCATGCTCCCTTGTCAGTCAAAGCCATGTTTGCAAGGAGCAGAGAAAATCTCCCAGTCTGAGGGACCTCCACAGTCACACTGGATAGACTCTCTGAACACCATTGAAATGATTGTTCAACTAAATGTTTTTGTTTTTAAAGCCCCTCACTTACATTTTCATTGCAGCCTATGGATCTGTGTCTGATAACACTGGTAAGGGCTGCAAAAGGGAGCGTGCTTGTCCCGTTGGGTGGCTTCCCTCTGGGAGGATGAGTGCAGGAGGGGGATGCGAGGACTCCCCAGCTGTGCCCTGCTATGTTCTGGCTGCGGTTCTCCCTTGCCTCGCACTGAGGCACCCAGGTGCCTCCCACTCAGGGCCAAGTTTCAGTCTCCTCCAGTGAGTGGAGGAAGGCAGAAATTAATCTGGAGGAGAAATTGTTCTGCCTGAGCAGGTAAACTGTCTCATTGGCTGTGTTGCTTTAATCTCTTTTTATGATCTACCTGGAGTGCAGAGCTCTTAATCTGACCCACCATCAGAGCTGGTGGGGGTCCAGCAGGATGTCTGCTAGTTTGAGCTGAAGGATTTACTGGCTTTTGCCAGCTGCCTTCCCCTTGGCAAATCTCCCTGCGAGCAGACCCAGACCAGGGCGTCTCGAAATGTGCAGCTGGGTGCAGCCCCCGGGAGGTGCAGCAGCAGCTGTTACCCGAGCACTGCACTGCGACGGAGTCGGTCTCCTGCTTCTCCTTCTGGTCCTGGAAGGCCCCGCATGCTCCATGGCAGATGGGTGGGAGCGATGCCCATGTTTCCCGAAGGTGCAATCCTGCGGGCCGGGTCATGCCTTCCGCTTGCGGCAGCCGGCGTCACCGTCTGGTGAAACTGCCAGGTGCGTGAAGGGAAATTGTGTGTCCTTGCCTTCCCTTAGTCCTCCCATGATTGCCACCCCATCACTGTCAAACTGCACCCCTTGGCCTGGGAGCTGGGACTTGCCGCCAGTCTCTCAGGGGCATTGATACTGGGTGAAAGCTTCTCGTCCTCCTGAGGCACCGGCCATGGGCACGTGGTTTGCTGGAGAGGCCAAGTTCCAGTCTAGAATGTATCTGCTGCATACAGAGATTAAAGCGACATCACGGAAAATCAGTTATAGGTTAAGGATCACAGACAGTTTCATTGTTAAACCTTTGTTTTCTGTTTCTTAAAACTTAATATAAAAATTTGCGT
The DNA here is from genome assembly GCF_964211835.1 of Anser anser. Lineage (NCBI taxonomy): Eukaryota > Metazoa > Chordata > Aves > Anseriformes > Anatidae > Anser > Anser anser. The sequence goes on from NC_139726.1 coordinate 39,499,407, forward strand.
GTAGCACACAGTTTAAAAGGAGACCTTGAACGATGTGGTACAGGTGTTAAATTCAGCACAAAGTGCCGTGCCCTCTGCTGGGCAGACCGCTGTGGCAGCGGGCAGCGTTAACGCCGCTACTCCCCGAGCAAGGCTGCCCCCGTTGTGCGCACCCCCCCATGCCGCTGCGGTGGGACCAGGCGCTTCGCTCCCACAGACGCAGTGCTGGGAGTGGAGGGAGGCTCGTGGGAATGCCAGTGATGCACACCCCTTCACGGAGCCCTCGTGGGTTTGTTGCTCTTTCCACAGAAACCCCAAACCTTTTGTTTAGAGTACATCAATGGGAAGCTTAAAGGCACTTCAAGTCGCTTCCCACCTGCTTTCCCTTTTTGCGCTTAGTGAGAATTACAGATGAACCGAGCTTGATAAGGTTAGTTGATTTAATGCACAACTTGAGTCCATTTTGCAATTAAATATACTTCCATGTTTCACAAACTCTTTTCCAGTTGGATTTAAAAATGACTTGTGCCTTGCATGGGAAATGCCTTAAACTCTCCCCATTCACCAAACAATGCATTCAGTGACAGGGATGAGAAAGCCACTGTTATTAGTAGGCTTTATCTCAAGCTCTGTTACTTGCTCTTACTGCTCTGAGTCATTTGTGTTTAGCTGGACAGTTATTGTATGTGAATAATGTAACTGATGAAATGGGAAATAGAGCAATATTAACAGTAAAGCCTTTAGGCCAGCTATTGCCTCTTTTTATTCATACAGTGCTAACACGGTGTTTTCCAACTCCCTGTTGCAACACCTAGATGCTGCAACCAGGCAAGTATTTACTAGCCACTAATTATGGCAGTAAGCAATAAAAAGGGAAGTTTTAAGTGTGCAGTTTTTTTTTTTTTAGGATAATTAGTTGTTTCTGTTTCCTACTACTCCTGTAGCTGTATGTTCCCAAGCTTGCACCCCAGTGTGTTCTGCCAAAGGTGGTTTATTTCATGTTAGCTGATGTCTTCTTCCTCTGTGGCTAGTGTTGCATTTCTGAGGGCAGGCCTATGAATTAATTTTCAACTGGATAGCTCTGGGAGACAAGAAAGAAAACCCACATGCAAATAGTGGCCCACTGTGGGATGAGTATTTGATTTTGAACAGTAATTTTTCTATGTTTTTGTTGTTGTTAATAAAAGCAAAACAAGATAAAGCATCATACTTCACCAGGGGAAGCACATGTCAGCACGAGCCAGTTATGTGCAGCACTGGAGGCTTATGACCTGAGTAAAGCCAAATCTCTCCGACTGGTGCTCGAACCCATCTGGCTGCCACTGGAGAACTGACAGCTATGGAGATGCAGCCTTGGTGTCCCAAATGCTCATCTGAGCTAACCTTTACTTTGTGTTCTGCCGTATTAAGGGGTTTGGCAGGGAATCCTCCCGATGCTGTGTGCAGGTGTGTGCTCACAGTAAGGACCTCTGGGGGGTTGCTGGCTTTTGTGCCAAGACCGCGACCGGCAGGTTAGCACACAGCAGCAGGGGTTCGCCCCAGGCTGAAATCTGGTGCGTGAAATTCCTGCTCTGCTTCCCCCTCCCCTGTCTGCATGGAGTGGCCACGTGGTGAATTTGTACATTGAAATCAACCAAAGGTTTCACGGTTAGCTTTTGTTGCTGTTCATTTTTTAGGAGCCACAGGCTTGTTTAAAAACTCCCTCCCCGTAGATCACTCTCCTGCATTCCTTTGAGACCTCAGGCACTTAAGGAGGTGATTTACATGGGGCTGTTCAACATCAGCATGACTTACAAAATATAAAGAGGATGTTCACATGCTGGCACTGCTGACTTGCGGGGTGGTTTTTTGGTAGGTGAGTTTTACTCGTGGCCATATATAAACAACCAAAATGATGTGTATCATGAAAGTTGCAGGGGAGTAGTGTAGGTGGCCATGCAGGTTCAGATTTGGGTGCTGGCCTTTCCAGTGATGATCTGCTGATTGCTATCAGGCCGTTTGCTGCGTGACTGCTTGCTGTGATTAGAAGTGCCTGTTAGACAGCAGGAGTCCAGCTGTGATCCACGGAGGGATAACAGATCGGTCCTGATTCCTGGCCGTGGCAGCCACAGTTGTGTTACAGCAGTTCACCCTGTACCAGTGTAGAGCTGGAGTAAATCTTCCCGTGGAAGCTGAATGGCACCAGTCTGTGCCCAAGTCCTGGGCTGCTGTTAGTCCCTTCCATGTTGTTTCTTTCAAATATTTTTATAGAAAAGAGAAGGACTTACCTACAAGGCAGACTTGTGAGAAACGTGCTTTCAAATAAGGTGCAAAATGTACTCACCATTCAATTTTCTGTCCTCATTAAGTCTCTCAGAGGTGAGTTCAAGGGAAAAAATAGACAGGAAGAGCTTGGAAATGAAGACTATTTACAATGAAAAAAGATAAAGAACACGACAAGTATGGAAAAAGGCTGAAACTTGGGGGCTTGAGAGGTGGAGGTCAGACTCAATTATAATGTTCTGCAGCTACGCTAACACGCATTATTTTCTCTTTACTCTCAGATATTTAATATACGTGTGTAGCCAGTGTTTTCTTTTTGCTTGATCTAAATATTTAATGTGTGCAGTGCAGTATATTTATAAGATGTGGTTCCTAGTTGTTACAACAGAACAGAGATTTATGTAGCAAAAAAACCCACCCATCAACGTTTGCACACACCACAAACGTAATGATAGATACAGACTAATAATAGAGTGTTTATTCCTAGCTGAAAGGAAAGGGACGAAAAAGCAACCAAACTTGCACTGTGAAGCTGGAATTACATTTTAAGGAAAAAAAAAATCTGATAGTAGTGGTCAAATGATTAGTTGTTTGGACTTTTGGACCACATTTGCATAGGATGTGTGGGGTGAATCATTCTCTCTTGTTCTTGAATACATGTGAGATTTTATTTGTTCATTGTTTTGTGCTCCTGGAGGTTATGGGGATGTGCAGAAGAGCATCCTCCCAGCTTCTAGCTTGCAGGAAGGTGTACATAGCCAGCAAGCCCCTCACTGCTTCTGTGTCCTGGAGCTTCAGAGCTGAAGCTCTGAAACTTTGTTTTTCACCATGCAGAGTACTCTGAAGAAGGCCCCATCGGGTTGCATGAGTTTTGGGTCTTGAAGGGTTTTGGGTCTTGAATGGGTTAAGCTGCATCTTCCCTGTTTGAGATAAGGCCTTTTTCTTGTGTTTGAGCTCTGTCATAGTGAGGCAGGCAGGAAAAGGGTTAATGCACAGCAGTATATTGTCTGGATGTGTTTCCCATTTACCTGACAGATGATGCTACGCTGGTGAAGTTTAATGAACAAATGAATGAATCATGCATTGTCTTGTGATGTAGTCCTTGTGAGAAGGAGAAGCACATAAATCTGCAATCTGCTGAAAAGGAGGAAGGTGGGAGAAAGCACTCAGATAATTCTGTTTCTCCACACTGATGTACTGTTTGTCATTGTAGTCTTCCCTATTAATATCTAACTTAAAAGCGCAACCTTTGTTAAAGAAATTGTTCCATCAGCAATCTTTTTCATTTAACTGATTTTTCAGAAAACAGTAAAGATGGTGATAATTTTTGAGTTGAGGGAAGAACAATTTGCTTTTCCCCCAGATTACTTTCTGTATTTTGACAAACACAGTGTACATTCATTTCACTCTTTCTTGTTTGGGATTCTTCTTTTGGAGTTAGCAGTTTGGTATGTGAGATGTATGCATGCCCCTTCTAAATTGGAAGGTGTGCACCATTTGTATCGAGGAGACAATTACAGGTTGAATACATTTAATTTTCAGTGCACTTCATTGTGAATAGGCAGAGAATAACAGCTAATGTTTTATATAAGCTGCTGTTTGCTTAAAGAAGGTGTTTCAATATTTGCTGGAGTCTGTAAGCTCAGTCATTTCAAACAGAGGTTAAAAACAGCTCAAGTAATTTAACGTATGGATTGTGATTTGGCTCTCTGCAGTCTCTGTCTCCATGATGGGTTTTGCCCATTGCTGTGAGGCTGATGGGAGGGCTGCTGGTGTGTGCTGTGCACTCTTTGTCTCGACCCTTAAGATGCTGACTTCCTCCCTGCTATTTCAGGAGGTCATTAGTGATGATGAAATTGGAGGTTTATATCTTCAGGTCCAAGTCATTATTCCTAATTTAATCAATGCATTTGAAAATGTTTCCTCTAATAAAATTGTAATGACTTTATGTGATTTGTCATGCTTATCAAAAACATGGCTTTAACATTTTCATATTCAGAGGCACTGAGCTTCTGGAGGGGAGCATACATCACATCAGTACATCACTGCTGCACCGATTTGCTGCCTCTCCCTCTCTCCAGTGAATGGAAATAGCGCAGGCAGTGCAGTGGTGGCAATGTACGGCCAGTCGGACCCTGCAGGCAGTGGGAAATCCTGGGAGAGGTGCTGGACCTGAGCAGGGCTGGTTCTCTACTGCCTTTCTTGTGGCTCAGCTGCATGCTTTGTCTTGGTGTGAAATCATCTATTAGTGGGCTCATGATAAAGAAGAGAATAACCATCTATAATGTAGAGTTTAACTGGAGAAATGGCTTTTATGTTGCGCAGGGAATGAGGTAAATAGCATCCTACAATGGGAATGGAATAACTAAGGCGAGGCAAGAGCAGTGGTGTTACAGCAGGGCCAGGTGTTCACTTGCAGGGATTTGAATAAAATGCATCTCAATGCTTGGTTCTGTTTGCAAGATTGTTCCTGGAAGGTGTTAAGACTACTATTTAATTCAAATTACCTCTGTTTTTAAACAGTGTGCGGTGCACGTTTGTGTCTGGGCAGGTGAGGAAAGAGCAGGAGACATTAACTTGCTGTGTGCCAGCTCTGTTAGCATCCTATCTGACCCTCAGCTGCTGTTTCTCTATGCGTTGTTCTCACAGCTCAGCTGGAAGAAATTCAGATTGGGCCCTTGGCCCCTCACCTGCTCCTTTGGGGCATGGTTAGTATGGACAAACCCTGGGGGCTTACTTAGTTGGAAAGTCTGCTGAGAGCCCCACATGAGAGTAAAATCATTGTGGCAGCACCTCTGAAAAAACATAGGTATTTCTGAATGTCATGGTTCCCCATAGGCGCTGAATTTATCCCACCAGGGCTGCTGAGGGAGAGGTCTGGGACTTGGGTCTGGCGGAGATGCCGCTCCTGCTCACCATCCCGCAAGCAGCCTGCGGGAGGAAGCACCAAGGGGGTTTGTCTGTCTGCGTGACAGCAGTGCGGCGGCGGCACCGTGGCTGGCGGTACGGCAGCGTAACTGGCAAACGGTGGTAGGCAGATGGCAGGTCTCACACTAGAAGAGAGGATGTGTAAACGACCAAAGATAGGTTTTCACAGTCTTGTTCAAAGCCAGAAGTATGTCACTGTGTGAGCTCTCAGTCTAAACATCCCTGTGAAATTTCAAGCCTGAAGTCTACTTGTGGTTTATTAAATAGCTCTGGCAGCGGGGCTGTGAAGGACCAGCAGCTTTGTGGGGAAACATTCACCCCCAGAAGGTGTGGGGTTGTCCACATCGTTTCTGGGCAGAGAAACGTGCCCTGGTGGCATGGCAGGGACTCTGCCCTAGGGGATGGCTGGGGGTTGGCTCAGGTTGTCCGTGGCTCTCGAGGACAGGAGCTGCGGGTGCTTTTCTGCAGTCCTGTGTTCAGTGCTCTGTGGGGATGTGCTTGCACTCTCCCCAGGCTGGTAATTTTTTCCCATTCCAACCTCTTATTTTTTTATTTTTTTTTTCCCCAGCTGATCTGTTTTAACAGCAAGACTCAGGGAGGAGGAATATTTCCTGTACAGAGCAAATTGCCATGTGCAAATATGTAATGTAATTCAGCTCTGTGGAATTGCCGTATCCTGGAGGAACAGCAGCACTGGAGCTGCCCGTTAGTAATATTCATTTTCTTTTTTCAGCCTTTCTAATGCTGCAGAGAAGTCATTTTCTGTCCCCAGCACCTGACAGGTACAGTGATGTTAGATATCTCAGGAATGGAAAAGGCGATAAATGCAGTTGCTGAGAGAGTAGGAAAAAAATTGCCAGAAAATTAGGCTCGAGCTATTAGCCGTTTGAGCATCAGAACCTCATCAAAAACCCCAAACTAGCTCTAGTGATTAAACTACTCTCCTTTTATCGACTTTAATAGTGCAATCCTCAGTAATGTTTGTCAGGAAGTAAACGTGCTCAACGGAGAAGGGAAGTTTCTTTTTTCAGGTCATGTGTAAAGGGGAGGGAGAGTTAGTGTGAGCCAGGTATCAAAAGCTCTTTAGCTTGTCCCCTTTTGCATGGATTTAATGACTTTTCCTTTGTGTTTATAATTCCTTCATGTATCTGTCTTTTCTTTTTTGTTTGACTTATTCTCTACAACTCATGGCCTAGTTCTCATTTGCGCATTCACATCTCCATTCACAGTAAGTGTACGTGGCAATATGTGATGTTTTATTGTCATTCTCATTTAATTTGTAGCCCCAAAACAAAGTTAAGCCATGGAATGGGCTTCATTTGTGGAATCAGAAGAGGTGTCTCCGCAAATGGCCATCAGCATAGGCAGGGCCCGACTGGGTGTGCTAGGGGCTTGGCCAAACCACACGTGGATCTAGAAATTCAGACCAAAGCCAGCATCTAGTTCGTGGCAAGTGAACCCTGTCGGGACGGTCCTGGAAACTGTTCTCATAACACAGGCACACAGGGAGATGGCAATGTCAGGTAGCACGCACGCTTAGGAGTGGCCACTTCTGTTTTTTCTGGATTAATAACAGACTGACATGGACTTCCCCTTGGGATCCTGGTGTAGTCCTCTGTGGAGCTGGAGCAGTTGCTGTGGGAGTAGAGCGCAGAGGCAAGGGCAGGGAGAGGAAAGCAGGCGGCTGCTGACTGATGGCGCAGTACCGTTCGCACCCTGATTTTAGGAGCTCTGATTTTAGGAGCCTGAGGGACTTCCTTGTATTTCAGCCATTTCAGGATCCTAGTGAGACACGGTGAGAAAAATGTTGCAATCACAGACATCCAGAGAGCCAGCTGAGCATGTCAAAAACAAAAGAGTTCAAGGCTTTGGTTTTGCCGAGTGGCAGTCTTTTGTCTGATGAGTGAGAAAGCTGTTTGTCTTAAGGCATGCATTAGACACACACGGTGCTAATATACAGCGTCTAGGAGCTATTCTCTTTTACATCCCTCTGCTAGTAGAATAACATTTTATCTGGGTAGTCCTTTATCTGGTAGTCCAAGCATGTAACTGGCAGCAAAATGTATGTTTAGAGAGAAAATACGACCCCAGGACTTGATTTGATGGCAGTCAGTCCCTGATGCTGGCTGACCAAAGTATTGCTTGAAACTTTTGCTCTTTTATTTTAGGGACAAAATAAATCTGTTCAGTACCAACTGTACATCACCACTGACATTTTAATTTTCAGTTAAAAGATTTTAATTAAAATCTGACATTATTTGGTGTGAAAAATGAATGAATTGAAATTATACATGCAGACTGAACTAATGTCAATTCATGTATTGGTTTCAAGAACAGCTCTATCTGATTAATCCAAACAGTAGCAACCTATGCTGGAAGGGGCTTCTGGTTGCTCCTTTTGTCTAATTCTGCTGTTACTCTACCAACGTAATTATAAGGAGAGAAGTTTTGTGCTGATATTCCCAGTTTCTCTCAGCTGGAGTTCTTCCTCTTGTTCTGTTTCTCTTTCCTCTTCTGGATGCCGCCTGATCATCCCTGGGAGATGTGACTGCTCTCTGGGCTTCATGGAGACATTTGGGTGGAAGAGAGTACTTGCTTTGGAACGGCCCAGGATGTACCAAGGTGTTTTTCGGTTTGGTTCATTGGCTTTTTTTTTTTTTTCTGTTACAAAATGCGCTTGAGAAGGAGGTGATGAAGTCCCTCTGAGGCTCCTGCTTAGGTGTGTGTTGGCATGTGGTGTGTGCTCACACGGCTGCACACATATGCTCCTCCTACCCATGTGGTCGTGACAAGTCACAGGACTGAACATGGCTTTGTTCTTGATTCTCTGTTATTCACAAATGGAGTATAAACATGTCCAGGATGTGTATTTAAAATATATTTATTTGCCAAATGTTGTCTGTCTCTTTGGTCAAGAAACTGCACAGGCTTACATAGGAAAACAAGTGAAAAGATTTTCCAGGCCTTTTAGTCCCATTCTTAGCATAAACACCAGCATCTCGTAGACATTTTCTGTTTCTGAAAATTCTGGTTAAATTATGGGCAACGTGTCACTTTCTTAGTGAAGCTCTGCATACAAACTGCTTGTGAGAGATTTTGCTTTTCCATTGCACCAGCTCTGCACAAAACTATGAAATAAACTTTGTGTCATCACTTCTGTGAAGCACACAGAAAGGAAATGGCAGAAGTAACAGGGCACTTCTGTGCGTCTCTTCTGGTATTGCATGAACAAGGACATTTAAAAAAAAAGAAAGAAGAAAAGAGCAACAAAAACCTATTACGCTGAAACATTTTAGGCATGAAACCAACACTTGGTGTTAGCTAAAGTGAATCATTTTTTCCCCCTGCTTAATTGTTATAAAACTTACGGTCAAATGTATGGTTTAGGTTAACAGGTTTCCAGTCCATTTCTCTTACTTTCCCTCAATTCCTGTTTATGGTCAAAAATGAAAAAGGTCATCGTCAGATGTGTGTACTTTTTTACTGAAGACATCTTGAGCAGTCTAGTTCAAAAAGTATTCACAACTAGTGTGCGGTATTGTTTCTGCACTTGCAAAGAAAAGCCTGGTTTTACTAAGACAACTGACTTATTTTCTCTACGTGCTGATGTAATCCTACTGTGCAGCAGTGATTCATGGAACATGTAGGACTCATTTAAAAAAAAAAAAAAAGAAAAAAGCACAATCTCTGAAAACAGCGGGGTGGTTTTGTGGGTCAGTATAACGGTGTTGGCAGCGTTCATTGCTGCTCTGCCCTGCAATTCCTGCACGACTGTGGGTAGCTCAAGAAGCACCACAAGCTGAAGTCTCTGTGTGTGTGCTCGTGCACAGTGCTGGCTGAGCGACCACACTTGATTTGGAGCACTTGCACTAGTGTTTGTGTTTTAGGATGCTGGCATATTGAAGTGGCAAATGGTTGCTGGATGAAGCATTAATTTTTCGTGAGGGTGATAATGCCGTTTCAATTTGCTGAGGCACAACAGTGCGCTTTGATCAAGGGACAAATATTCAGCAACTGCAGAGTATCCAACATGCCTCAATATACCTGGTAGGTGAGAAACTCCTTTGCAGAAATTAGCTGGTTTTGGAAAATGAATTAGAAATGCATTGTGTTCTGCAATACATAGTGAAAAAATGTTTTCTTCTTAACTGCATGCAGAAAGCTGATCGTTTTTCTTCTCTTGGTTGATAATGATCCCAGCTGAAAATATTGTCAGGGAAAAAAAACACAACACAAACAACTTTAAGTCATTTTGTTCATATATAAGCAGGAAGATGAAAACATTTTCCATAAGCTTCAATATTGATTCAAAACTGGAGAACAGCAGAAACAAAAACCACTGAAATAAATGAGCTATGGAGTTTATTGTCTGTGGTAGTTCTAATAGTTTTTTTTTTTTTTTCAATCTAGCTGTAAATGATCTGTTGCTACTACAGTGTTTCATGCTTTCTTCTGGTTCCAAATATATCTTGAAAGAACAGGTCTAGAAAATAAGGTATAAGTAGGAGTAGGATTTTCATGAACTTCAAACACTGTTCTGTGGTCTAGACACTGCTTTCATTGTCATCCCGGTAAGTTTGTATGAAGTAAGACTATTTATGATTCAGACTACAGATAATATTAGGGCATTCATACTTTACTCTTGGTCTCCTTGGTAAAACACAGGACTGAAGCTTGTGCATACCACTCAGCATATAAAAAGACACTGTCCAAACTCTGTTTTCTCTGTTTCTGCTTTAAGAAGTGTGATTGTAGTGCTAGAAACTGCACCAGAAAGCAGTGTATGCCGTATGCAAAAAGTAGAGCTGTTGTGCCATTATATAAGGTACTTGACATAGAAGAGTCACTATGTTCTGCATCTGAGAGAGGAGACTTAATTAAGACAGACAAATTCTCTTGGGTACAACAAAGCAGTTCTCTGGATACAGCATTGATTATACTGCAGTTCTTTTAAATGCATTAGCAAAGTCTTCATTATTATAATTGAACAGATATAAAATATGTCTGCCCTTTATCGCATAAAGCTTTGCTTTAGTGTTAAGACTGGAAATTTCATGAAGAGCTTTGAAATTGAAAGCTGGCAGGCAAAGCAAATGAATTCTGTAATTTTCAGAAAATATGATTTTTTAATTATTGTCCTCTTTAATCTTCCACTAAGAGACAGACACATTAAAAAAAATATAGCAAAATAGCATCTTTACAGCATTATGATTTTCCTTTGATTACCAGCTGGCAAAAATACAGTATCATTTGTGGAAAATGGACCTTTAAAGTTGGCTTCTTCAAAATACTCTGGGTTTGGAGCAGTCCCACCTGAGAGAAGGCTGTGTTCCCGGCTCACCCCCCTGTGCGGGACACCTGCTGCTGCCCAGCTCTCTGGCAGGGCGCTTCCTTGTCTGCCTTTCCTCTCTTTTTCCAAGGAGTTAGCAAGTCCTGCAGCCTTTTAACCTTGTGTACCGTGGAGCAGTGTGTCAGGGAGTGTTTGTTCATCATGCACCTGCTTAAAGGAATGATTAAAAATAACAAGAAAGAAGAAAAGAGAGAGAAAATTCATTTAGAATAAGAAAAAGGCTTTTCCTTATTTTTTTTTTTAAACATGTTTACTTATGTAAAAGCACACTGACAATATGGGTATTAGCTGTGGACGTCTTCAAAAGCCGGAACAGTGGTGCTTAAAAAGGATTTGAGGAGTTGTTGGTTGAACAAATGTCCAGGCACACTTCTTTTATGCTGGAAAGAATATTAACAGATGAACTGCATGACCATGGAGACTAAATGTGTGTGTGTAAGTGTTTGTAATATTAAAGTTTCAAATGAGCAACTGCTAAATCACACAGTTGTTGCAAATTGTAAGCTGTTTTAAAGGACCCATTGAATGGGCTTTGACTCCTGAGCTGATTTTTGTCCAATGAAAAGTGGTTTACAGTGGTTAACACCAATTTCCTGCAAATACCTTTCCTTATTTTTTTTTGTGCTCTCTGTAAGTAGCTTCCAGCCTTGTTGTGACTGTGTATGAATGTAGAAAGTGCAATGTCTGCTTGGTATGTGTGGCTTTTGCTTAATTCTCTGCAGCATAACTCTAAGTCACTCACTTTGTCCCAGCGTTTGAGGCATGGCTCACTCATGCCACACTTCTGCCACTATTCGCAGAATCAAGCACTGCTGGTATTTAACAGATGTCTGTTCGGTCTCATTCGGGTTGGCTTTGGGAGCACGCCTGCTGGTGCTAGTGGCAGCTGAGCCTGATGACAAGCGGAGCTTGGGGATGGTGAGAGGGGCAGGGGCTCGGGGAGTGCGGTGACCGCTGTGGCAGGGACCCATCCTCACCCTCTCTGAGCCCTGTGCCTGCTTCACATGTCCAGGCAAGTGGCACAACATCACTGGGAAGGAATTAAGATGTATCTACATAAAGTCTTTTGAGAGTTGTAAATCAGGTCTTGCTTTCAGGGGCTTATGTGCTTTCAGGCAGAAATAAACCCAACTGCTCTGCAGCCTGGGTGCAAACCACTGAGTCCTTGCAAAAGAAGCGTAAACCAGTAAGCACACTGTTATATTGCAGTTACAGTATAATTGTATTGTGGTTAGATTTTTTTTTTTTTACTACCCTTACTGCCACTAATTTATAATGTACAAATATTAGCCGGATGGAAGCTATTATGCCAGGTAGGTGATACACTTCAGCCATAACAATGCATGTGCTGTGTGAAACCCAGGGGACCATAACACTCAGGCATGCAGCTAATTCACTGGTGAGAATAAGGAATGATAATGGCTTAACAAAATATGTGACATTACATTACAACTGCAATCTTTATTTATTTTTTTAAAAAGTAAATAAACAAGCAAAATTTGACTTGAGCTCCTGGGAGTAGGAGAGTTCTGCCCCTGAAGGTAGGTAGCTTTGGAGAAATAAGATAAAAATTTTAACACCTCTCCAGAGTAAATCAACTATTCTTTAAATAAATCAGATGTTTATGATGCTGCAATTTGCTGTGAAAGCTTAACAAGCACTCATGACCTGCACCATTTACTCCTGTTTTTGATGAGTAATGCAAACATTCAGAGTCTGCATTGGTTTAAAAAAAATAAAAAATTATCCTTACTTATTAGATTCAGGTAATCTGATTTAATGAGGCTTCCACAGCTGTCTCTTATTTGTTTTCTCTGTAGTATTGGAAAAATCTTTGCTTCCGAGGCAGACATTTAGCTCATTAGACAATTGCCAAGTAGATCCCCGTAATCCCCCATCACTTGCATGTCAGTTTTAGCCCTCTAACTCTGCGTTTCTGTACCAGAGTGTAGCAGCACGGTTCATGGCTTGGTGTGGCTGCTCCGTGGGCTGGGATTTTATCAGCAGGTATAACTTACACCTCAGCTTAGCTTGTCAGCCTAAGTGTGCTGAAGGTGAAAATAGTTAATATTGGAATGTGTGCCTAGTTGCTAAAGAGAACAAACAGAAAACAACATTGACCAAACAAATAAAAAAAATATCCACAGCCCCCTGTAGATGGAAGTAAAATCCTTCAGAAATAGTTGAACATAAGTATACATACAGACACACGTGGCTAGCTGTATGTGCGCTTTGACATAGAGGAGCTATCAGAAAGTTTTCCCTAAACCTGTGTTTGTGAGGAATCTTATTGGCAGGGGACAGCAAAGCACAGAGAGGACCACCGAAGGCCACAGCCTGTGGGGAGATGAACCCGCAGCCTCCCACGCCAGAAGAGCCCTGGGGCAGCAGGGTGCCACAGGGATCTGTGTCTTGGGCTCCCATGCAGGTGGTGCCTTTTGTACCCTGCTGTATGAACTCCTGCACCTCAAAGACACTTTGCTAAATTCATAAACGATTTCCTCTGAGGAGCTAATGACTTTCTCAGATATGCTGGAAGTTACTTTTCTCTCTTATGGAAAGCTGGGACCTTTAGACAACAGCCCTGAGTCAAAATTTCACCCCAAGTACATTACAGACCAACTAAAACAATGCTTGCCCACATAGCTCATATTTGGTTCTGTCTTCTGTCTCAACATGTTTAATAATTCACTTATGAATGGCAAAGAAAAACAGTCCTATTAGAACAATTTGACTACCTTATCCTATAGATTTTTTGGAACTTCATTGCTAAATTTAAGCTAAATTTAAGGATTTGTGTTGATCTGAATCAGCATAAATGTAATTAATGAAAAAAATAATTTGATTAAAAAGGGCTTAAAATAATGTGATTAGACTATGGAGATTTGGGTGGTTTATTGGATTATGCATGTTATTCCTGGAGGATTGTTATAAGATTCAGAATGAAATTAAATTGGCCGTCTTATTTTGGGTCCCCTGTGCCTAGTAATGTACAGTGCTATAATAGCAGACTAGAATGTATAGTCATGTTTAACAGTTTTCTACAGAAAAATACAGGATTTAATTTTTGAGCTAGTATCAGGCTAATGAGGCTAAAATATACTGCTGAAATCTGCTGTGCTCTCCATTATATAGGACTTGAATGAAATCACAATTGATCTGATGTGACATCCTTTTGGAAGGAGTGCTGCTGAATGCGTGTCAAGTGGAGACTCTACCGTCATCCTGGGGAGTTTGTGACCATGGCCAGCTCTCCTCACTGTTTGTTGTTGTTTTCACTTTGAATTTGTCAGTTTACTGCAGATGAAAGGATGTATCACATGACAATACTAATCTTTATATAATCATCTATAATCTGTAACAATCAGTCTACATTTTGAGTTTATACAGGGTCAATATGAGAACGTAATTTGAAGGACTTCTTAAAGTAGATTGATTCACTATTTAATTCAACTACTGATTTGAAACCATTAAATTCTGAATAAAATGGCCCAAATATGGCTTTAATATATTATAAGAACTGTGCTTTAAAGTTGTTTCTTATATTAATTTGGGCTTCTACAATTTTCTTACAGTTAGACAGTGTGTGTGTATTGAACTAAAAGAATCTGGGATCTCTTACTTGTATATGTCTTCCAAATCTTCCTGATTCTTGTGGTTCCTGTGAACTCTCTCCAATTTTCAGCATAATTTCTAAACTGAGAGTATCTCATGATCAATGAATAAGAAGATACTAAACTTCTCTGTCCCTAGCAGATATTATATTTATATAGCCAAGTATACCATTTTGATATTTTTGTCACATTCACTGCCAACCAAGCAGGTGGTGATGGTTGTTTTGTTGTTTTTGTTTGTTTGTTTGTTTTTCCAAAATTACTGTTTCCTGGATCACAGTACTCTAAGTAAGGCTTGCCCTTCATGTTTCTATAGATTTATGTCCTCACATTTTGGTCCCTATTGGAACATAGTTTATTTTTTTATGCATTGATCATCAAGCAGTCTTTTGATCATTGACCCATATTCTTTGTTATTCATCATTGTTCAAACCTCTGGACTCCATGTATACTGATTTTATGCTTCCTACCAGGTTACTTAAAAAATGCTAAGCGGAATTGGGCTCAGAACAGGTCCCTGCAGGACCCCATTTGAGGCACATCTACATGACGAGTGTTTCACATTTACTCTCGCATTTGAGACATATCGTTTATCCAGTGTTTGATCCAGTTAATGTCTCCTGAATTGATTTTTTATTGCTAAATCTTAATCAAAATCTCATCTAGTACCAAGTCAAATGCATTGCAGAAACCACAATATAGTAGCGTCTAAGTATATTATGATGACTTTATTGCATATGTCAACCAAACTTTTAATCTCATAAAAGAAGAGCTATGAGATTAGTCTGCCAGGCACTGTTTTCCTTAAAGTTGGAAATAGCGCTGATGATTATTTTATTCTTTGTCAATTAAATCTTTTTGCAGCTCTTCCATAATTTTGACAATGAAAAGCGTCCACTCACAGATAAGCCATAAATCCAGCATTTAGAGGTGCAACACAGATGAGTATGAGTGGTACAAGTTGTTACTTAGCCGGGTCTATTCAAACTGGTTTGGCTTTTCCTCCTGAGTTACTACTGGAATTCTATTACCATTTTTGCGTAAACAAATGCTCTTTTGTACTATTAAGAATACCAGTATTGCTGCTCAGTGATGGGCTGCTGGTGGGAACTGCCTGTTCCTGGTATTTTCAGGAGCAAAACTCCCTCTGTGTGCTCCCTGTGTAATTGCCACTGGCCACCAAACCCTTCTGCTTGTATCAACTCCTCCGGTTGCTGCAGCTCCTGGTCTGTTTTCTTCTTTTACTAATGTCCTACTCTTTCTCACTTTATAACCCACACCAACAACTTTTCTTCTTTTCAGTTTGTAATACACTGCTTTCTTGTAGCTGGTTTTCTTTCCTGCTCAAAAGGCAGTGTTTTTAACCAGCATAACCTTCTTTCTGGCTTGTCTGGCTTAGGTAGCATTTTCTGTGGGTTGACTGAAGATCAGAGAATGTTCAGATGTTTTAACTGTATCCTGTAGGTCATCTCCTTGTGTCAGATTTTGAAGAGTACTCAACACAGATAGAATGGAGGTCTCTTCAAGAAAAAAAAAAAAAAGTCTTCAAAGTTCAGCTAGGTCAGATCCTTGCTATTCTCTCTGAGTTGTAGTTTTGTTTTTTCTGTGAACAAGGGGTGCAGAGAAGGTCTTGCTCAGATTTAATGTCTGCATCTTAATAACTGATTTCTTCTGAATATCAGGTGGGTATTGTTTCAAAGAGCTGTGGAAACGAACAAATTCACTGCAAGTAAAAGCCCAGGGGAAGGTGTATGCATAAGGTGTCCTTTTCATGCTGGGATTTCTGTGTCATGAGCTGTGTCACTGTTCTGCCAGGGGCCTGGGTGAAGTGGCAACAAAAAGCCCATCCTTTAGAGTTTCAAAGGCTTCCAGCCCTACAGGTAGTGTCTAGTCTGAATGCCACCACCCTGCTGGGGATGGCTGGGTTTTCTGCCATAGGTTATCTCCTCTCGTTTCTCACCTGGGGCTCCCAGGAGTGCAGCCTGTGCAGTCCCACCAGACTTGGGCTCCGTTAGCAGAGGTGTGGGGTGGCTGCTGAACCCTGTTGCAGCTGGCGGCAGTGGGAGGCTGCTCCAGTCTGGTTTGGAAAGATGTTGCAGCAGCGTCCTCTGTGCTTGCGGTAGAGCTGGTCAATCTCTGACTAGCAAAAGAGATGAATGTTAACGCTGTGCTGAGGTGTGCAGATATTGCTGTGCTCATTTTCCTATTCCCCAGGGCCGTGGTGGCCCTTATGCCAGGTTAGTGCTGTAACTCTAAGTGAGCCTGAGCAGGGTTTGCCAGCAATATTTTCAAGTCCTCTTGGTCACGGTGCACAGTGCTGTCAGGAAGATGCTAAGACATTGGACCTTTGCTGTTTTCCATCTCTTGATCCCATTCTTCTTCATGCTTTTTTCTTATTTATTATGCCTGGTGGAAGAATAACCCATCTGCTTGTTTAGATTATACAGGTACACTAGTGAATGGGATTCATGTTCCTTGCAACAGGGCCCCACGAATCACGTCTTGCAACATGTCAACAGAATAAAGGTCGCTCAGCTTTAAGGTATGTCCCCTCGCCCAGTTTTACAAACACACCCCCTCTTCAGCGTGCCCTGTAAAATGGCATTACAGCAGCAGTGGTCAAGAGTGTGCCTGCCTGTCCCTCCCTTCTGTGAAGGCTGCTCAGCTGCAGCTCTTTCTGCTGCAATCCATGCTTTGGTCAGCACAAAGCCCCATCACTGCAGTTCCTTCTGTAAGCCTTTAAATCAATTTGGGAGTTTTAAGTAGGTATAAGCTGGGGGAGCTTGTATTGCCTGAATTTTTCCAGTTAGTTTTGGTGCTGGATTGTCTCCAAATTCAATTTAAGGCATGAATCTATTGCATCTAAGTAACTTGGGACCTTCCAACCTGAGAGGGACTTTTGCTGTGGCACTTAGTAAAAGACCTCTGTTCTTTTTACTCAGTTCTCCATGGTCTGGAGTAGCACGGATCTCGTAGTACTCAGTACATCCTGCTTGTCTGCAGGTGGGTACTGATAGGAGGGAGGAGGAGCTCTGTAAAGCAGGTCTGAGATTGCTGTATCGTTAGCTGCTTTAAGCAGACACCCTTTTTAATTTTTGCCTTCAATTGCATCCAAAAGAGACTCAGTAGAAGATTGAGGGTTTATACTATGGAGACCTCCTGCGAATGCTGTAGCTGAGATCTCATTTTCCCAGGGCTTGCTGTTAGTGCTTCTGCTTTAAGATAGAGTGTCTTCCTATCCTTCTCAGGTTTTTATCCCCTTAGAGCATGAAGATAAATTCAATCCCTGTCCAAGGTGCCCTCGGAGACTCAAGCGTTACAGCCTGCAAGCAAGCAGAATGCTTGGAAATAACTGAACATCTGGGAGAGGCAGTGGTTGGAGACATTAAGTCCAGTGGGCCGTGTGAGTCCTTTCCAAACTAAAACCGTGTGGTTGGATGTAGCTAGGAATAGATCTGGCACTGGGAGTGTCATAAGGGAAGGTTTTGTTCTGGGAGTATGAAGAGGATCCACAAAAAGTCTGCATCAGGTAGGGTTTTCCACAGCGTAATACAGAGGTGTTGTGTGTATGTATTACAGTGTCATATGGAAATTAATTTCTGGATAGAATAGATAGATACTTAGATCTTTGTTTAAGGGATGTCATGGAAACCAGTTGGATGGTGAAGTGTAGAGAGAACTTGAGGAACAGTGGTGGCAGAAGGAGCTGTGACGTGGTAGGATCACTACAGGCACTGAACAGTTCTTCATGTTCTTGTGCTCTTTACTGTTTCTTGACATTTGGCTTCATGGCCCTAAAAAAAATAAAAGTTGAAATAGTAACTTCAGTGTCGTACCATGCCAGAAAATAAACCTTTCTTGTATTATGTGGACTTTGTTTCATAAAGTACTTCCAGAAGGAGTCTTTACATGCTGCAGCTTTTTTCTTTTGCTGTCATTTGTTATGTATGCAGCAAAGGTAAATTTTCTTAAAGGAAAAATCAAATAAATTTGGCAATGCTAGTGATTTAAAACAAACCAACCGACCCACACAACAAAGCATTCTTTGAACAGCAGATTATTTTGGTTCAGATGTTTCTTCTCAAAGATCTCCAGGCATTCTTTTCTATCTCTCTGTCTCAACTTGTCATTTCTCTTCAGCCTGCACTCCAATATTTGAATGGGATTTTTAGTACTGGAGAGAAAGAGGAAAGCAGACAAGCTGTTGTAATCTTGCCTCCTCTTGAACTTCTCTGGAGGGTACTATCCAGCATCATAGAACAGCTGAACTACTGTCTTCACTGTATTTTCCTGCCCTTGGGGTGCCCATTCTGCAGGGTGACATTTCCTCTCTTTTTGATGAGAAGCTCACTGTAATGTCGTTGTTACAGGTCTTGGTGACAGTCCTTCCCTTCCCATAGCCAACAGCTGGGCAGTCCTGGGGAACTAGGAAGAACCCGCTGTAAATGCTGTTACTGCAGTTCCTTGTCATACTTTTCTTCCCCCTGTGTGTGAGCCCTCAGTCATTGCTATCTCATGAATGAAAATTGTGCTGAGGCTTTTGCATGGAGCTTGAGCTCAAGTTAAATTGCTAAATAGTGAGAACTAGTTGGATTTTTCAGACTATTTTGGTGTTTGCAAAATTGTTGGATCTTGCCATCTGAAGCTATTTCTTATATATTTGTCCATGTCGTATTTTTGATCTGCATTAAATTTTCTGTTTATTCCATTACGTGCGTATCTCAGTTTTTAAGAGAGGGTGTGTTAAACTTTGGATTCAGTCCTTATTCCACATGTGCTCAAATCCCTGAATTAGCAGGAAATTTGCCATGAAAAGACTACCGCAGCATCAACATCTGCTCAGCTAATTTGCTGTGTTGCGCTGTTTCCCGAGAGCGACTGGCAGCATCCCTGCGGCCACCTCAGGGATATGGATGTTGTGTTCTTGAGTGCCTCTGCAAAGGTGGCTGCTTTGGGCCGTGAGTTGTCAGCACGGATGCATTTGTTGAGTATGTAACCTTTTCTTTGTGGTTCTGTAGGTTGTCACAGTGGTTCTAATACTTGCATCCTGCAGGCCTTGCCAAGAACGATGACAGGGAGTTCAGCTTGTTAATTTATTGTACAACAGAGGCTGTAATGAGAACCAATGAAATCTGTGAAATGGGCTGTTCTGGGATGCTCTGTGAGGGTGGCCAGAATGTGTCTGAGATTCACAGAAAAAAAGTCTTTGCATCATGATAACGAATGCCAGTTTCTCTAAAGAGCGCTGTCACCTTTAGTAATAACCTGCCAATGCTACGTGTGCAAGCTCTGAGTCGCCTCATGTGCGTGAGGTCCGCTGGCAGCACTGGCTCCAACACTGTTACAAACCTTCTCTGCTCTGGTTTACTTCGTTATTGACAGATTACTCTATCAATTTGTCAAGCAAATTCAAGGTGTTTTGAGTGCATTGGTGGCACACTGACTTCTTTAATGTAAAGGTACATTTTCTCACCACAAATTCTGTAAACCTTTAACAATCTGGGGGACTGGGATTCTTGCAGTGTATGACAAATACCTAGAAGCATCCCAGAAGGTCAAAATGAGTATCCATATTCTGTGGGATTCTTTTCGGTTTTAAAAAACAAAACAATTGGAAAAAAACAAACAAACAAACAAACAAAAACACCCTGTAGAGTGTAGAGCTAACTAGTTTCTCCTTGGAAAAAAAAATCAGGTAATCAGTTGGCCAATTAAGTGGATCATCTGCTGTCTGCAGAACAGATAGTTTTTAGGATGCATTGTTTATCATGGTCTATTTCTGAGTTCAGACTACACTGCCTGTTATTGATTACTTAGTGCTAAATTCACAGGAAATAGCAAAGATCAGAATTAAGCTTTTCTTTTAGCAATGGTGATACTCACTGGTGAACATGTAAATCGTTTTTTTGGGGGAATGGCTCTTAACTGCACTTAACAAGTTTAGCTCTCAACATTGACACTGAATTTCACAGCCTTTCACAGAAGCCCTGCACCTCTTTAAGCGCTTTTGGTGTCTTCTGTTAGTGATGCTTTTTGCATTTATTGTTCTCCTAACAGCATCTTGGAATGCAGTTGATTTTGTAGTGGTCCTTCAGGTAATTTAATTTCAGATAAATTATACATGAGCTTGACTTCCAAATGCAGGGCTGTTATGCAGCCATTGCTGCCCCGTTTCTTAACTTCAGACTCAACAATTTATGTCCTATAGTTTTGCTAAAGGCAGTGGGATGAGGTGGAGTGTGTGTTTATTTGTATTCTTTTTTAACCTCACATATTTATTTCTGTTAGCTCTTTGATTTAAACAGCAGAAGATTGAATGGTCAAAGGTTAGGCTGGATAGGGTGGAGTTTTCCCATAGCTGCTGATGGCTTACTGATCCCGCTGTTTACATATCCAGTCCCTCTGAAGAGGACGATGTGTTCAACAGGAGAGCTTCTACTATTTTGGGAGCATGCTTAGACTGGAGCTCTGGATCCCTCCCTTAGAAACCTTTGGAAAACCGTCACTGGCGATTTTAGGGTGCCATCAGGCCAGCACTCAGATACATCCTTGGTGCTTACAGATTTCAGTACAGCTGTACATACACTGAAAGCTGGGCATGTGCTGAAGTGGGCCTGTGGTTGAGGTCTCAAGGTATTTTCACTTAATAGATATTATGCAGGCTCAAGAGCAGGAGATGGGATCAGCCAGTTCGGTCACCTTATGGGCATATCCAAAGATCCAAAGGAAACCAAAGTTTGAGTCACTTTGAAAGAGCCTTTCCCTTGAAAGCACAAGGTCTCCCATGTAAGCAGACTTTCTCTTTTTGTGTGTGTGCTTTTCATGCAAAATGGTTGTGTTTTGTTTCTAATAAGAATGTTTTGTATGGAGCTGTGTTATCTATGTGGAAATCTGCACAAGTTCTTGTTGAGAAGTGCAACATGAAGCTGAAGCAGGTCTGTTCAACTGAATATATTTATGGCTGTTTTATTCATTTAGTTTAAATCACAGGAAATCAACTATTCTTAAACAATATTATGCAGCTTATGCTTATTCTTGATGAATTTTACTAAGCCGATGTGTTGTAAATAGGAAGAATTTTTGAAATGCATTTTTACAAAATGCCCCAGGAAAGAAAAGGATGCATAGGACTGTACACCTAATGTCTGGAACTATTGTCTAGATACAGTCAAAACCACTTGATAATTTTTAATGTAATTGCTTTTGGGATTCCTGGCAACTGGTCTCAGTACATTGCTAGAGAGGGTGCTTTATAGGTCGAAGTCAAACTTGGAAGTGCTATGGAGACAAATTCTGCTCTTAAGACACAAGACACAAATAAGCAGCAAATTGGAAAGGAATTGAGAACTCCAACATGAGATTTGACATTTCTGAGTTTTAGAAAGGACACACTGTTTGCGAATGGCCTTGTAAGAGCTGACCTTTCTCTGTATTATCAAATTATCTGTCACTAACCAATACTGAGTGCCTGAGAGGGAGTGGTATATGTTTTGTTTCAGTCCTTCCCAAAAGTCTTATTTGAGGAATAGTCTAATAATTGTTCCCCTGAATCTAAACAAAGAAGAAAGAAAACTCTTCTAGAACCTGCAGGGTAATCAGCTGTATTTGTTTATATTCATTAACATCTATTGCTTGAAGATTTTCATGGCCATAACTGCATATTAAAACACAGGGTGTTAATGCAGCAACAGAACATTTTAACAGAAAGCTGTAATTAATAAGGCGACTGACCCAAGACACTCACTTCATTGACTTTCCTTCATTTTTTTTTATTTTAAAAGACCAATTCTGGTAAGTACTACAATAAATGGCTAACATAATTCTCATTGTCAGTCGAAGTCACTCTGCCGGTTTAATGAGAAATCTTTAACATAAGAAGTTTAGAGGTTTTGAGTTTGTTTCCAGTAGCTCCTATGCCTTTAAGCCCATTTGTGTGCAATTGAGGTTTTGGAAATATTTCAGATGTTATTGAATGGAGTGAGTACCGAGCAATTTTGTAAAAATGTTTATACTGACTAATTTGCTGAACATATCTATACAAAAATGCAAATTATGAGTGAAGACATTCTTACAAGTGCAAGACTGTTGCTCTGTAACTGTGAGAGCTACACGGGATCCTGCTTGGGTGCAGACAGTGGGGAGCATCGTGAAGATAGTGATGGCTGGATGGTGGGCTTGCCTAGAGTACAGGGGCTGAATTTAGGATGTGCAGTGTTGTATGATTTGAGGAAGGGTGAATGATACAGCAGGTACAGGGAGGCTGCAGGAAATCAGCTCCTGGGGTAGTTCATGCTGCAAAGGGTTTGGGAACTGCAGATTCTGGTGTCTCAAAGTGGGTCCCCCGAGCTGCTGGGAAGCTGCTCTCCGGTGTGTGTCTGAGGGCTGTGCACACACCTCCAGCAAGAAAACTTGCTCACCTTGAGACTCCCCTTCTACCTGGAATCCATGCAGGCAGCAGAAGTCCCTTCAATGGCAGAAGGCAGAGAACTGGGGAAGTATTGCCGGTGGCCAGGGAAATAGGAGGGAAAGCAGTTGTAAGAAGTGTTTCACTAGGAATTGCATCCTTGAATGATGTTTTAAAAATATTTTTATAGCTATTGGATAGCTTGCATACTAACAGAGTAGCTGGAAATCGTGCAGAGAAAAAGAATGATTTGTAATTTATAATTATTGTGAAATGTTTTGAGTTGATAATACGTGGGGAAAGACTTAAATTTAGTTGCTGCACTAAAATCACAGAAAGCTTTGCAGGCAGTTGGGTTTACATCCCACAGTAAATAGGTACTTGCTATTAAAAACACAGTCACACATGTGCAAGTATTTTCTCCAAAGGAGTTAGAAAATATGCCCTAAAGAAAAGAGCTTTGGCTTTCTTGCCTGGTTATCCACTTTCCAATGATGTCTTGTGGTCCTATTTCACAGAAAGTACCAGAACAACTACTTTCTAAAGCAGATGGAGAGATGAGCAAGAGTGAAGAATGTTAGGGCTGAACAGAGCAGCCGCAAGAACCATGCAGTTGGTTGTGCACACACCTCAGATGGGCTTCTCTGCCTGGTGAGAACATCCTTTGGCAAAGGACACTAAAACTTGCAGATAGGAAAGCCCAGACTCTCCTGGGTGTGTATCTCTGTGGTCTGACTCACAACTGTTGTTTGGTTTCATTTTTTTTTTTTTTCACTTGAGGTGTTTAAGATTACAGAGAAGAGGCAGAGTTGAGGCAGGATGCTCATCTGCGGAGCACCTAGGTTTCACAACTGAATACCACTTCCTCACACCAGTAGCAAGTTGCTGAGATCTGGAGGGGAGATTAACAGCTACAAAAGTCATTTATGAAAACTTGGTATCTGTAATGCTGCAATCAATCAAGTCACCGTTGTTACATTTTATTGCTCAGTAGGGAACTGAATGGTGGGAAGGGATAATGTGTTTTGAGGTTCAGAAGAACATGAATTATCTTTACATAAACATCTCTATTATTTATGCACTTGTGGAATGGCCAGAGAAAACTTACTCTTTTTTTAAAAAAAATGTAATTATTCCGCAGGATCCTTCAAACCAAAAATGTGGAAGAAAGAAAACTGTGTCCTTCAGCAGCATGCCATCAGAGAAGAAAATAAGCAGCGCCAGTGACTGTATCAGCTTTATGCAGGCTGGGTGTGAACTGAAGAAAGTTCGTCCAAATTCCCGGATTTATAACCGTTTTTTTACTCTGGATCCTGACTTGCAGGCTCTTCGCTGGGAGCCTTCCAAGAAGGACCTTGAGAAAGCCAAGCTTGATATTTCTGCTATAAAAGAAATCAGACTAGGGAAGAACACAGAAACATTCAGGAATAATGGCCTTGCAGATCAGATTTCTGAGGACTGTGCTTTGTCAGTAATTCATGGTGAGAACTATGAGTCCCTCGACCTGGTTGCAAATTCAGCTGATGTGGCCAATATTTGGGTATCAGGATTAAGGTACTTGGTTTCTCGTAGCAAACAACCCCTGGATTTGATGGAAAGCAGCCACAATACCCCACGATTTGCCTGGCTAAAAACTGTATTTGAAGCAGCAGATGTTGATGGTAATGGCATAATGTTAGAAGATACATCTGTGGAGCTAATAAAGAAGCTTAACCCCACCTTAAAGGAATCAAAGATTAGATTGAAATTTAAGGAAATCCAGAAAAACAAAGAGAAACTGACAACACGAGTAACAAAAGAGGAATTCTGTGAAGCATTCAGCGAACTTTGCACAAGACCTGAAGTTTATTTCTTACTTGTGCAGATATCTAAAAACAAGGAGTATCTAGATGCCAATGATCTCATGCTGTTTTTAGAGGCTGAGCAAGGAGTGACCCACATAACAGAAGAAATGTGTCTAGATATTATACGCAGGTATGAACTTTCTCAAGAAGGACGATTGAAAGGTTTTCTTGCAATTGATGGATTTACTCAATATTTGTTGTCCCCAGAATGTGATATTTTTGACCCAGAGCACAAAAAGGTTGTCCAAGACATGACACAGCCTTTGTCCCATTACTACATCAATGCATCCCACAATACATACCTAATAGAAGACCAGCTGAGAGGACCAGCTGATATCAATGGTTACGTAAGAGCTTTAAAGATGAGCTGTCGGAGTATTGAACTAGACATCTGTGATGGCCCAGATAACGAGCCGATTATTTGTAACCGTAACAACATGACATCGCCACTTTCCTTTCGAAGTGTTATTGAGGTGATAAACAAATTGGCCTTCTATGCTTCAGATTACCCCCTTATTCTCTGCTTGGGGAACCACTGCTCAGTGCAACAACAGAAGGTAGTGGTACAGCACATGAAAAGGATCTTTGGAAACAAACTCTACACGGAGACACCTTTATCCTCAGAAGCCTACCTTCCATCACCTGAGAAACTGAAAATGAAGATCATTGTGAAAGGGAAGAAGCTGCCCTGTGACCAGGACATATTAGAAGGAGAAGTCACAGATGAAGATGAAGAAGCTGAAATATCCCGGAGACTGTCAGAGGACTTCTCAAGGGAACCAAAGCTTATCTGGCTCTGCAAAGAATTGTCTGACTTGGTGTCTATATGCAAATCTGTCCAATACAAAGACTTCGAAACATCCATGAAAGCTCAGAATTATTGGGAAATCTGTTCCTTTAGTGAGGCAGAAGCCAGTCGGATCGCAAATGAATACCCTGAAGATTTTGTCAACTACAACAAGAAGTTTCTCTCCAGAGTGTACCCAAGTGCTATGAGGATAGACTCTAGTAACTTAAATCCTCAAGATTTTTGGAATTGTGGTTGCCAGATAGTGGCAATGAACTATCAGACCCCGGGGCCCATGATGGACCTGCACACTGGCTGGTTTCTACAGAATGGGGAATGTGGGTACGTTCTCAGGCCTTCAGTCATGCGTGATGAAGTATCTTATTTCAGTGCAAATACAAAGGGCATCGTTCCAGGGGTCTCTCCCCAAGTCCTCCATGTCAAAATAATCAGTGGTCAGAATTTTCCAAAGCCCAAGGGTGCATGTGCAAAAGGGGATGTTATAGATCCCTATGTTTGCATAGAAATCCATGGGATTCCTGCTGATTGCACCGAGCAAAGAACTAAAACTGTTCAGCAAAACAGTGATAACCCCATTTTTGATGAGAGCTTTGAGTTCCAGATCAATCTACCAGAGCTGGCCATGATCCGTTTTGTTGTTTTGGATGATGACTATATTGGGGATGAGTTCATAGGCCAGTACACCATCCCGCTGGAGTGCCTGCAGCCCGGATACAGGCACATACCGCTGCGGTCTTTTGTCGGTGATATCATGGAGCATGTTACCCTCTTTGTGCACATCGCAATAACCAATCGAAGTGGAGGCGGAAAGGCCCAAAAGCGCAGCCTCTCCGTGAGGATAGGAAAGAAAGCAAGGGAGTACACCATGCTGAGGAACACTGGTCTCAAGACTATTGATGACATCTTTAAGCTAGCCGTGCATCCGCTCCGAGAGGCCACTGACATGAGAGAAAACATACAGGTATGGCCGTCGTGTGCGCTGGTGTGTGCTGAACGTGGAAGCAGAGATCCCAGTGAGAGTTGCCGGGAGGGCAAACTTCCTGAAGCTAGTGAAGCTTCGGACCCACAGCCGTTGTCAGCTTTTAACGGCACGTCAGGAGGCTGATAGCTGCAGGTGCTAACTAGCAAGCAGATGTGGGATTAGGCAAAAATGTTTTAAAAATCAGTGTCCCCTCTGAACACACACTTCAGTGGTTTTATTTGAGGAAACAGAATTGAGGGTACATTTGTGTCCCCAGTCCTCGGGTCTTAAAAAACTTAATTTCCTCGCTGTTCCTGGAAAATGTCAGTAAGCTTTTGTTTTGCTAACTCAATGAGGGTTATGCTGTTGTTTTTTTTTTTTTTTTGTCTGACTGAGTCTAAGAGTGAGTGGATGTGTCATTAAGGTCTTGTCTACACCAGAGAAACCACCGTGCTAAGAGCAGCACATTTCCCTGGGTGCCTGTTGCCACTGTTCACTCAAGGGCTGTGAATGTTTAATGTACACAGCTGAAGGCCACATGGGCTGTAATTTCCTCCCTGCTAAATAGCTGTGTTGCCTTGGCTGGCTGAGTGCCTGCCTGCACAGACACCTCTGACGCATCTTGGCTCAGCCACTCTCCAGGCACAACCGCATCCAGGTGCTGGCACTCAGCACAGCTCCCCACTTTAGACCTTGGTGGTCAGCGGGAGCTGATGTTGCAGCACAGCCAAGCCTGACCAGTGCTGGCTTCTGCTCTGGTGGGCGATTGTGCAGCTTTGGTAAGGGTGACCTCAGTTCAGAGGTCTGGGCGCTGCCTAGAAACAAAACTGAGTAGCATTAAACAATGAGTTTTCTTTAATAAATAGCTGAAATCAGCCACAACTATCTCCTTGGTAAAGATACAAATACGATTCATTTTTCCTCCAGAAAACAGGAGGGAAATGCATAGCATTTCATTGACCCCACTCTTCTGGACAGAGTCTAAAGCAAATTAAATGTTGGCAGCTGGAAAAGTTTACAAAATGACATAAGTTTTAAATCACTCCCGAAGGAATAGTCTAAGCATATTTTTAAGAATGGGAAACTCTTCCCAGCCTTTCCTTTCCTGCGGGCCTTGAAAGTATCAAGTTTGAACCGCTGACTCCACCTTCTGTCTAGGTCAGGATTATATCTGTGAACTGTATGAAATAAAATGTTCTTCGACTTTGAGGAATAGCATTAATCTGCCTGCCAAATGAAATTTCAGTACAGTATCTGAAATTTCTTGTTCTTGGGAATGCTCTGTAAAAACACAGTCATTAGCTTTAACTGCATGCTAATGTATTTAATTAATGAGAGAAGTCTCTATTAATTAGCTGGGCATTCTTCTGATGACTGTTTTTTCAGGAAGATGTTGTGGGGTAACATTTACAAGGTATGGATTGTTATAATATTGTCTTGCTTAAATTTTGTGTGTCTTTTATGACTCAAGAGAAGCTAAATTATGAGGGTGAGTCAGCCATGCATCCACTGACTTCATAAATAAATAAATTCTGGCATGTTGGTTTGGTTTGACCTGTATATCCTGTATTGATTTTCTTACATGCGACCTAAGAAGGAGAAAAGAGTGTTTGTGTTTCTTTATGATGTGGAAATGCAAGGCTGAAAACAAAGTGTGTTTTTCCTGCTTGTCTTTCCCATGGGAAATATGAGGTCTGTCGAACTTGCTCTTGCTGGAGGATGGTAATGATAGGAGAACAAGGCGATTACAGCATCAAAAGCAATTGGAGTCGGAACAGCTGAGAAGAGAAACAGCATTTTAGGCTGGTGGTTTAATGTGCTGGGGACCAAAGCATGTCCCCATTAGGGTTGGATTTGCAATGCAGAGTAACTGCAGAACTGGCCACTGGGATATCCCCATCAATGTTGTCTTGTGGACGTCTTGAGCACACAAAACAAAACTCTTAAAATCCTCTGAATGCTAGCGTGACCCTTGTGACTTCAAAGCATGCTTGTGCTCGTACGTGGGCACACAGTAGAAAGGAGAAGCAGGAAGGCACTGCCTGGGTCTTAGCAGGTGGGTAGCTGATGGCAAGTGGGGATATGTGCTCAGGTATTTCTTTTCCTTCCCCCAGAACGCCATGGTGTCCGTCAAAGAGCTGTGCGGGCTCCCGCCCATCGCGAGCCTGAAGCAGTGCATCCTGACCCTGTCCTCGCGGCTTGTGAGCAGCGAGAACACGCCCTCTGTTACCCTCTGCATGAAGGACGCGTTTCCTTACCTAGAGCCTCTGGGGACCATGCCCGACGTGCAGAAAAAGGTCCTGGCTGCATATGACCTGGTAGGTGCTTCCCACTGCTACCTGTGGCCTTCCCCAAGGCTGTGAAAATGGCAGACTGTTTGCTGGCTTCACGCACCTTGAAGTTTCTGTCAAGTGAACGGAGCTCTTCGAATGATTTAAGCTATGCAAAATTGACCTTTTATTGTCCAAACTGCCACACTGGGCTTTTTGTTGTTTATTTTTTTCTTTAAACACAGTTGTGACTAGCACAGGTTGGCACTTGTGGAGGGACTTTGTTTATAAACATAGCAGCCATTCAGCATGTACCAGCATGGCTGTTTGTTGTTGTCCTTGAGAAGGCACAAGATTTGTGATTCTCCACTCAGCAGAGGGCAAGGCCATCAGACAGGGAGGCGCAGTGTGGGAGTACCCAGGCAAAGCTGAGCCATCCCCCTCCTGACGCCTTTCTGCAGCACTGTAAGTAATATCTGTGTCCCTGCTAAACCAAGTAAATGTCACTGTTGGAGAGAACACAGTTGCAAGAGAAATTTTAAAATGCCGACTATATTGTGGGAGGAAGGAAAGGGCAATATGGTACAGCAATACTTGTGAAATATAAAGAGATGAGCTAAAATAAGTTGAGGCAAATGCTGCTGGTCAGCCTTGTGTGCTGAGCACATATATCACAGCCGCTTGTGACTGAGTATCAGCTGCATGCGACTTAGAGCAGCAGTAGTTGCTCTCACGCTGTGCCTCTCAGGTTATTAGACTGCCCCATGACTTCCCATCCTTAGTAGTTGATCCGCATCAACTGATAGAAAGCTGTATAGTTCTGTGAAACATGACTTAAATATTACACTGTGGCAACTAGACTAAATCACAACGCATGTTCAGTGCACCAGCAGTTATTTCCACATCTTGCATTTGTAAGGAATGAAATGGCAAGTACCTTTGGGGACATCAAATTGCTTCCAGATACCCTGAAGTGCTGCAAAGAGTGATTGCATCTTTGACCAGCTATTCTGTGTGCCAAATGCTCTCCTCTCCGTCTCAGTTTTTGCTGCTATAACACACTCTGCAAGAGAAAATCAGCTGGGGGGGGGGGGGGGGAAGGGGAGACACTAATGTAATTAAAAGACATACTAAAATACTCTGAAAAAACTTTGTGTTCCTTCCGGGTAGTTTATCTTACTTGGAGGTAATAAAGTTGTGGTAATAAAATACCAGCTGTACCAATACCAGAAGGAGGATTTGGAAGACCAGTCAACTGCCATGTTTTAGATTTTACTTTTTTGTATGGAGTTGTTACATGGTGTGATGTTTGTTTGAAAGAGCAAATACCACAAAGCTAGGACATTTTTCCATATTTGGAGGCCTGGTTATGGAGATTTAACAAAATGAATGTGCCACCTCTTAACTTTGTAATTATGTACTGAAGAGTTTACATGGGACATTTCAAGGCCTCCTTGTGCTTTATAAAAAGCTTTTCAGTTTTAAATAGGTGAAAGGCCTCTTTCAGATGCGGATAAAAACACTTTTACAACTGCTGTTAGATGGTTGCTTTCACATGTGTCTCTGGTGGAGGAAGATGTACCTCTAATGTCAGGATACAGCACAAGGGCTTTAAGATTAGAGTGAAGAGAAAGAGAAGGGAATTCTTCCATGCCTGTGTAAAGGCTGATATGAGATGCAATCCTGGTTAATGAGAACATATTACTTTAAAATATTGTTATTCATGTTGTCTGGCTTGGCCTGCATCTTATTTTTCTAAAACTATTTGGTTCTGAAAAAGCAAAAGCCAGATTTAATGAGTGTTTTTGCTTTATCTTGGATATTTTCTTTTTCAGACAACGTCAGCAGCAGAAGATTGAAATCTATTTTGTCTTCCATGTATTTAAAAAAAAATGAAGTTGCTATCAATCTTAACATTGAGAAAGGACTCTTGCTATGGTATTTGTAGTGACTTGTTATAATCCAGGGTGTATGTCTTTAGTAAGGAAATTGCTGCGATGAAGCTTTTCACGGTCAGTTTGAGAGAGATGTTA
Source organism: Anser anser (assembly GCF_964211835.1). NCBI lineage: Eukaryota > Metazoa > Chordata > Aves > Anseriformes > Anatidae > Anser > Anser anser. The sequence goes on from NC_139726.1 coordinate 39,529,860, forward strand.
AATCAGGCAGGCAGCATGAGATTCAGCTGGCTTGGTGAGTGTGAGCTAGAGCATGTCAGGGAGCGTTGAGGAAGATGTGGGGACAGAAAGAGAAAGGAGGAGTTTAACAGAAAGGAGGATTTTTTTTGTGCTTTTGTTATCCAGGAAGAAATACTTGGTAGCAGTGCGAATGAGAGCACAAAGAGTGTTGGTAGAAAGCAATATAAAATATTTTAGATATGGTTAAAACAAACAAACGAAGAGGATCTACTAAAATTGGGCCTTTCAAGTTGTTGATAAGCATGGCTTCAAGGAACTGGATCTACAATTGCTTGCATGTCTTAAACTCCCCAAAATGTCTGTTCAACTCAAAGCACGTTTTGGGTGAATAGGCCTGAAAGCAATTTCAAATACATTTAATAGAAAGTATTGATGTTGGCCTCTCTCTTGTATGAATGGTTGTACTTAATTTCTGTTACAGTATGATGGAGAAAAGTTTGCCCCTAAATCTCACAGTGGAAAGCTGTTGGCTGCAGGTGTGCCTTGCTCAGAGGTCTGAGGGACAAGTAGCTTGGGGCTGGCAACTGTCCCTCCCCGCCTCAGAAAGCATCACACATTTGAAACACTTGAAAGACTATGCTCTGAAAGTCATCTCTGATAAAACAGCCCTAACGTGCTGAATTTTTCCCCCTACTGGAAATTGCCAACTGACCATATCTTTTTTCTTTTTTTTTTTTTTTTTTCCCCAAAGAAAATACAAACTCTGTCAGTGTGTTTAATGGGGCATGGGCAGTTCTGACAGCCTGGGCAAATGGAGGTGCAACTACTCAGAGACCTGCCACAGCCATCCTGAAAACAATTAGCTGTCTGTTCCCTTGTGTTCAGCCTTTGTCAGCAGTTGATAGACAAAGATCGTTTTGTGCAGTTTGTTTTTTTTCCTGGGTAATTAGTTTTACCATTGTGTTCTGCCTTAAATATTTTCTTTTCAGAGAGGCCCTATTAGAATAAAATTTCATGTGCTTTGTTTAGGGAACTGAAATGATTTTTTCAAGGCTCTATTTTTTGTTCTTATGGTTACATTGCAGCAGTTTTGTGGAACTCAGCTACTGCTGTGTCTCATGGAGGAGGCTTCAGTGATGATACCGGGTTGTAAGGGAGTTTCTGCAGAGAACAGGGAATGGAAACACTTGAAAATAAGATGGAACATGGGCAATACACAGAAAACATTCTTGAAAAATATGTGAACTACCAGAAACATGGTTTAGAACAGTTTATTTCAACTTACATACGGTTTTGGTTATTATCATACATAGTGTAACATGTAATGAATTGATTCCAGTGCTGTCATCCATTCCCACATACATCCGAGGATAGTGCATCATGCCATCTGCAGAGCTGCTCTTCAGACCTTTCCCCTCTACCAGGAAAGGACTCTTCTCCTTTGGCTCCACATCACCCGTGGCCAGGCATTGGAAGAAGCTCGCTCAGGTGGGGGCAGCACATGGGGTGCACCTTATAACCTGCCGAACTGGTGCCAGTATTCAGTGATGGTGGGGGGAACGAAAAGAAAAAAGGAGCTGTCAGTGTGAAGAAAACGGATGGGGCCCAGCTGCACGTGACAGATGGCAGAATTATTCACTGCAAACACTTATCCTGTGAAGTTAGAATTTTTTTGGTCGAGATTTTTTCATGGACAGATTGTGGTTTCTTATCACAGTATATTCATTTGCTGATGCAAGCATGTGTGAACTCAGGGACACTTGTGCAGTTTGCTTTTCAGTTATTGGTTCAGCGTTATTTTTCCTCTGAGATGAAATGATTGAATCATTTGAAAATCAAAAGTAACAAACAAGTGATAATAAATGTTTCTGTTGTTACCTATTCTTCTGGCTCTTGTGCACGTAGAATTTTTCCTAGTGTCCTGGTTCCAGTTAGGACAGAGTTAAGTAGCTCATAGTAGCTGGTAGGGTGCTATGTTTTGGATTAGGATGAGAAGAGCACTGATAACATGCTGATGTTTTAATTGTTGCAGAGCAGTGTTTACACCAGGCCAAGGACTTTTTGGCTTCTCGCTCTGTCCTGCCAGCGAGCAGGCTGGGGGTGCAGCAGGAGCTGGGAGGGGACAGACCCAGGACAGCTGACCCAAACTGGCCAAAGGGGTATTCCATACCATCTGACGTCATGCTAAACAATATATAGGGGTGGCTGGCCGGGGTGGGGGGCCGGCTGCTCGGGAATAGGCTGGGCATCGGTCAGCGGGTGGTGAGCAATTGCATTGTGCATCACTTGTTTTCTTACACATTATTAATGTTAATACTATTATCATTATCACTATTATTATTATTATTGTTATTATTATATTCCTGTCTTAATAAACTGTCTTTATCTCAACTCACCGGCTTCACTTTCCCGTTTCTCTCCCCCATCCCAGAGAGGGAGGGGGGAGGGTGAGCGAACGGCTGTGTGGTGTTTAGCTGCCAGCCGGGTTAAACCACAACAGTCCTTTTGGCGCCCAACGTGGGGCACGAAGGGTTGAGATATCGACAAATCTGACCAGAGTGTGTTAAACTAAAATTGGTATAAGTATTGGACCTGCTTAATAGTTGCTAGTCACGATGTTGATTGCCTTAATCTCCAGTCTGCTGTACCTGGATTCCAAATTACAGTCTGATTGTAAACCTGCTCTACCAAGTAACCCGTAAGAAGAATGCTTTTGAATGGGGCCCTGAGCAAAGACAAGCCTTTGAACAAATTAAGCAGGAAATAGTTCATGCAGTAGCCCTCGGGCCAGTCCGAACAGGACCAGATGTAAAGAATGTGCTCTACACCGCAGCCGGGGAGAATGGTCCCACCTGGAGCCTCTGGCAGAAAGAACCTGGGGAAACTCGAGGTCGACCCCTGGGGTTTTGGAGTCGGGGATACAGAGGATCTGAAGCCCGCTATACTCCAACTGAAAAGGAGATATTGGCAGCATATGAAGGAGTTCGATCTGCTTCGGAAGTGGTCGGTACTGAAGCGCAGCTCTTCCTGGCACCCCGACTGCCGGTACTAGGCTGGATGTTCAAAGGAAGGGTCCCCTCTACACATCATGCAACTGATGCTACAGGGAGCAAGTGGGTTGCACTGATTACTCAGCGGGCTCGAATAGGAAACCCCAGTCGCCCAGGAATCTTGGAGGTGATTATGGACTGGCCAGAAGGCAAATACTTTGGGATATCATCAGAGGAGGAGGTGGTTCGTGCTGAAGAAGCCCCCATGTACAACAAGCTACCGGAAAATGAGAAGAAATATGCCTTGTTCACTGACGGGTCCTGTCGTATTGTGGGAAAGCATCGGAGATGGAAAGCTGCTGTATGGAGTCCTACACGACGAGTTGCAGAAGCTGCTGAGGGAGAAGGTGAATCGAGTCAGTTTGCAGAAGTGAAAGCCATTCAGCTGGCTTTAGATATTGCTGAACGAGAAAAGTGGCCAGTTCTCTATCTCTATACTGATTCATGGATGGTAGCAAATGCCCTGTGGGGGTGGTTACAGCAATGGAAGCAGAACAACTGGCAGCGCAGGGGCAAGCCCATCTGGGCTGCGGCATTGTGGCAAGATATTGCTGCCCGGGTAGAGAACCTGGTTGTAAAGGTACGCCATGTAGATGCTCATGTGCCCAAGAATCGGGCTACTGAAGAACATCAAAACAACCAGCAGGTGGATCAGGCTGCTAAGATTGAAGTGGCTCAGGTGGACCTGGACTGGCAACATAAAGGTGAATTATTTATGGCCCGATGGGCCCATGACACCTCAGGCCATCAAGGTAGAGATGCAACCTACAGATGGGCTCGTGATCGAGGGGTGGACCTGACCATGGACACTATAGCACAGGTTATTCATGACTGTGAAACATGTGCTGCAATCAAGCAAGCCAAACGGTCAAAACCTCTTTGGTATGGAGGACGATGGCTGAAATATAAATATGGAGAGGCCTGGCAGATTGATTACATCACACTCCCTCAAACCCGCAACGGCAAGCGCCACGTACTTACAATGGTGGAAGCAACCACCGGATGGCTGGAAACATATCCTGTGCCCTATGCCACCGCCCGGAACACTATCCTGGGCCTTGAAAAGCAAGTCCTATGGCGACATGGCACCCCAGAGAGAATTGAGTCAGACAACGGGACTCATTTCCGAAACAACCTTATAGACACTTGGGCCAAAGAACATGGTATTGAGTGGGTGTATCACATCCCCTAACATGCACCAGCCTCTGGAAAAGTTGAACGATACAATGGACTGTTGAAGACTACACTGAAAGCAATGGGTGCTGGGACATTCAAAAACTGGGATACACATTTGGCAAAGGCCACCTGGTTAGTCAATACCAGGGGATCTGCCAACCGGGCTGGACCTGCCCAATCAAACCTGTTATGCACTGTAGAAGGGGATAAAGTTCCTGTAGTGCACGTAAGAAACATGCTGGGTAAAACAGTCTGGGCTACTCCTGCCTCAGGAAAAGGCAAACCCATTCGTGGAATTGCTTTTGCTCAGGGACCTGGATGCACTTGGTGGGTAAAGCAAAAGAATGGGGAGGTCCGGTGTGTACCTCAAGGGGATTTGATACTGGGTGAGAATAGCCTATGAGTTGAATTGTAGTATGTTAATTATTATATAATAATGTATGTCATCACTACCATGATTGCTATATATCATAGATGAAAATGGTGATTAATTAGAATGTATTGGAAAGAGTGTAACCTGAGCATGACATAAATGGTATGGAATAAGGGGTGGATATCTGTCCTGGTTCCAGTTAGGACAGAGTTAATTTTCCCTCATAGTAGCTGGTAGGGTGCTATGTTTTGGATTAGGGTGAGAAGAGCGCTGATAACATGCTGATGTTTTAATTGTTGCAGAGCAGTGTTTACACCAGGCCAAGGACTTTTCGGCTTCTCGCTCTGTCCTGCCAGCGAGCAGGCTGGGGGTGCAGCAGGAGCTGGGAGGGGACAGACCCAGGACAGCTGACCCAAACTGGCCAAAGGGGTATTCCATACCATCTGACGTCATGCTAAACAATATATAGGGGTGGCTGGCCGGGGTGGGGGGCCGGCTGCTCGGGAATGGGCTGGGCATCGGTCAGCGGGTGGTGAGCAATTCCATTGTGCATCACTTGTTTTCTTACACATTATTATTGTTAATACTATTATCATTATCACTATTATTATTATTATTGTTATTATTATATTCCTGTCTTAATAAACTGTCTTTATCTCAACTCACCGGCTTCACTTTCCTGTTTCTCTCCCCCATCCCAGAGAGGGAGGGGGGAGGGTGAGCGAACGGCTGTGTGGTGTTTAGCTGCCAGCCGGGTTAAACCACAACACCTAGAAAAATTAAGGCCTCTTTACAGGAGCTGATTGTGATTATTTTGTAACAGGTAAGGACGGACAGCACGTCTGTTGGTACAGTTGAGGGAAAGCAAGTTGGAGTTAACCTCTCAGCTGATGTAGAGATTTTGTGGGGATTTTTGAGAAGTGAAATAGTATCTGTCACACTGTTGTAGACACCGAGGTATTTAATGACAGTTGTATTGTGACACAGGGATTGGTCCATGCATGCTAGCAGAAGTCTGCAGAGGTGTGTATAGAGAGGACCTGTTCTTCTGTCTGCTTTTCTTTCAGATTCAGTCCTTGTCTCGACGCAGGCATGACAGTTATTTATTCCCAGGGAGGAAGCCCATTTTCCCAGTTTATGTAAATACAAAATGACTAAATAGATTTTTGGTGAGCTTTTCCACTGAAATCCGTATTTCAGCTGGGACAGCCTCATCCCCAAGGGCCATTTTTCACAATTCTCTGAACAGCTGAAAACAAGGGATATTGCAGAGCATAATGCTCACTGCCAAGAAAGTGTCATAACGCACTGACGTCAAACACAGTCCGGTACATGGACATTGAATTCATAGCTGTCTTAAAGAGCTTTCTATCCAAAATTGGATATAGACTGGGAAAGCAATTATCCTTTTTCTTTCTCCTTTTCTTGTAATTCTCTCTCTTTTCCCACCACTCTCTCAATTTCTCTCTGAGAGCCACATCAATTAGACCCTTCTAAAATAGGAAAATGGTCAGATCAGAACTTTTCTTACAGAATGAGATACCAGTTGGGTGCTTTAGATGGCCTGTTTTAGCACAAGCATGTTGAAAGCCGCCCCCTTCCCCTGTTCCTCCACTGTTTCTGTTGTTTTGTAGAGAACTGGTATTCATGCACCAGGTCACATTCTGCAATGCTCTGACACCATATTTTCCTAGAAATACTTGGAAGAAAAATCATAAAATTAGAGCTTAAAGTGAATTTTCTTCAGTTCCTTTTGCAGTTTGTGTGGCTAAGGTATTTCAGAGATTTCCAACTAATGTAACCATCCCTGATAACTGTTCCTCTTACTTGGCTGTTGCAGGTAAAGGCTCAGATACAGCAAACTAGCTTGGAGGGCACTGGGACACCGGTGGCCAGCATTCCTTCCCACGTCCTGGCACCATGGGGACATCCTCTTAACAAGACTTGCTGGCACATGATTAATTGTCTGGCAGTTTCATGTCCCAAATGTCTGCAAGAAATGCTTGATGCTAAAGAGAGAACCCTGCTGAAATTTTCATGAGCTCAATTTGCACTTCAGATGTTTTTCCAGTTGGCTGTGTTTCTGTAGCTTTTTTCTTTTTCTTTTGGTAGCAATAGAAGTGTGATATGGTACTCCTTACCAAGACAAAATTTGTCATTGTCTAAAGCAGGCGTAAGAGACTGGGACAACAGCAAAGAGGAGACACCTATAGGAATAGGAAGCTCCTATTGGATTTTTTTTTTTTTTAATTTGATGTTTTGCTGGTTTCTGTTCTAACCTTTGGAATATTTATGAGAAGATTCTTTGAAGTGTCCTTTCTATATCATTTATCTTCCCAGCAGGAGCAGTACTTCAATTTGCCACCAGAGGCTTTTCTTGTCTTGTCCTTTTTTTTTTTTTTTTTTTTTTTTTTTGTGGTGAGACTCTGCTGTGTTAATTTCCTCTCCCCTTTCAAATTTGTAGAATAGCTTCTAGTAGAAGGAAGAAATTGGTTTCTAGCACAGGAGTTCATTAAAGTAAAAAATAATAACATTTTTGTTCTTTTTGTACTGATCCTGTGATTAAACTGTCTGTAGTACATATAAGAAATAAGTGTTAATTTCTTGTGAGTTAAAAAATGACATCTTTAGTGTTAAAAATATTTTATATTTTGCTTAAATTATTTATCTTTGTATTAACACTTAACAGATATGACAAAGTTAAATATAATTCCTTCTGCAAATGTGATTTTAAAGTTGATATTGCAGATTATGTTTGGACACTTAAATAAGCCAGGTCATTTATGTTTTCAGCTTGTGGTCTGTTCCACCTCTTGGTTCTCATACACTGTCTGTTAGGGAGCTCCTGAGCTCCAGCTCCTGCTTCCCGTGCTGTTGTGAGAAACCTGCATGATTGTAACAGGGTGCTTCAGGTGGATTGAGATGAATTAAGTTTAAGCTTCTTGTTTTTGGCATTTCATAACGTTACAATTAGAAGAGCTAACTTGCAGAAAAAAGCTAACACATGCAGATGAGGGTTTGTATTCCTCATCCCCATTAGCTCGTTAAACGTGACACCTACTTCAGGGATCTGTGCCATGTGCATCCTCTGTCAGGCTGAGCAACCCCTTCTTTGCTGTGCAGTGCGAGAGCATTTCTTGCGCTGCAGCCCCTACAGTAGAGTCAGCACCTCCGGGACGTGCGCAGTCCTGGTGGCCCTGCACCATGGAGATGTGGCAGGGTTCCTGATGGAGGAGCAGGGCCATCCTTTGCTCCCGGAGGGCTTTGCCTCCAGTGCAGCTGCCAAGCGCAGAAGCGCCCCACACACTCTCTGTGGGTCCCCTGTCCATCAGGAGGCAGAGCCCGGTTCTAAAATGAGTGGGATCCCAAATGGCGTTGAGATGTGCACCAAATAGTGGTCAGAGGGTCCCAAATGGCATTGAGGTGCACAGCAAATAGCAGTCAGACCAAGTGGTGACTCAGGGTGTGTAACTCGCTCCCGAAGTTTCGTGGTAATGTGGATGCTGAGTGAGTTCTGTTCTCATGCCTATATAGGATAGCTTGAGTAAAGCTTCTGTTTTTATGCTCTTCCCTTCTGCGTCTGTTTTAAAGTCTGTTAAAGGTAGTTTTTCCCATTCACCTTATTCCTCGTGCTTACTTTAATAGGTGTACGCTGCTGGTCAGCAAAGTAGTTTTATAAGTCCCTATAACAGAATCAGGTTTTTGTGTGGCTTCACTCTTATTTTTGTCCTTTTTTTCCTTGTAGTTATTTTAAACACATCACTCTCAAAATTAATCTTTCCAACATGGGAAACAGGAACTGTCCTAGCTCCAAGTGGACCCAGATATAGCATCCATCCTTTAAAGGCTGCTTTTCGGTACATGTTTCTGTGTGGTTAATCCCTTGAAAATCAGTGTCTGGGAGGTGACACTGGTGGATCACGAGTTTTCTGAGGGACTAGGACACCTCCTTTTTTTTTTGAAAGCCTCTTACCAAACCGAGTTGCCGTTTGGGAGTTGACATTAAAAAGCAGCCTGATGGGTTCCAGGCAGAAGATTGGGACTTAAAAAACTGCCTGGAGAAGCACCACTCAGCAGCAGCCTTAGCAGAGTGAAGGTGTATGGAAATTCAGGCTGCAAAGAGTGCTCATTCTTCGCATCTGAGACATGTTGCTGGATTTCATAATATTGCTGGCAAGACTGGGCTTGAAAATCTGGGACTGTTGTGTGATTTATGGGGTTACCTTCCCAGAAGAAAATCTCACAGCCCTCCCTGTTGTGTTTAGAGCTTCTGGTTCTTGTCTTGGCACCACAAATAAAAGTAGGTGACATCCACAAGCAGGGCTTTGGATTTGATGCCAACTGGAAAAGCTGGGAGCATTCAGACTGGGAGATGGTGAAGTCATTTGAGAACTGGTGCCAAAAAAAACACACCAACCCTGTGTATCTAGATGCCGTATCACAGGACTGTGTGCCGGAGCTGTTGACATGATCAAAGCCATGGTAGCTGCATCTCCCAGGGGTTGATAGTAGGGTCCAAGTGGAGATGCCTGTAGACAGCGTGCTGCATCCCTGGACAGCATCATCTGCTGTAGCTGGGAAACCTGCTGAAACTGCTGTCTGCTCTACAGTGTCCAGCACGAGGGGACACAGCCTCAGCTGGTCAGCTGGCACCCTGTCACCTGCTTTCACCTGTGCAAGGCTGAGTAGTGACCAAATGTTAGCATTAATTCCAGTAAGCAGTAACCAGTAACTGCTTCTTAGCTGGTCCTTACAGTGCTAACTTAGTAAATATCCCCTAAGGGATATTTACCTTGCATGTCAGTGAAAACATACGAGGGGAAGGGGGAGGGAGTAGATTTTTAATTAGTGTTTGACTGTTTTTTGAGGGTTGTATCAGTTGTGTTCCCAGGATTTGAAGAACATCTACTGTGACAGGCTTAAAGAAACAAACAAACAAAAAAAAAAAACAAAGCCCCGTGCTATAATTTTATTCTTGGAAAGCAGTTACTTGCCTGTTGTACTCTTACCTGTATGAATCCATCTCTGATTCTTCAGAGTGAACATCCTTTCTTCATCCACACCAACTTGTCATTGCAATCATTAACAGTGGAGCTAGGAAGTGTGATCTCAGGCCAGCTAAAAATGTGCACCTGATTCTTGTTGGGATCAGAGTCTGGCCTGTAACGCAGAAGTACTGGGTCCTGCGTGCAGTGTTATCACACCTGGGAAAGACACCATAGGCCTGCCAAAGTCTTGTACCATAGTACACCCAGGATGTGTTATTTCTACCTAATGCATACGTCCTAAAGAAATCTCTGAGAACAAATATCCGGTGGTGAAATAAAGGCATCGTTTAACACCAGATACTGAGCCATGAGACTCTGAAATAACTCTCCGGATTTATCATGGGACAAAAGCATCTTATTTTTGTCAAGAGTGCTGCTGTGTGAGAAGATAGGAGCAGGTTAAATTCTGCTGTATGATCTGGTTTTAATTGTTCTTGCTGAGGGGAGAGCAATGAGACTGTGATGTCAGCATCAAAGGAGTGGAGGGCTGCTCTGCCTGCTCTGCAGTAAAGGAAAATTGACATCCTGTTGCTACTTCTCTCTTAAAAGCAAAAGTAATACCTTCATGTTTGATAATCCAAAGACAACTGCAGCAGAAACTCCTGGGAATGAGTCCAGTAGTTGGAAGAAGACGTGGTCAAGGTCATTTGTACCAAATTGCACGTAAAACTCATGATTCTCAAACTTCTTTTTTTTTTTGTGTGTGTGTGTGTGTGTGTGTGGCATAAATGTGACTCTCGTAAATCAAGTTTTATACTTTGGAGATCTGAGCACATGACAGCCAGGCACTTTGGCTCCATGGGTCAGCTTCCTGGTGCTGCTGCATGGTCAGCGCAAGCACAGACCCATGCCCTGGTGGTTGGCAGGCCCCAGGGATGATGGGGATGTGAGGCATGGAGGAGCCATCAGTGCCTGGCCAGACAGGGTGGCAGGGGAGCTTCCTGCAGGCACCATGTCTGCGTGTCGCGAAACCACATTCAGCCTCTGCCTGCCTCTGTAGTGACTTGCTGGTGGGGGGGTTCTCACTCACTGTGCTGTTCAGACCAACTGCAGAACTTTCAGCTGGCAGCCGAACAGCTCCTTCAACACAAAATAACTACATGCTGCAGCATGGAAAAGCCAGAGGCTGGGTAGAAAATGTCATTTCTTTCTAGATGTCAAGCAAAAATATCAAAGAGAAAAAATCAACATGATGCACGAACAAGCAAGTATTAAAGAGTGAAAGGCAAAGGATACTATCTAAAGTAATTTACGTCTCAGGTATATCCACCAGGCATCTTCTGTTAAAAAATAATTTTACACTCTATAGACAATAAATAATTTTGTATATTTATATAGATAATAAATAATTTTACACTCTATAGATGTGTCAGACCTTTTTCTTTCTGTCTGTGAATCTGGTAATGGATTTTATTTTTTTCATGTTCTTGTTTATGTCAAAGTAAAGGCATAGGTATTTTTTATTAAATTAAGCCTATCTTAATAGCTTTGATTAGTGACAGAGATGGCAGAAGCAGCAAAATTTGGATATGAATTTCTCCAGAATTTGGAAGTTTGGGTGTGACTTCCAAAAATGTCTCCTCCCTTGTATCTAATTAAAACAATAAGAAGTGCTAATATGCAAGTGTTAGCTTAGTACTTTTATACCGTCTTCCACCAAAATTGTTGCAATTGACTGGTTGTGTTTTCATACTTAGTACATTTGAAAGTAGGAATGTTTTTAACAGTTGTAACATTTTGGCAAAGCTTTCAGATGGTGGCTTCTGTAATTTCAGGATGTAAAATTAGGCAGTATTCAGTTTGCTTCATTTCTAATTGGCACCTCTTTCATGCTGCCTGGATTTGATTGAGTTTTGCAATGTAGGTCCCAGGAGAGTGAGATTATTCTCAGACACAGTTTGCTATACAGCATGTTCTTTCCTTCTGTAACAGATGTATGTGCCGCCTTCTGCAATTTCACAGACTATAGCATTGAAACAATTTGTTTGTTTGTCTGGGCTTCTGCAGGGCTTTGGGAGGATTGTTAACAGCAAAGGAGAAAAGCAGTTGCAAGAAGGGAGACTCAGGAAACTTGTCCCATAATGGGTATTTTGTCTGTGTTTCTTTTAATGGCGTACTCTAGGAAGCCACATAGATATGGGTATCTCTGAAACTTGTGAGCATTCTTGGTGAAACTACCTGCATTTTTCTTTTTTTTTTTTTTTTTTAACCCTTTTAAACTTCAGCAGCAGTGTTGAGATGCTGAAAGCTATAGGATTTAGATTAGAATTTCTCCAAAGGGAACCTCAAGAAACACTGAAGCTTTTTGAACTACCATAGTGCATAAAGATGCGCACAGGCTTAAATATCTTTTGAAATCAGTTCTGTTCATGGCTTGGTAACATTTTTGATAGCAACTTATGTTGAGCACTATATTTATTTCTCCTTGCATTTCAAGAAAAGTACTGATTATGAAGGGCTTGGTTTCATATAGAATGAGTGTTGTTTGTCTGCTAACTCTCCTTTCTCCTGAAATCATTTCACATTATTTACAGTGGTGTCTCACTGATGTAAAACAGCTGTTCTTTGATTCTGGAACAAAGATCTTCTGAGCAACTGTCACTTAGCCTGATGTAGATCTAGGGGACCTGATATGAAGCAATGATCCAATCGTTATAGTGCTGTTCGCAGAACAGAGCTCTTCTTGAGTTTTACCCTTGTTGTACCTTTCAGTGGATGAGATGTTGCAGGAAACCATAGTAATGAAGTTGTTTTTTGTTTATTTTCTGACAGATGATTCAAGAGAGCAGGGTTCTTATCGAGACGGCAGACATCATTCACGACAAGATCGTTCAGTGTCAGAAAGCAGGTAATTCTCCTCTAATGTGCAGTTCTGGATAGGAGATGGGAAACAATGTGCCATCATTTTCTTAGTTTGCAACTTGAGCATCATCTTTCACCTGATATTTAAGTGAGTATCCTGGTCTTTCTGTAGCAGACTCCACCCTCCTGAAGGCTCATCCTCCAGCAGCAGTGGAGGTGTAGGATCAGGGAGAAATCCTCAGTTTTCACCTCAAGTCTATTTCTCCATCTGCTTTACAGCTCTGAAATGTCTGACAGCATTTAAATGAGTCAAATGAACTAGAAAGGAATTCAATTAAAATGAGGGAGTGAGAAGGTATGCTGCCTTTACTGAGCTCTGTTCTCTGCCATAACTATTGCCTTAAACGCAAAGGCTTGGAAACCTACAGAACCAAGCTTTCTTGCCTACCTTTATTTAATTTTGCCATTTCGGGTTGGTTTTGAGCTTGGAAACTTGCACCAATATAATCCCATTATGTCACAATGAATCTGTGTGGCTATGCATTATGTATCTTAGTTACGCGGGCACAAATAGGTGTAAGTAGACTTAAAGCAGATCGTATTTTGCTGGTGTATGATATTGGATGTCTCTGCCTGAATTAGAGCTGTCTTGTGTGCATCAGTAGAAAGGGAGGAGATGATTTCAGAAGTGGCTGTATGCTGTCTGCTTTGCAACGGGTTCACAGTCCTTTTTCAGGATGGTCAGAATGACCAAAGTGTCTGCGATTCGCAGTTCGGCTTACTCATGAAAACTCTCTTCATCACTTGTTCAGGACAGTAAGCCAGACTCCAAACTGGGACGTTTCCTGTAGTTTCAGCTGATAGACAAAAATAAACCCTGCTTGAGAGATTAGAGTCCTCATTTGGTGGTAGTAAGATCTTAATCCTCTACAGCTAAATCCGTCAGCTTTCATATATCAGAAACCATGCAGAATAAATCCTTGCAGTGTATTTCTATTATGGGTTTACAATGCTGAAATAAAATCTGTTTTCTAGTCTAGCTGTACAGCTGCACCTTTTGTAATCTGCAGCAAGCCTCAAAGGTCAGGAATGCAAACACTTGCTACTGTATTTAATTCGTGACCTCAGAAAAGTCTTCTGAGACCCCAACAGTCATAAATACTGTTTTATTCCAATAGGTGTTTTTGGATTTGGCAAGTGACAGAGGCTACAGCCATTCGTTTCTATTAAATGTAAATAATGAATGAAACTGATGCTTTGTAGTAAATTCCTTAATTCATCTTTTTAGTTAGAAGAAACTAGGAAACTGTTACAGTAATAACATTTAACTGGTTTTTAATGTGGTACAAGAGCAGGGTGGAACGGAGTCTTTGCTCTTGGAAATTCAGAGCTCTGGAGCCATGACCAGAGCTGTGGTAGCAAAGGGAGGGGAGGCGAGCACGTTTGTCTTTCTGCACTTCATGGGCCTCATCTTGGGTTGTGCCTTGGCTCCCCCTGTGTATCTGCACAAACAGCATAAATGTCCACAGCACAAAGCCTTCAACAGGTACAGAGGGTCTAGGAAATGGGACAGTGATGGGAAAATACAGCGCTAATGGTCTTTCTAGCTGCTATAATTTAGAGCAGCACCAAATTATGCAGACCCTCAGGAATATCAACCAGCTCCGTACCCACCCAGCTCTGCGCAAAGAGAGAAGGACCTGTGAAGTCCTTGTGAGCTGGTGACGTGGGCAGAGAACACGACACAGGACTGTACCATAGAACAGCTTGGGTTGGAAGGGACCTTAAAGATCATCTAGTTCCAACCCCCTGCCATGGGCAGGGATGCCACCCACTAAATCAGGCTGCCCAGGGCCTCGTCCAACCTGGCCTTGAACCCCTCCAGGGATCAGGCATCCACAGCTTCTCTGGGCAAGAAGCATGTCACCAGGCTGATGTCCAAAGTTGAATGCAATTCCTTTCTCCTTCCTTCCCCCAGCAAAAAGATTAATTTCTTTATTCTCTTTACCGTTGTATCTCCTTGTTAATTTCTTTGTTCTCTTTACTGTTGCATCTCCTTGTACTTCCACTGGTTTTGCTTTGTTAGCCTTAAAATATTTCTGATAGAGAAGAAGGCTGGAGAGAGATGCAGTGCTCATATAAAACCTCGGGATTTAAGACAGAGGAAAGGAGCGAGAGAGAGGATTGATCCCTCACAGTGCTTGATTGCTGATTAGTTTGTTGCAAGTGTTACCCAGGCAAATTGTCCAAAGAACATTTTAAATGTGGCAAGATGAAGCACTCATAAGTTAAGAGGTGTCAGAGGTACAATTGCAAGTGACATTGTCCTTCACCTCAGCCCAGTCCTACTCCCCTTGGACACGTGTTCCTACCCGACCTCTGCTTCACAGCCCAGCCTGTTTTGGTCCCTGCCCTCTGTGCTACGGGACCCTCTCTGCTCCCCCAGATGACTTCTCAGGCTGCTGAGTTTACAGGGTTTTTTTGTTTGTTTGTTTGTTTTCATGTATGGTTTTGGCCCAATGCATTAACAGGTTTGAGGACTGAACTACTAGACGTTTTCGTTGGTGCTCCTTTCCACAGCCTGACAAATGTTAGTAACTGCCTCTCTCTGGGACAGCATTATTTCCAGTTTACAGGTGGGAAAGTGAGATCTGGGAAGGGGGAAAAACAAAGTATGCTACATAAAGGTAGGGCTGCCCAAGTGGAACTGAGCACTGTTGGCCTTTGTATTTCTTCAGAGGACAAAGCAAGTCACTTGGAGGTTTTCTTTCACTTACTCAAGTGAAATTATTTGAGTCAGTTGGCACAAGGCAGCTTGCAGGGGAATCTTTCTTGAGGTGCAGTTATTTAGACTGTTTTCCAAAGGAAGTATTGCAGGAACTCTGTTACCTTAGATATGCAAAACTTGTGAGTGAGTGAAGTTTTGGAGAATAAACAGTAGATAAACCTTACATTGTGTGAGGTTGAATGCCCTCAGTGTTTCTCAAGCAGTGGCTCAGCTGCCTCCAGATTCAGTGCAAGGCAGAAGGAAGCCTATTGTCAGTCTTCCAGGAGAGCTTTGGGCAAGCTTACACTGACTGCAAGCTGCCTTGGAGTATCAGAGGGCTGACTCCTTCAGTCACCCTGCTAAAATAGCCCCTCTGTGCTCCATGCAGGTGTTCTCTGTCAGGTGCCGATGGGGGTTTCTTTGATGTAATTTCAATGAAGCCTGAACTTGTGAGTGACATTTGCCTTAAAACAACAGGGGAGGGAGAGCTATGAAACAACTGGAGATTGAACTTGGTTTGTTCAGCTGGGACGGGCTTCAGATATTTTGGAGTGATTTAGTGCCAATTTGGCCTTTGTAAGGTGCAAATTAAGGGAACACAACCAGCTCTCTCTCCATTTTGTCTTTTCATCCACAGCAACCTTGGAGAAATGTTTGCATACACTGTGCAAATCTCATAGAATTGGTGAGCTAATTGGGCTCGTTAAGGTTTGTAATCTGCTCCCAGATTCTCAAGTTCTTGTATCCAGCAAAGGATTTGCAGACATTTGCTACAGAAACTAGCAATAAAATGTTGCCAATTCCCAGGTCTACGGTTGGAAGTCTCAGCTCGACAGGCTGCAGGAATAGCAATCTTGTGATTAGCAGTGTGCGTTCATGAAATAATTTGTCATTGTGGAGTACAAGGGTTTTTCTATATGACTGTGATTAAGATTAATGAGGAGCTGCGCACCCGAGTCTGTGTTTGCCATGCTGCACAGGTATCTTTCCTGTCTGCCAGACTGCCTCCCAAGGTACATCTATTGAAGGACAGTGACAAGTGATTGCCTTTTGTCATGATACTTCCAGCAAAGCAGACTGCAATCAGAAGCGCTGGAGGGATGTTTGTGTGGGGAACAGGCATGTGCCTGTGTAGGACCCCTGGACTGGAAAGGAGAGTTAAATACACAATTGGAGGCAGAGCTGCAAGGCTGCACATAACACTTCTATTTGGGAGATGCTCTCCAGGGTGGGATCATGACAGGGAAGAGGGGGGAACACGGAAAGAGGATGTAGGAAATATCAGCTGCAACAGTGAAAATGCTCACTGAACATTTTACGGGGGTAATCAGTCATGCAGAGGGTGATGTAGTGATCTGTTTTTTAGGGATGGAATTCCATGAAGAGCTCCATAACCTCGGCACAAAGGAAGGCTTGAAAGGAAGAAAATTAAGCAAAGCCATTGAAAGCTTTGCATGGAATATCACAGTGCTGAAGGTAAGCACAGAAAGCACCACCTTGTGTCTCCTATTAACTTTATAAGCACATCCTTGCTCTTTTTAGCTTATCTCTTGGTACTGTGTTATTAACACTGGAGACACGTTTTGTTTAAATGGAATGTATAAGTTAACCCCCAATTATTAAGATTTATCAAATACATCTAATTACAACTGTAGTTTGGAAGCTGTGGAAGGGAATTTATCTAAGCCTGCACAAAAGAGGAAGGGTAGCTCATTAGTTTGTATGCTCAGAGACCTGGTCTCAGTTGCCTGTTCTGCTTCACACAGAATGTGTGAATGTGACCTGTCTGAGGTCACTGGGTCTCAGACACTTGATTTGTAATATGAAGACACGGGCATCTCTTGGGGAAGGAGAGGGAAAGGGGGCAGGCTGTCATGAAAGCACACACAACAAATACTATAGATCCTGCAGGTGTCAGGGGTGTGTTTCAAAAGTGGAGCACCATCCAAATAGCTAAAAGAGCTGCCCTCCATCTTGGCTGCGTGGTGACACGCTGCGTAGTGAGCGCCTCAGTCAGTGGGCTTTAGCTCCTGGTTCAGCACTGATCAGCCAGAAATTGCCATGGCAGCTGGATGTCTGACCTTGCGTAAAGTTGCCCAGGGACAGCCTAAGGTGGAAAGAAGTAAGGATCTGGTGCAGATGGCAAGGAGGGGACCTGAGCCAAGCATTCAGGTCATTAGCATTCAGGTCACATTTTGTTTCACAGCCTCATTTCCCACCTTGCTCTGATAGATCACACGTTGCTCACTGATGTCCCCTCGCTCCCTCCCTGCTGCTTCCTCCCTCCAGCTGCCATTAAGCAGGTTGCCTGTCTGTGGCCCTCTGTCACCTTCCCTGCACTTCCCAGGGCAGGCCAGCTGATGAGAGGGAATTTTTACAAGGTTGCTAATCAAATATACACCAAAACATGATGTGCAACAGCAGTAGCAAAATCAGCAGGAGGTGGCATGCTTCAGCCTGGTGGAGATGAAAAGAGCACTAACCAAAAAGAGTTGGAAATGGAGAGGAACAAAAGTGGATGGGAGAGGCTGTTGGTGGTGGGAAAGGGTTAGAAGAATTGGGGGACACCTGCAGTTCCTTGTATACCTTGATTCACTGTGAGAGAGGGATGGAAAGAAAGTAACAGGGTCAGCACAGGCTCAGTTAATAAGACCTCTGATGAAAACAAAAGGCAACCAATTCAAACATGATGGAAGAGACTGACCTTTTCCACACAGCATAATTAAGGTGAGTAGTTAAAGAGGACAAAAAATAATGCACTAGGCAGTTCTGTACATTATTCTGAATACCTTTAGCTGTGTTAAGTAAAATAAATGCTTCATGCTCAGAGTCAACATAAACACAGTCGGGGTTGCTCTAAACTTTCAAATTTTTAGATGCTTGTCAAATGAGAAGCTCAGACCTCTGAGGGTGATCTGTGATTAATGAAGATATGAGTAGGGTATTAGAGAAACATTTTCCATGAAAAATAATTGCTGCCTAGCACACACTGCCACAATCAGTATTATGAACATTTAGTCAAGGTCAAAGAATAATTGATGTGTCATTTCTAAGCCACAGCTTCTTGGGGATTTTTTTGTTTTTTGTTTGTTTTACTTGTATATTGAAATGCCAACAGTGTGTGTTGCAACTGTCCTCTGGTACAAAAGTGAATGAAACACCTTTTCATTTTGACTGAAGTCCAATTCAGCAATGATACTAGGCAAAGGAGAACCACTTTGTACTTCAGGTGTCTGATATGAGGCAGTTGGTCACCATTCTTTTTTTTTTTTTTCTCCTCTTCAAGAACACTGTATTTCAGTGACCCTACCCCTAACAAACCTATTTGCTGGTTACAACTGCGTCTTGCATTTGGCACTGACTCTCCCCAGTGTGCTGGTGAGAGCTCCCCAGGAGTTGTGGTGAGGAGAGATCAGCAACCCTTCCCCACTCAAACCGGGTGCCTGGTCTAAGGGTGGTCAGGTTAAACCACAGCAGTTGCATGTACATTTCACTAGAAGAAAGTGCCTGCAACATTTAGGAAATGCATCAGCTGCTTCACACTGGGTGAAGTGAGAGAAAGGCAAAACAACTCCAGGAGAAAGCTTCTTTGTGTGCTTGGGGTTGTTGGAGGCAGTTACGTCATGCAGGAGTAGTCAGCTTTGCTTGCAAGTTTGTGCGAGGTGCCCATGAGCAATAGCAGGTATTATGTTTTGCTCGTGCCTGCCAGATGATTAATAGTCTTTTCCTAGGCTAGTGAAGCAAAAGCTTGTTTAATGAATGTATTTATTTATAAATATTCATTGCAATAGGTAAGTTTTGAATACAAAGAATGGATGTAATAAAAAAAATTGCTTCTGGCAAAATCATTAAATAGTAACAGTGTAAGATTAAAGTATATTTTATAAAAAACATAACTGTGGGCATTCTTCATGTTTAAAAATCCCCTGGGGTACTTTTATGAGGTACATAATGAGAATGAATCAAAACAATATGTTTTTTTTTTCCTTAGTTTATATAATGTAATTACATGTTAGTAATACTCACCAGAAGGACAAACTATTTGCCAGAACATAAAAATGTTAGTAAGAACAGGGAAGCTACAACTCGGTGACAGTCAAACAAGTCAACTTTGACACATATTATTAAAATGGTACATCTTTTTGTGTGTCCCATGTAAAATAGTGTCAGACATCCAGTCAGTAATATTGAGAGGCACAATGTAATTAAAGTAGACAGAAGAATCATGTTCTTACAGCAAAATTAGTCGTTAGGATCCTAAGCGTAGTCTTGCATTTGTTTTTATTTCCATGCACCTCTGTTTCTGTGCCTCCGTTTTTCTTTCTGTGTTTAAGTTCCACTAAAATGCAAATGTGGCAAGAAACATTTTGTTTGCCACCTCAGGCAAGCCCCCATGCTAGGAACCACTCGTTTCATCCTGATGGATACAGCAAAACTGCTCTGTGGGATCTGCTTGACAAGTAAGCTGAGCAAGGTTCATGTGAGGTTCAGGTTTATTGCGCTCATGTGGACATGCTTTGTCTGTCCGCAAACATGTCTTCCTGGGCTATCTGTACTTTGGTGGATCAGCAGATACCAAGTCCAGTAACAGTGCCACCAAATACTTGGCTGCATGTTGATGGTAAATATCTAGTTAGTATACCTACATACAGACTTATTTATAGACAAAACACGGAAAGACAAAGTGGCATTTACTGCTTTGATCTTCTACTGAAGGAGAAAAAAACCACAAAGGTTTGCGTCTAGTCTTTGCTCTGAAATGCATTCATGTTTTTAAAACCTTTTTGCTGCCCATGATAACATTTTGCTTCTAGTGCCATAAGTGTGTTCTGTGTGATTAGGACTCCCAACTATTATTGTGTGCTGTTCTTCACACTGCCAGGCTACAAGACATCAAGTGGTTAATTTCAGAGATCGTTTCATCACCTGTCCATCAGTGTATCTGCTAATTAACTTGCATTTAAATTAATGCTGATTAGATGTATAAAGAGAGAGGTTGCTGAATGCAGAAGGCATGCAATTATTAAATTGCAAATGCAATTCACTCTAAGGGAGAAATCTGCAATTTTATGATGTAGTTGTCAACAATGTTAGCTCTGGTATAGTGTTGTTACGCAGCAAAACTGTGCATAAATAGTGGTTCTGGATGATGTCCACAAATGACCTGTTTCTTCATCAGAGTCATTTGCGACAGCCTTTGGTTGCTTGAGAGATGTGCAGCATCCAGACCTCTCACTTGGGTGGTGGAGACCCAGATCACTTTTGTGATCTTGTCACTCCAAGAACCTTGAGGCTTCTTGGAGTGACAAAAGCCAGATTTCTGAAAGATGTACATACAGACAGGCATATACTTATCTAGCTTCACCTTATCTGAGCTGAATTTTGCATCACTAAGAAGGTATCAATTTTCTTTAGGAAGAAAAGCAATGTATCTGACAGTGATTATTATGCAAGAACATCCTTGGGCACAATGGCACCATGCCAAAGGCTGCTGATCCTTTGGAAGAACTAGGTCCTTTCACAGTCTTAATTTAAAGATTATTATATTACAGTATGGCACTGTTTTTAATGTATACTGTACAGTACTCTAAAGCCATCTGGTAAGTAAGATTTGCTTGTTTCCACATCAGTCCTTTTTACTGTAGTTAGGCAAGAACCCATGGTTTTGCTGCTTGGCATGCTACAGAGCAGACCCCAGAGCAGCGTGGCATTTTCATGAGGACATTTCATGTAATTAAGCTTGACTGCAACAATATATTCTACACCATGTCATACAATTGCTGCCAAAGGATTTGCATGACATTTTACTCTCCAGACATTAAGCTAGAACCTGGTGAAATCGTGAGCACCTGTAAAGTTGCTGTATTCCACGTACCGTATATTTCTTTCCCTGTAAGTGTCAGTTAGGCTCCCATCCATGCCTCCCCAAAGTATCCTCATATCTGACATTTCTGGTTTTCCCAGCATCTCTCTGTGAACATACGCACATTGGTGCTCAATCTGTGAAACTGCAAAAATAGATGCAATGCAAGCCACGGTGGCTTAGCAACAAATTCTGGTGATTTGCTGTCACCTTGTGACAGTGATAGTCCAGCAAGAGCTGTAAGGCAGGAGCGGTTTGAGTGGCATGGAGAGTTCTCACTTGCCTTTAAATGCAGGACTAGTTGGATTATTCTGTGTCTACTCATCTCCAGATCTCCCTAGATAAATATGTTTTGAATGTGGTTACCCTGAAGGCTCATTTTCCAGAGATGTCTCTGCTGCTGTCTAGTCCCCATGTGGTTTGCATTTCTGTTGTTTCTGCAGTTCATTGTTGTTTCTAACTTTTAAACTTCTCTGGGCTGCATGACCTGACTGTTTCTGAAGTACCAGCTGCATTGCTCAGTCTGGCTCAGCTACAGCTCAGGTTGGCTGAGTCCATCAGACGACAGATTTTGCAAAGGTAGAGAGGAAATGCAGAGCTGGGCTAATTATTCACGCAGTTACTAGATCAAGTTTGTCTTTTACACATTAACTGAATGACAAAGAAGGAAAAAAAATAAAAAGGTTGATGAAGAGGGTGCTGAATAGAAGGTTAAGAGGTCCAGTCAGCATCTGCTTATTCTTGTAAATGCTGGCCTGCTTAACTGGATTCATTTTATTTAACAGTAAAGGGAAAGGTCAGGGAGGACAGAAGTGTTTAAGTTGCTCCTTGTTGAGCACGTGAAGAGCTTGGAATAATGGCATAGGATGGGAGTGTGGTTCATTCCTGGGTCCTTGTGTGGCCAGAAGATGGTGGCAAGTGTGGTGGAGGCTCTTGGCTCAGGATGCCCCTGTTTATAGGGCCTTCATGCCTTTTGGGATGTGTTTGGTATTTTTTCTGGGACCAAGGTGGGGTTTAGAGTCCTTTAAATGATACTGAGTTAGAAAATAGAGAAGTAACAGCATGTGATTTCCACACAAAGCTCTTCTAATCAGTGGATTTTGTATATAGACAAACACAAACCACATAATTATTAGGTAGGTGGATCCTTCTTGTACTTAGAGTGCTGTTCTCTGCTGATTAGGTTGGTAACTGCCTCCACGAGCTCTCCCTCATACTGCTCACTAGTTTTTGCCTTTCTTGCCCAAGCCTAAAAGTAGGAATGCTCCTGCAGAGCTCATTAAAAGACACTTGGTCTTGGTGGATCTTGTCAGTTGTATCTGGTGATAGAAACTTCTCAAGTTACTTTAACAGTGTGTATCAGGGTAAAACAATTGTAATCCCAGTTTCTCAGCAGTACTAGTTAATCAGCTGGAATATCCTGTTCTTCTGGGTTGTCAGCCAGGCTGCAGGAGCATTGCTCCAGAGAGGGTGCAATCTCAGACAAGTACAGCACAGGCTCTCTAGGTACCTGACTGCTCCGTGCGAGCTTTTGAAGACCTAATGCTGTTTCTGACAAGAGCTCTGTTTTCTTGGCCAAGGCAAATTTCAAGACATAAATCAGATTTAGAGCAAATTAACTATTCACATGTTTAAAATATATGTGAAGGCTACTCAGGCAATCTTAAATCTGCAAACACCAAATGCTGGCAACTGAAGAGACTAGTAGGGAGAGAGCAACAACTGCCAGTGTTCATAGCTCTGGCTCCCTTGTGATACCTTGAATCTCTCAGGAGATGTGCCACTGCATGGAGTGCCAGCATGGCTCTCAGTTTGACAAAAAGAAGAGACTTCATCCCATGTTAGTTATTCCTGTTTTTTTTTTGTCCAGTACTGGCATAAGAGGAGTGTTTTGTTGACTGGCAAGAAGCAATGGTCCAGACACTCAGGTCAGGCAAAGTAAGAGCCCATCAAATATATACAAAACAACAGCAACTTTGGGACAAGAGCAGATTAGAGAAGTGAAAGATGGTATGAAATGCCTCTGATGATATCTTGTCTTTGCTCATTTTTATTGTGTTTGACTAAAGTAAGCCAGAGAGAGATGGCAAGGAATATCGCAAGGTGCCTTTTATTTCCAGTGATGGGACAAATTGCCAAAAGCCGTGGACATGATGCTGCCACTGGCCGACATGTAGAGCATGTCGCGTTGCGGTGGTGGTGAGATGCAGGGCCAGGAGCTTGTGGGGTCACTGTGCCTGGTGCTCCTTGTGCCAAGACCACCTTGGTGGCGCGGGCTTGGAGCCCAGCAGAGGGTTGGCACGCTGAAGTCCTCTGTGTCGAAAGTGGATTTTAGCATCACTTCACAGAGCGTTGTCAAGATGTTTAAATAGCCCTGGTCTGCCAAAATAGATGTCTCAGTCTCTTCTGGTGTAGGTTGGGTGCTTGCTGAAGCCCCCTGCCTGATCAGGTCCTGCCTTGGGTTCCCCTTGTGCCTCCCTGTCATCACTGTCTTTCCTGGCTCTTCTCCTTGACCCTAAATCCTTGTTCCCTTTGTGTCACTCCAGCCCTATTCACCATTCTTATTCTGTTCAGGGCATCCCTTCATTTCTACTGTTTACTCTAGCCCCAGGCAGTGAAATGATGTGCATCATCTAAATCATTCTAAACAGTTGGAGAACTCCATTTAAAGTATAGTACTATATTTATGAAGATATATAAAAAAGAGAACCAGTAAATAGTGCATGGTGTTGCTCACTGCCAAGGTGTTTGTTTCACCCATGTGTCAGGTTCTTCCCCATCCTTGACCTGGACTAGGCTTCTCATGGCTCTGAAACTGCCCCTGTCTGTGACCCGGTTCATGTGAGTTTATCACTCCAGGTCTACACCAACTTCCCCCCGGGGTGGCCGCGTGTGGGAGCTGGCACTGCTCTGCGTTGCTGGGGCAGACACAGCCTGCACCATGGCTGCTCTCATCTTTGTTCTCCACCAACCTTGCGCTGGTTTTGATACCTAGGTGCAAAGACCAGCTTCCCTCACATTTGTGGGCCATCCTGTACAAAGACTGGGCAACTGGAAAAGTAATTAATAATGTTCAGGTGAAGATGTATGACTGCAAAGAGAATTTGTTCTATGAGAGCTGCTTTGAGCAGTAACAGGATTATCACCTGTGAGGAAGTTATTTGAAAAATCAACAGATATGATTACAAGTACCTTGAGGGAACTCGTCTTCTGAGAAAAGTGAGCTGTTTCTGCACGTGTGTGTCTGAGCTGAGCTTGAAAATGGGTAGTAGTAAGAAAAGAAAAATGAAATACGAAACAGCTGAATGGAACAGCCTTTGTAGATGGTTCCCTACTGAAGAAGGCTTACATGAAACTAGGTCACTATCATCTCCCATCCTTTGAAGGAGGCGGTGAAGGCAGGAACTGCAAGTAGTGTAGGAACTTCAGCAACTTCTTCTACCATCCCCTCCCCTGCACCAGTGACATTTGCATCTGAGACACAGATATCAAAGGCTGCTGCACCCGGCAGTGGAGTTAATTAACACAACCTGAAAGACGTGGAAGTCAGGAATCCTATTTGTGCTGATCTGACAACGTGACCTCATTCAGAAGAATTAAAAGGGCTGTATTGAAAGTATAAGTTTCAGCTGAAATTTGCATATTTCATCCTTTTATCTGTCACTAGCTGAACTAACAAAGAAAGAAAGGAAATGAGGAGCTGTCTCTGATGTGTTGAAAGTTGCGTTATAAACTGCACTGAGCTGTCATCCTGCCAGGCAGTTGGGCAGTTGCTGGAGGGGACGGGAGCCTTTCCCCTGGGTCCTTGCCCGACCAGTGGGCTGGCAGCAGGCTTGTGCCCCCTACGATGCTCCTGCCCCAGCTCCTCATGGCAGTGAGGGGCTTGGTGAGACCTCTTCCTCTCAACCTTGGTGAGACCAGGTTGGCTGTGTCCCTTGGTACCTCGCCTGGGTGGGAATTCAAACACAGAGGAACTCGGTGGTCCCCTCCTTTGCTCTCTTGCATTCACTGTTGATTTCATTTCAGGGTGATCAGTTAAACAGGGTGATATTATTCATGTGCTGAGATGCATAAAATGGATGTTTTTCTTGGATGCAGTTGGTTAGATTTGTCTGTATCAACTTGGGCACTGACTATTGCTTAGGAAACTCCAGTTATCTCTTTATACAACTTGGAAGATTGCTGATGTCCCTTAAATAATATATGAAAAGAGAGATTCGGTTGCATGGTTATTTATTATTGAAAAGACATGCTACATTTTAAAATTATTTCAGTTGTAGTTTAATCTCCATTATTTAGCAGATTCACATTACAACCCAGGATGTGCTGTTGCTGTGCTGGTCTTGTCCCTCCCCAGCTGACATGCGTTGTTGCTTCTGGCCTGTGTAGAGATGAGACTGAGTGCCTGGCAGGGCATTTTGCCTTCTTTGTGTTTTAAATTGTTAAATACCATTGCAAATCAGCATCACATGTCCTGATAAAGGTCTGGTGGAGCTGTGACTGTTTCAGAGCTAACGAAAGGCAGGTAGAATAAACTCCCTTTGTTTTCCTCTAAAAATGGAGCTTGTATGCATCAGCTCAGTGCCCTACCCGAGCAAGGGTAACCCACAGGGCTCTGGAAGGACTTTTGCCCCGAGTGTTTGTGTTCCTAGGCTGTTAAATTCACCAGTTCATTTAGATGACAGGGCTGTGTGCCACGGGGGAGCTTCTTTCGGCAGCCTGTGCATGCATTGTCATCGTATGAGGGTGCCTGTGTCTGAGCCAAAGGCTCTGTGACTTGGTTATCCATCCCGGGACAGAGCAAGCGGGGGTCTCTGCTGGAAGCCTCCAGACACAGTGAATTTTCCCAATTTTGTGCAAGGCTGCTGAGTATCAAGGAGAGACTGAGGGACAGATTTGTGTGTGGGAGAGGGCCCTACGAAGGGATCACATATATGTTGCTTTTAAATCTCAGTGGTGTAGTTCTGGGAGCTTTAAACCAGTGCTAGTCTGAAACGGTTGTAGTTGAATGTAAATTTTGGTGTGTGCCAGGAGGTTAACGTCTTTTAAAAATTACCTTTGTTGTATGTTTTGAGCTCACTACAGCAGATCACATATAGTTTGAGTGTTTATAAAGGATGTGAAGTTGACTGCCCCTTTTGTGAAGTGAATTACATGCCTGTGTCTACAAAATGGTGCTCCCTGCAGGCAGAACGGGTGTCTAATTGAAGCTGATCCCACAGGGGGCTCAGGAGGTGATGAAAGCTGACGTTTGTTCAATTGAAACCTCCCCTTCTCCTGTTGCGGAGAGGGTGTTTCTGGTTTTCCCTGGCACTGTCAGTGGCCTCAGTCACATCTGGTAACGTACTTTACAACTCTTTTACTGAAGCTAGGGGCTAGCATACCTCTTTATGAATGACAAGTCCTCCCCTCCTCCCTTGTGGACATACATAGGAATCCTCTCTGCATTTGTCAGGATGTGTATGATGCCATTGCTAGCAAGGACCTTTGTGACTTTTTCTGCACTTAAATGAGAACAGGAGTCAGAAGAGCTGAATTCTGAGTCCAGCAGGCAGTGACTTG
The DNA here is from genome assembly GCF_964211835.1 of Anser anser. Taxonomy (NCBI): domain Eukaryota; kingdom Metazoa; phylum Chordata; class Aves; order Anseriformes; family Anatidae; genus Anser; species Anser anser. The sequence goes on from NC_139726.1 coordinate 39,556,480, forward strand.
CTTGTGTGACCTTCTCCATTTCAACATATGAGTCCTAATTCCATTTTTTGCCTCCTTACATTGAAATGAGAAAATGTTCATCCACGCTGCTAATGTATTCCAAGGTCTGTGGTTAACAGAATAAAACGCTCTTTAGCACAATGATGATATTGATTCATTTTTGTAGTCTGGGGTCACTGGCTGTTGAGTAAAGACTTCCATGTTAACATATACATTTATTGGCAATATGGATCTGTGGATTGGGCTTAGGCAGTCAGTGGAAAGCCACAAACTGCGTTAAACAGAAGTCGTAGGTGTTTCTTTGCAGTTATTCTTCCCCAGCAGCACTGGCGGATCCTGTAAGTTGCAGCCATGGCAAGTGTTCCCAAAAATGTGCGCAGGAGCTGTGTGGCAGTGCTTGAGGAATGAGAGGCTGCAGTGCTTGCAGGTGGAAGTAAGCTTTGCAGTTTCCCAATCCACTGTACAGTAATCTTGTTCCATATCCTTGACAACTACAGTTTTCTTTTCCTTGGATCATGTGAAATAAAGTGCAAGATGATGAGCCCTAGGTGAGGGCTGGAGACAAAGGTGATTCTCTCTCCTGTGGGTTACTGCCCACTTCACAGGGTCCTGTGGGATTTGTTTGGTGAGAAAAGCTGAGACAAAAGCAGAGACTGTTGCTGTGGCAGGTTCTGTTTATTTTTAGATCACAAAAAGAAAAAGGCAGCATTGCTTATGTCAGGCTATGTACACAAGAGAGCAGACTTAGAGAGAGACAACAGTCAGACATAAAAGAGTAAACTAAAAAGGCCTGTGCTCAGGATCCTCCATGTTACAGATCAGAAATAGGTCCCATGTTGGCAGGAGAAGCTTTACTGAGGCACTGTGGTTCACTCTGCACAATGACAGTTAAGTACTCTGCCTGTTCTCACCTGGTGTTGCCCAACTCCTGCTCCTTAGCACCTGTGGTCTGGTCGTGCTGGTGTACCGAGAGGAGGTGAGCCAGATGAAGGCAATGAAAAGCACCTGAAAAAGACACATGTTTGTGCAGGCTCCTTTGGGATGGCTTGGAGGCCCCACAGCATGGGAACCATCTCCTAGAAGTCACACTGGTGTGAATCCAGAAGAGCTCTACTGACTCGCCTTGCAAGAGGTGGTTCAATAAGGATTTTTAGTGCTCCATGGAGTTATTTAAATGGAGGAGAAAAAGATTATTTAAGTTTTGCAATTTCTTTCCTAAAGCTGTGACTAGGCAGTTGGGTAGAGATCCCCTGCTCCAAGCATCTGCACATTGTTTTAATTTTGACTGCTCCAGGCCATCTCTATGGGTAACACAAGGAGGTCGCCAAAGACCATTCCCAAAGCTAGGTGCCCTCAACACCCCCTTGATGTCCGTGTTATCTTTATTTTTTAGACAGAGACCTCACAGTCTTGTTTAGTAACCTGTGATAAATAAAGCATAGGACTCAACTGAGGTCCATAATCTAATCATATGCTTTGCTTTGCTGAACAAAATTCAGATGAGCTGTCTGAACGAGATGTACTTGTCAGAGATAAATGAGCTGAGTCTGGAGGCTCCTGGCAGCATCAGCAGGAGAGCTTCAGTGGGCGACTCGGTGATCTGAAGTTGGGGAATCTAAATTCCCCCAGTGTGACGTCCTCTCCAGCCCTCACCAGTAAATTGGGAAGTATTACTGTATTGGGCTTACAAATTGTCCTTGAGTCCACAAGTTGGACTCAATGATCCTTATGGATCCCTTCCAACTTGGGATATTCTATGAATTAAGTTTGATTTTGCTGAGAAGTCTCTTATTTTCAGTGGCATGGCATCATAGCGGTTTGGAAATTGTTTCCCTCACTGAAGTTTTAGGGGAATGAGTGTGTAAGTCAATACTACAATACCCATCTCGTACCATTTTTTTTTTTGTGCTTGGTTCACTTGATTTGCTTTGTGTTTCCATTTCTGTGTTTCATGGAAAGTTCTCACATCCAGTCATGCTTGTTTCTGACCCTTCCTAATTTTTTTATTCCCTCAGTCACTTTGTTCCAGTAGCTCGTGGCCTCCTGGGTCAGTGTGTTTCTTACAAAAATAACCTTATGTGCTCTTGTTCGTAGTTGGTTTCACATCTGCACTGGGAGGGAGAAGCTGGGATTCTCCCAAGGTAAACAAGCTGTGTTAGCACACAGGTCCCACAGTTGCTGGCAGACAGCAGCCTTTCTGACCTCTGGCTGGGGGAATGTGAGCAGAGAAAATGGCCCAGTTCTGTTTTTACCAAAGTCACTGGCCAGTCTCACTGGCAAACCTGCTGTTATCTTCAGGGGAATGACATTTGAGCTGGCAGACATGAGGTGGATCAGATCACTGTAAGGTAGCTTTTAAAAAAATGTTTCATCCTAACTGTTAGTTTTTGTGTTTGTTTGAATTACCCCCCCCCCCCATCTTTCATGTGATGTAGCATTTTTTTGTCTCAGCTTAAAGCTTTCTGCTACAGCATGAAGTCCTTTATTTGTTTGTGCCGCTCATGGGCAGGTTGCAAGCTGACTGCCCAGCACTGCAGCCAAAGGGAGGAGAGGTTTACACGTCCCCTGTGTAGAAACGGGGAGCTGTGGTGGGTTCTCCAAATTCCTGCACCCTAATCAGCTGGTGATGTTTGCCAGCCACCTTCAGAGAGACAGAGGATCTGCAAACCGTATAGTTCCTTATGCCAAGCAATTAATCTGAGACCAGAAGAGCATAAGGAGCAGTATGTAGGAAGAAGCGCTGTGTGAGTATGCTCTGTTACCTGTCCAGAGATTCAGTGCTCTGAGCTAATTTCATTTCATCTTAATTAGATTATTTCAGTTAGCAGTAAGCACAGCTGCAGGTATTTTTTTTTTTTTTTTAGCTATTGCTCTAAGCAGTGGTCTGAGGAGAGCAGGGAATATTTGTGCTACATCTCCTGTAACAACCCCCCTCCAAAACCCCAAAAAGCAAGCAAGAAAAAAACACCTGAAAGCCAAAAATAGCACAGTTGCCTCTTCAGTCAACATAGAACCAGATCTGAGAAGGCTAGTAAAGCCTTCCCAGTTTCTGATGAACTTAATGGACATTTTGTTGCCACCACTTGTGAAGAAGGTGATTTCAGTGTTAGCTGTGCCGTTGGCAACCGGCGTGGCTGTGCGTCAGTGTGGACGACATCGGGGAGCAGGGAGGTGGGGGAGTGCCAGCTATTTCCAGCCGAGTGTTTTGCTCAGGGCTTGCTTTGCACAGGTGTTCTGTGAGCTGCAAAACATATCTTTTCCCACAGCTGGTCCTTTTATTAGAAAAATGAAATGCAAGAAAAGTCTGCCCTCAGTGCCTCGTTTTTCCTCCCCCTTGTTTTGTTTTTGCTAGGACTCTTCAGACTTTACTAGAATTACGAGCTGGTGCTGGTAAATGTGTGGAACTGGGTTTTATGACCAAAGGAGGACCAAAAAATGCCTGGACGTACAGCTTAGACTTCCACCTCATGGCTGTGTATTAAAAATAAATAGCGCCCCTGTTTCTTCAGTGGTATGGGGTTTTCTTGCTATTGATTGTGCACTCCTGGGCTCCCCTCCAATTTCAAACTTAGCACCAGAAAAAAGACAGGCTCTGAGCATGGAGGGGTTGAGAGCCAGAATCCGTATGTTTGTGTCTGTGCATGCAAACTGTCTGTGAGATGCAGTGCCTGGGAGACATACAGACAGCTGAACTGCTTGGCGTATTGCTAACGTGAAATTAATGCCGTTATTTCTGAAAGCAAATTCTTGCTGCAGCACAGTTACAGACAGTCAATGTTCACATTTATGGCTTTTGACAGCCTCATATAAGGTAATTTAATAGAAACACCCAGATGAGAGAGAACCAAGAGGCATTAAAAAAAAAAAAAACACTGCTTTTTTTATACATAGAATGCCTGCGTGAAACAATAGGTTAGTATCTGTACAGTGCCAGTGATTTGCTAGAGGCCATAGATTTCAGTAGAAAGGTCTGTTTAAAGATCAATAGGGAACACTACAGCGTGAGTGCTTTTGCCACTTAGTAGGTCAAGAAAGTGCTAGACGTTAATTCCTTCTCAGGCTTTGGTCTAGAGCCAGCAGTGTTTGGGCACTTGACTGTGCTTCAGAGAGCAAGCTGGCCACATAGGTCCTTCTCAGTTATTTCATTAGGCAGATCATGTAAGAGAATTACAAACACAGACAGTCTTCCCTAAGTTGCTGCAGCTGCACAAGGCAGTGATATCCTTGCACTGGGAAGGCTGACAGCCAGAATCGGAAGTTTTTCCTTAGTATTTGTGCTTTTGCTGGTTGCGTGGCTGTATTTGAGATTCTCCTTACATCACAGCAGAGTTTTTCCCATTTCCACCTCCCAGGCTTCCCTCAAAGTCTCCATTTCACTGTGTTGTGCAATTTGGAAATATACAAGTGGTAGGCTGGCAGTTTTGTAGTAAACTAGTAGTAAAAAACCTTGAGTTTCTTTTTATTCTCCAAGCCTTCTCAGCCCCCTGTGTAATGAGAGAGAGGCAGGAAAGCCTGGAGTCAGCATTCATGTGGCTGGTTCATGAAGTGTATGGAGGTTGTTTTGGCGTCTTAAGCCTCACCTCTGTCCTATGAGGAAATGTGCCCATAAACAGTCATCAAACGGGATGGTGGCTCCTCCTGGGGAGGGAGGAGGTGTCTCTGCTGTGGCTGTTCTGATTCTCACCCCAGCATGTAAATCTGCCTTTCACCTCAGGCAGACCTTCCTTCTGCTGGTGTCCCAGCAGAGCCTGTTCAGGAGGCAGGTAGGTTGTGCTGCCCTGAAGACAGCAGCTAGGGAACAGTCGCAGGTCAGGGGGTGCAGCTGTTGCTTGTGTAATTAAAAGAATCTGAATGGCTCTGACTGCAGGAGACAGTTTTGTCAGCTCTTCCTCTTCCTTCTGTATCTTCCTCTTCCTTTGCTGTCTGAGCTGCAGGCTATGTTGTGCTGAGCAGATCAGCCCTCATTGCTTGGCACAACCTTTGATTCAACTTTGATACTCATCTAAAAACTCATGTTCCCCTCATCTTTATAATCTCACTTTGTGTCAAACAAAACTGCGCAAAAAAAAAAAAAAGCTATTCAAAAATAGTTTCCCTTTCCAGCTCTCATTAAAGAGATTTAATGCTTCACGTAATGGTAACAGCCTTTCCCTGGGTGGATATTTTCATTTTCATGCACCTCAGATCTGTTCTCTGTGTGATATAATTGATACGCAGCTGCATTTCCTTCTTGCAAAGTTTTGCAAGACCCTGCTTTGGGAAGTGGCAGAGGAGGTCTCCAAGTAACACACCAATACCAAAGTGAGGCGCCCTGTTTGACGTCTGTGATTACTCATGAGTACTGAGAAACTGGGGTGACTGGCCTCAGTGAGGATTCATTTGGCTCTCCTGTTTTGCTCAGTGGCAAATCTCTGGTTTAAGCCATGTAGCTGTTGTGTTTGGATCAGAATTTGGTATGTGGGAAGCTACTCTCCAAAATCCTGCCCTTAAATGATACAAAAGTGCCATTTAAATGTCAGCTTTTATATTTGTGGCCTTCCTTCCTTTCTAATTCATTTTCTGACAGCAGGTGAATTTCTCCTATGCCAGAGCTTAAAAAAATGGCAAGTAACATTTGGTCCCTGCTTTTCCCGTGAGGTAACTTATTTTCACAAGTCCTTATTTTTGAGATTGTGTGTGATTATATGCTTTGTGGGTAATCTTTGTGTAGAGTCATTTTTCATGCTAACATGGACATTATGATCTTTATCACAGAGAGTAAAGTAAACGTCCTGACAAAAGAAATACAGTAATAATGAAAAGTTGTTTTTTTTTCTTCTTCTTTTTAAAGTCTGCATTGATATAGAAATACTCCGTATATTTTTGGATCATTCTCTTCTGAAACCTGGACGTATCATAATCAAATTCATATCAGTTATTCCCATGTTTGACTTTGAGGAAGGCTTGGAAAAATATCTGCTCTTTGTAATAAGTTTAACATAGCAGACTAATCATTTCATTAATGGTTTCCTCTTCAGGATTACACTTTCAAAGCCATGTATGATCATTTAATTGCATGCTTCCTTATTAATATTAAACACAATTAGTCTCACTGTGACACTTTGAAAATGTGTCCCTCGCAGTAAATGCAGCCTTCACACAGGGTGTATGAATATCCCAACCACTTCAGCATTTCTGCTTTCCCAGTCCCTCAGTACTGATTATCAGTCCTGTTATTTTACCTGTACCACATCTGAAATGTGGAGTGACACAGTGCTTACAGTTGTTTTATTTGGCTGTGTCTGGCTTCTTCAGCCAAGCAGCCTGGGGTGGGGATTTTACTCTGTGATTAAATAATAATGCAAAGGTTTCCTTCTTTGAGAAAAAAAGTTGTTTTTTGTTTGTTTGTTTGTTTTTTTTTAAATAGCATTAATATCATGAGTGTGATGCAGCACGGACAGCAGGGGAGGAACTGAGATCTCTGTTATTTATTGTTTGCGTACTCAGTCCCTGTGGAATGAAAAGGAAAGCTCCCATAATATGCTATCAGGGAATGTGTCTGCCGGGAGATATGTGACGTCTGATTTAATAAGAAGCAGATTACAAAATGGCCTTTGCGGCCAGTGTTTCAGCCTGCCTGAAAACACAGCTGGTTTTGGATGTTGGAAAGGCCCTTTTGCCCAAAACAGGCTTTTCTGTGTGGCTGGTGGCAAAGAATATCGTTTGTATCAGCCAGCCTTTTAGTGCTGTCAGTGTCAGAGTGGGCCAAGCTGTGGCTGTCAGGGTCCTCCTGCAGCCCCCTGATGCCTGTGCGGGCAGCCGCAGCCTGGGGGTCCCTGTCCTGCCTTTGCCACCGCCTGGGCCCCTGTAAGGGTAGGAGCCCCAAACCAACAGTGCATCATGATGTAAATGTGTTTCCTGGAAAGCATTAAAACAGAAATAGTAATTTATGTACATACCTTTACCGGAGTTATTATATCTGTGTAGAAATATACATGCATTATATAAAAAAAAAAAAGTGTTGTGGAATCAAACACAAAATAGTGTTTCACTTGCTTACCTAAACCACCACCACCTTTCATTTCCCCAAGATCTCAGAGTCTGGCTTGTAGATGGATTTAATGAGCTGTAGTCTTGACTCATAAAAACTTCTGAGTCTGGAAAAAAGAACAAAGCATAAAAAATTCATCCAATCTGTAGCCATCACCAACATCTATCTAACTGAGCAATATTTAAAGCTACGACAGATTATTCCTGGTTCCTAAATAGTGTTAACCTGTCAAGAGACAGGTTTGTAATCTTACACTTGCTTGACAAGCTTTGCTATTTGTACAATAATGTTAATTTGTGCTGAGGTTTCACAGCTAGTTGTAGTTGGGTGTAGGGAGCCTTACATTTAACGTTCCCTAACTCTAAATAAAAATGGGCCTCTTGATCAGATTTTCAATTGCAACGCTTTATTAAGCTATTTTGGCTTAATTTAGTGTCTTGCCAAATACTAAGTTCAACCTTTCTCACAAGTATTTATTTTTAGGAAGGCTGGTGATGTCAATAGCAGAAGGAAGATAGATTGATAGATGTCAAAATGGACCGCTGTGATCTCTGTATGGAAGAGAGATGCTTTGTTTGTAAGAGCAAAGAGGATTGTTCTGTGCACAGAGATTATCACAATGAGTGTTTTATGAAGGTTGTTTCAATGCAATCTTATTTTCAAAGTTTACCCCAGTTTCTATCCAGTGTTTAGTTCGTTAAGGTGTTGATACAATTTTGCTAACACTTTTGTTAAGTGGATTATGTTCACAGCCAGTTTTTCAAAGCAAACAGATGGCTTTTCAAACAGAGCATGCCCACAGATTTTTTTTTTTATGCTGTCTCTAGAATTATGATAGCTCTGTCAGAGGGGGTTGGTTTGTCATTAATTTTCTTGTGATAGATGATTCAAAATCATTTTTGCTCTTTCAGCTTGCTCAAACAAACCAACTGTTTAAAAATAAAAAGCACAAGGAAACTAAGACATAAATCAATTGGTCTGCACATGAATGGAATTGCACTGTTTTGATAAGTCCATTTCTGTTTTTAGATCACTGCAAAATAAGAATATCTTCAAAACATTGGAAGTACGCTCAGGAGGAGTTTTTCTCTTCTTGGAACCAGAAGACATGTCATGCATTGCCTCGAATGAAACCTGTAATCTGAATTGCCTGGTTACTTAAATGTGAAATCAGAATATGCATAAGGGAGAGCTGATGGCTCATCACTGTCACACTGGCTGTGAAGTCTCTTGGCTTCTGGTGACTTCAGAAATGAGTTCTGGCAGGATGGGCTCAGGCTGTTGTCCTCCAACTGGGTTTATCAGATCCTAAACAGCTTCCCTTAAATGGGTGTCTCAAATGAGAGTCCCTAAGCAAAGATACAGCTCATGGGCCACCCTGAGAAAGACTTCCCTCTCCCTGTGAAGGAACAGAACATAAGAAGGCAATGTAGGCTCAGCTGAAGCTCTTTTTGTATCAGCTTATGGAGCTGTATTCATCTTCTGCTGCTATATGACAGGAAATCGTCCTCTTCTATGCACAGCATATGTGACTGCTCCCACTGCCCAGGGAAGCATTAGCCATGCTGCAGCAGAGAATAAGCTCTGAGAAGTCTTTCCCTAGACACCCCAACTAAGGGGACACGAGATGCTTCCATGTGTTGGGCCTCCCTCATCATTGTCAGCAGCATCATTTCACCTCTCCTTTGCACTGGCTCTCTCAGGTTTTGGGTGTAGTTGTTCATGGTGCTGTAGGGTTGTCTATTTTGTGTTGCTTTTTGTGCTCAGGAGATTTTTCTGTTCCTGTACATGAATATGTAGTGACAGTTTTTTACTCAGAGAATTTAAGGCTGCAAAACGTCGTCACATTAATTGGCAGCTCATTGGTGCAACCTTCAGTGTCAGCAGTCCCGTATGTGTGACACGAAAGAACTAGCAACCAGCCCTGCTGCAGCTGGATCTATTTCATTCTAAAACCAAAGTACTTTAAATTGCATCTGTGTAATGAAGAATCTACCACCGTGTTTGACATGGTATCATTAGTGATGCTGCTGTGGGAGCTCTCTGGCTACGCTGTGGCATGTTGTCCCTCTCACTACAGTATTGGCTTGCATCCCCATTCATCTGCAGACAGAAACAGTGGGCCGTGCCAGGCACTGGAGGCAGGTAGGGGGCTCTTGAATCCCTGCCTACCACCTTTAAACATAAGCCCAACCTTTGTCCTAAAGGCAAGATCGCAGCTATGTGAAGTATGTGTTGTATAAATTTTATTGTCTTGTTTTTTCAAGCCATGCCTGCTTGCTGGGTTCCAAGCTGTTCATCTGTGTATTCCCATAACTGTCATGCTGCTGAGATACAAATCTCTTAAAAAGTGCTCCATACCAAACAGCACGGAGCTGCTTGCTCAGTCCCTGCTCTCTTCATTATTCTAGCATTAAGTTGGATTCCTAGCATCTGGGTAGTGATTTGTGTTGTTCAGCAGGGACAAAGTCATGTCACCAGGAGATGAGGCAATCACCTCCTCGGGTGCAGGATGCCATCTCTGGCTGATGTTGTTTACCACGTGGTGTTTACCAGTGCTGGGGGACTTGCAAGCCACCATTGTTTCTTGCTTGTGAACATTGTTAACAGAGACTCAGGCGGTGCAAGCCTGGTGCCAGGCACTGGCAAAAAGGGAAATGTCATCAGTGTCAGATAAACCCCTTCCTCTCATCGCTGGGGAAAGGAGAGCTGAGGTGTTCCCACTGCTGGAAGGTGTTGTGTTGTCTCCTCTCCAACACATCTGGTTTATTTTGAAAACTGAAGGAGAGTTGGTCAGTCGCCCTTCCAGTGTGCCCCAGCTCTTGCCATAACATCTGTTGTCTCCTGTGAGACCTCACAACGCGTCTGTGCTTGCAGGAGGTCAGGTTAGGTTGCAGGGATGTGAATGTGACATTTCAGTCAGCATGGTTATTCCTTCTGAATATGCTCACAAACAGCTGCACAGAGTGGTGTATTTTAGGCTGTACTTCGGGTGACATTAGGAGAAGAGCAGCTCAAGTTCTTAGTGATACTGAATTTTAATTACCAGATGCATCTCCTGGTTTTTATTTATTTGTATCCTCTAGCACCAGAATCTGGTATTATGGCACTTGAGATATCAATATTGCATAAATATTCATTTTGGCATTTTTGAACACAAACTCTTTAATATAAATCTCATGTAACATGTTTTTCCTGGTAGTTATGAATCGGATTGACAGTCTGTTAGTCACTTCACCCTTGCATGCTTTGAGCAGATATAAAATTAGGCTTTTACTCATCTAGTCTTCCATTCCAAAGTGCCTGAATGAAGGTCTTAAGAGTGGTCTGGATGGATTCACTGTGGTGTTACAGGCTGTCCTGCTTCTTATAACCACGCAGTTTGGCCTGCTTCTGCTAAAGGCTGGATAGCAAGTCCAGGTGCAAGGAGGGGTGGGTAACTGGAGTCTCATGGCCTGTAAGGGACCCCAGCTGGGTACCTGCAGTCATTGCCATTTGCGATCTGACGTGAGGGGTGTTCTTATGAGGATGGAGAAGTGGCACAAGGAGAGGGTACCATGTGCTGCCCTGTCTTTGGCAGGACCTTGCTATTGACCGTGGAAGAAGAGAGTCCATTTCCCTGCAGGGACAGGCTCTTGGGAGGTGACGGGCTCCTTACAGCAGTCCAAATTGCCTCCCAAGGGGTGTTCTGGAAAGGGGGAAGTTTGGTACCCATCACACTCACCCTTCCCAGTGTGCTGGCTGCTGCCTTCCCTGGTGAGCCGAGCTGCACAAGGGACTTCAGTCCCTTCCACTAAGGGTGGCATTCAGGGGGGCAGAGGGGATTTGAAACAGGACCTGGGTCACATTCCATGGTACTGAACAATTCAGCAGACACATGAGAGTGGTATTCTTGCTTTTGGTCCCAAGCAATGTGTGTGATCCCTGACTCTCTCTGCCTGTCTGTGTGTGCATCCTCAGGGCCAAGGTGACCTCCTGAAGAACGCCAAGAATGAAGCCCTGGAGAACATGAAGCAGATCCAGCTGGCCTGTCTGTCCTGCGGACTGAGCAAAACTGGAAGCGGACATGCAGATGCAAAGTCAAAACGGTGCCTGGAGGCGATACAGGAGAAGGATACAGGAGATGAGAATGGGAGGCTGTGATCAGAGGCAGAACTGTCGCATTTGTCACAGATTTCAATAACTCTAAACTATTTTTTTAAAGCATTTAAAAATTCACACAGGAATGCCCTCTACAGGGTGTTGATAGTATTAAAATCCTCACAATGTCAGTATTTTAATGCAGTTAATTTATCTAAGTTAAACTCTGGTAGTGAGATTTCTAATGAAGCCAAGCTGTCTGTATGCAAGTGCGCATGTGTGCGCACATGCAAATCTTGTAGACGCCCTTTCATGTGTTACATTAGCCATTTGCTAATTTATTCATTTCTCATCTTTGAATAGGCCTGTTCATTCTGAAGATCAAAACAAATAGAGAGTACTTGTATCAGTTTTGTGCTTTATTTTACTCTCCAGCTTTTATCATTTAACTTACAGGTTATATTACTGTTAAGTTGTTTAAACAAACAAAGTGCATTGACAAATGTCACTAACGACTGTCAGGGCAAAAACAGGTTTGCTGCAGGTCCTAAACATGATTTTTAATGAACAATTCAAGCAAAGGATATATTAAATGGTCAGAATTTTTGGATAGATTATGATTAGATTTCAGGTGTACATTTCACTGAATTTTAGCAAACTGCTCTTTGGGCTACATCCATATAACAGACATTAATGTAAGAACTAGCTGATTTATTTCATTCTAGTGAATCATTGCTACCTTGTAGATCTGCAGGACAGCTACAGTCTTTGCTGATAGGCATTTAACTCGTGTAGTGATGAACACAGCTAGTCAGCCCTGTAGTTACAAGGAGCTGTGAATATTCTTCGGTGATTGTGAACTCTGAAGGTGAGCTTCAGGTCCTTCTGAAACGCCCGATGGTGCAAGTATTGGAAGGAAGATTTTATAAATTTCATAAACTGTGAGCTTTACTGGAAGAGGTGTGAGAGGTCAGATCTTGCTTGCCTTCTACTTAGTGATCCTGTTGAAGTCAGTGGGATAAAACGGGCAGGATCTGGCCTTTTGTTTCTGGTTAAGAATCATGCTGTGCTAGAAATTTGAAACAAGGCTGCAGAACTGCTATGGATGTAGTGTTAGAGAAATAGCTTGGGGAAAAAACAGGGTACCAGCAATTATGTGCAGCAGTTACAAATGTCCTGGCACATGTCAAGTGTTTAGGGTAGCGCTGAGGATTGGATGCCTTTTTGTGATGCTGTAGAAGGGAGACAGAAAATGTCCCAAAGCATTGCATCCCTGTCCTTCCCAGTGTCCAGCTCATGTACGCTCACAACGCTCATTTCAATCATTTAAGTGCTGTACTCAAGTGTAGTATTTGTGTTACCTAAACAGAACTAAGTGTTTTATGGTTATAAAAAAGACTATATTTATTTAAAGCATTGCTTTTATTTTGAAAAGCTACTTTTTAAATTAATTTGATTAACAAATATACTAATTTTCTGAACTTAACAAAAAGTAATTGCTGAAAGTTTGACCATTGGAGAATCTTAAATAGCTATTGTGTTAAGTTATTTTTGACTTCTTAGTAACACTATTATGTTCATGTTGCACATTACTAAGAGAGTAAAGCTATGAAACAACTTTGACCCATGTTTTTAAAGTGTTTTAACACAGAAGGCAACCAGTGAGACTCAGGGTGGGTGAGTTGCTTGTGATAAGGTCCTGCTTAAACAGGAACTGTATTAATGCAAAGGTTGTAACTCAGACGCCTTAAATACCATTTAAGAAAAACTTGCCATATATGTTCAGATCCAGTCCTAAATCCTTTGTTTATCTCTTCGTTAGATTATGAGTGTGTATTTAGCCTTCAATAAGGTTCAGAGAAGGAGTGTCTTGTGTTTCATGCAAGGCCTAAAGCTCAGATCATGGTGCATGGTCACGTTTTGCCCTCCTGGGTTACCTTCTTTATTTCATCATGGGTTGTGTTTATATGAAAAACAGCACTTGACCTTCAGAATTTACAATTAGGGAGGACAGAAATTGTTAACCTAATGCCACCAGTTGTGAAAGAAGCAGTCTTCATAAGGCATTTCTCTCAGAAGGTCAAAGTTGCTTCAGAAAAGGAGAGAAGGACTTACTTTCTGTGCTGAAGTTGCAAGAGGTACCACACAGCACTTGGTCTATATGCATTTGCTGAACCAGAAGATGGTGGCTGGACAGAAATCCCATAGCATGCAGGCACATACTTTTCATACTATATTTAGCATTCAGATCGTGTCCCGTACCAGTCTCAGGCTGTGGCTCTCTGTGCTGAAATACAGGAATAAAACTTTGCGTGCCCCAGAGAGCCCCGAGCAGCTGGGGCCACTCCAGGCACTGGCACTTGCAGCCCCGCGGCTGGAGCAGCCCTGTACTCCCTCCTGTGTGAAGAGGGGCTGGTGGCAAAAGTCCATTTCGCCTTCTTTTGTGCACCTTTCAAAGTCACTGGGAAAGGATGCTAGTGGCCACCAGTGTAATAAAAATTCAGCCTTGAAAGAGAGGACATGGGAAAGATCATATCCAGCATTGATGGCAACAACGTATGAGGGACTGCCTGGCCTGCCAGGAAGGGTTTCATGACATGCCTGGCTTCCTCCAGTTGTACAACCTTCTCATTGCTCCATGTCAGTATGATTTGCCTCATTTCCCACCTGAATGGGCAGATATGATCTATAGCAATTACTTCTGCAGAAGTGATGGTAGGGAAGGGTTTATAGGTATTCACAGTTGTTTACAGTGTGTTTGGCAAGAGAAATCAGAGAAGCTCTCAGCAGACTGGCATGCAAAGATGTCTGCTAGAGGGAGTACAGGAATGAATTTACCTGGGTACTTGTTCCCACTCTGCCACTGAGTCTTTAATCGTTATATTTATTTTCTCTGTGTCATTCTCTCATCTGTAAGATAAGTAATGATTTTTTCCCTTCCCCAAGTGTAGGTTAGGTTATGGATTTCTGAAGCCCCTTTGAAATGTGCTGATGCTCTCAGAACATCCAGTGCTGTGTTTGGGCTGTCCTGCAGCACCAGTGTCCGACAAATCCTTTCCTGCCAGTGAACACAGGGGAATCAACAAGTGTGAGGAGGGCTGAGCCTCGACCTGCTGTCCTCTCCTGAGGGCATCGCTTCCACCAACACTCAGGAGTACATTGTCCACACGCTTCTGTGTCTGGCACCTGCTAAACTGCACCTTTGGTCAAGTGTGGTGGAGTGTTTGGTCAAAGGTGTTAAGTTCCTGCAGATTTCCTGAGAAAAGATGGGACAAGTATCTCAGAGCCCTGATGGCCCCTTCCCTGCAATGAGGCTGCAGTGTGACCTCTGTCTGTGTTCAGCACCGTGACCCACGAGGGAAAAGAGAAGACACAGAGGTTTCATCTGTATTTTGCTTCTTGTATACATAAACGAATCCAGACATGAGGCACAGGAAAGGAGTCTGAATTTGTCCAGCCATTCACGGACCTTATTAATCTTAAATCAGCAGGGATATTTTTTACCAAATTTTACATGCTGGCTTGACCAGCAGGACTGACCCCTTCCCCCTCCTTCTCCTGAGCTCACCATGAGTTAAAGCACCATGCTTCTACACTTCTTTTTCTGTGTTGTTCTTCATGGATTTTATTCCCCACTTTTAAAGCAATAATGCAGCTTCCCAGTGCAAAAAAGGTGAGAGCTTTGTGTGTTCCTCCTTCTGAGATTCATCTCCCAAAATAGCTCGTTATCAGATAATTACATGCACGGCAAGAGCTTTCCTGTATAATAATCCATCTCTTCCGTCTGTCGGTTCAGACTAAAACATTGGGTCGTAGCCTCCTTGGCCTCCATCCCAGTCCTATTGCACTAGACAGCAGCCTCACACGGGCTAACTCAGGAAGGGCCGTTAAACGAAAAGGTGATGAAGTTGCAGGAGCGCTCTCTTTTCCCCTCCTCCTTCTTGCTGTGGGACTGGGTGTGTCAGTCCCAGCTCACACTGCAGCAGCAGCAGATGATGTATGAGTTCAATAAATCTGAGATTTACTTCTTGTGAAGTGCAGTGCTTAGCAGAGGCAAGGTGATTGTGAGATACAAAAACATCTGTGCACTGTGAACGTGCACTTGGGAACAGAGGATGATTTAATGATTTCAGGCAGCAGGGTTCACTCCAGAAATACTTACTTTGAATCTCCTGGGACGCGTGAGAAGTGGATGTGATGGGCAGGAACAGCACTGAAGGAACGGTTATTTAAGGGGGGATTTTGATTTTGTCTCATATTCATGCGCAGCTGACTGTGGCTCTGCCGGGGAGCAACCTGTGCGTGAGGAGCAGGCGAGCGCCTGATGTGGGAACGGAGAGCTGGAAGACCTGCGTGCTGGGTGTGTTAGCCACTGCAGCCACTGCTGCAGAAACTGGGGAACTAAATCTGGCTTAGAGAGGCCTGGGCTAGGTTATTGCTGTTTTGTGGGTCACTAATAAAATTATTCTCCAAATTCCAAATGTGGGAGAAAATCCTTACCATGTCTGCACCTATAATGCTCGGCTGTGTTACGGACATCTTGCATAAGAGGAGGTAGGTGGTAAGGATGGTTTTGAAGGGAGCTCTTTAGGTGGAGGCTTCACCAGGCACCAAGATGTCCCCCTTCTCCTCCCAGGGC
The DNA here is from genome assembly GCF_964211835.1 of Anser anser. Classification (NCBI taxonomy): domain Eukaryota; kingdom Metazoa; phylum Chordata; class Aves; order Anseriformes; family Anatidae; genus Anser; species Anser anser. The sequence goes on from NC_139726.1 coordinate 39,572,229, forward strand.
AGGTATGAAAATCCCAAGGTAGCCCCATGTATGAGAATAATTTGGCACCATTCTTTGAGTTGCCTTTGTATAGGTTCAGGCTGAGTAGTCTTGTGTTTGCTTTCCAGAACAGGTCCCTGATAAAAGATGTTTCCTTTTTAATTTAATGTTGAGGAATATGCAAGTTCAGTAACCAAGATGTCAGCAGTCAGGCAAGAAATGTGATGCAAGAGCTATCTCACCAGCTGTTTCTGTGCAACAGAAAATATTGTGTGAACATGCCCTGATGAAACAGGTCATGTTTTAAATGAGGATTTTCTGTTCTCTTTGATTATTTGAAGTAGTTTATGAACAATAAATTGCTTTTGCAGAAAATATTCATAGGGTAATTTCAAGAGAACGTGCAGAAATCAAAATCTCTGCAGACAACACATGAGCAGGAAGAAGTGTTAGATTTGACAGCTGCGTGCTGCACACAGTGCATACCACTCTGCTCTGGAAGCTGGAAGAAAAATGAATGCAAAGGCAAGTTTGAATTATTGGTGGTGTTAGAAGTAATTTCCCTGTTAAACTGTGCAGCAGGGGCCCATTAATTTATTAAGACATGAATACAGTGGGCTCAGGAAGCAAATGTGATGCTTGAGGCCAAGAGTAAGTGTGCAGGGAGAGGAGGTGGAGGGTCGACGTGTGTCGCATGCGGGGAGGAATGCGGGCTGCTGGGGGGCTGCGTGGGCGAGAGCCGGCTGAGAGCCCCCAGGAGTGGCCATTGCCCTCGCTGTGCTGGTGGAGAGGGGCACTTGGGGCAGGGAGTGGGTTGGTAACTGGTGGGGCTGGTTTCTACCAGCAGAGGTTTGCACAGATCTCGGTGAGGGCTGGGGGCACAGTGGCTCTGTCCCAGATCAATGGGTTGGTGTGGCTGCAGCGCAGCCGTGGAAGAAGGCAAGAGGATGGGGTGACCTGCAGCTGCAGCCCAGGGACCAAGAGGCATTTCCAGCAGTGGCAGCTCTCTGGAGCTGGATGGTTTTGGGGCCGTGGCACAGTTGATGCTGTGTGTGTGTGGTTTGGTGCTCCAGCCTGGCAGGTAGGAGTGTACTGTCCAGTGCAGTTCCTGGCTGCAGGTGTCAGTCAGTTTTAAGTGATACCACATTAAATCACCTCATTTGACACTGGCATGCAAAACTCACAAAATTGCTGTGCTTTAATGATACAATGTGCCATTAAGAGCATTTTAGATATTTTTGCTTGCAATAATGAGTGAAGTATTCTTTTTTGTAAGATGAAACTGATGATCGTTTTTGACCCAAAGTCTTAGCCCTTAAAGTCAACCTGACTGAATGCCTATAGTTCATCCTTGGTCTCTGAATTGAATTTAATCAAGAATTTAGAATATGGGAAGGGATTGAATATGCCAAGCAAAGCATCAATTTCAGATGGCAGCTGAAAATGCAGCTAAATAAGATACTTAGATATACTGGATGGAGATTAGTTTAGAAGTAGGCAAAGCCAGTATTAATCTGATTTGTCTGGAAGTACATATGGGGAGAGTGGAAGAATATAGATGAATTATTTGTATGCTTTCTCAGATGGGTCTGGTGGGCCAGCTACATATAATACAATTAGAAAAGATACAAATTATGATTCAGACAGCAGAAGCTGCTGTGATTATTTATGATGCTAGTGGATGGAGAGGGGTACTGGCAGCAGAGAGCAGCAGGAGCTTTGCAGTTGCAGCATTAGCATGCCACGCACAAAGGAGAGGGTGAGTGATGCTGCTGCTCCCTGCCACACGAAGCAAATAGGCCAAAGCATCAGCTGCTGCTGTGTTTTGTAGCTGGGTTCTCTGAAACTGAAAAACGAGTCAGGGTGCTGGAGAGGCAGGAACAAAATATTGAAGAACATATTGATATTGGCAAGTCCATTTGTTTCTAGTGTTGATGTACTTTCTAAAGCCAGCACAGCTACACTACTGAAAAAGAGCACCACTCTTTCTGAATATCTCACCTTGCTGAGATATTCACACCTCACAGAGACCGGGAGGTGATGGGCTGCAGCAGAAAGGCTGGGGAGAGGTGAGAGGGGCACCTGAACAGCTGGCACAATGCAGAGGCAACAAAGGACATTGGAGCGTGCGTTTTGTCTCCAGCATGGGTCAATACTGTTTGGTTCAGGTTTGTCCATGTCCCTTATGGCAACACGAGTTGATCCTGTGTTTCTGGAAACCCTGCTGCAGAATTTAGGGTCTGAGCAGAGGCAGGATGTCCGCTGGTGACCGCCCATGATCCATCAGCCCTGGGGACCTGTGTGTCAGGAGCTGTGAAAACATCCAAATGTACTGCCCGCCAGGCTGCTCTGCCCCTCTGGTGTTTCAGACCTGTGCTGTATCAACTGTTTTGCAAAGGAAGGTTGTCCCTGGGCTGAGGCCGCCTGCAGAGCTCAGCCCTGGGGCAGTGTGGCAGGGCTGCCCCAGAACAGCTCTCCAGGAGCAGCCTTTGAGTCTCCTCTGCACTGCTCCATCTGACAGCCGGTGCACTGGGACGCAGGTATTATCTTCAGGTATTTGTCAGCATGCTGGGCTCCATGAGTTGGCAGAGTTAACCTAGTTGCTGAAATATGAAGACCACCTGCTTGCATCTTTGCATTTGATACTTGCTTTTCTTGCTTTCTTTGCCCCTCCCACTGGGGACTCTGAAAACAGTGAATTTTATTTCAGTAGTGTTCCCCTGTCTTGGGATGTACTGGAAGAGCCATGAGTGCACAACAATTGATGCCACCGAATGGTACTGCTGAGTTCAATGCTTCTACTTGTGCCAGGGTGTGTCATTTCCACACTAAAGGAGATTTTGTTTGTTTGTTTGTTTGTTATTGATTCTAAGTTGATATTTCCTAGTAAGGTGACTGTAATAAACCTGCAGCCATGATTCAGTTGGAATTCTTTCCTCTCTTGAGGAGGCGTGTTATTTGAAAACTGACACCATGGTCTGTCATGCTCTTTTTGTGAATAGTGGCTGTTGCTGAGGGATTTTTCTTAATGCTTAAAGGTCATAATTGACATCAAATGAACACAAATGTCCACAGGAAAATTGTTTCTACCAGGCAGTAAATCAAGGACAGATGAAAGTCTCCAATGTAGAGTCAGACAACAGCATTAATGAAGACAGGATGGCACCAGTTTTAATTCTTCCAATTATTTATGTGAAATGGATGTGAAAATCAACTAAATAGTATTTAGTAATGATGTGCATGGGAAAGAACCTTAGGCCTGCTGAGGAATTTTTATATGGCAGCCTTACACACTGGGGTCTCTGGATCCCAGCTATCCAGCAAAAAAAAAAAAAAAAAGAGCTGTTCATGTGTCCCTAGTACCTGAGGCAGCAGGTAGTGTAAGGGCCTGCCTTGTCCTAGACAGCAAGGGGGATGGAGATGGTGCTCTGAGATGGGTCTTGTAGAGGCCAGGCACCTCCCAAGGCTCGGTGCATGCCTGCATGGGACCCTCTGACTGGGAGCTTCCTGCAAGGGGGCACAGGGGCTCCTGCAGTGAACAGAGCAGAACTGGGCCATCCACAGCCAGTGCTGCCCAGCCCAAGAGATATAAACCTCAGACAAGCAGCTGAGAGCAGTGCTTCTGCCAGGAGCAAAGCTATGGGGAGAAAATGGAGACCTGTTAAGAAGGTAAAAAGTGCCACATCTTGTGTGATATGGTAGCAATGCTGCAACCTGACTTGATGGGAGCATGAAGATGATCTTCAAGAGACTGAAGCAGGCACAAGGACAATGCAATGAAATTTGGTAAGTCAGCATCAGGGATCCTAGGGTGTCTCTGCTGCTCCTGTGTAACAGGTTTCAGTTGCCTTGGTGAGAGTGAGTAACCTTTTCCCTGAGACCCGTGGTGCTTTTACGGCATATCATGAACCCTCTATTTCCTCCTCCATTGAAAACAATTGCACCTTCTCCCAGGGAAGGCAAATTGATTGTCGGGAGTTCAAAGAACGAAAGCTGAGCAGGTGGCTTTCTAGATTATACACTTTTCTTGGCAAGAGCGACTTCTCTGATGAACATTCCTGCCTGCAAGAGAGAAACATAGAGTGACTGTAATTCCCCAGGATGGGAGCAGCGGCAGCTTGAGAGTGAAGGCTCTGCAGAGTGAAGGTGAAAGGATGAATCTGTTTAACTGCACATCCCATTAAAACGGGTGGCTGGACAGAAAATTGCCCCTAGCAGCACCCAGAATGCTTGAGGCATTGGACAGGGATTTAGTGCCACTGCCCACATGGTTGTGCCAGGGAGACTCAGAGCCCACTGTGCTAGAGAGACTCAGAGCCCAGCCTCTGCATCCCACCATGGCAGAGGGTCAGCCCCTTGAGTGAGGACAGAGCAGGATGTGCGCCTGCTTGGTGCTGTGGGGTGGCTTGTAGGCATGGCCAGGCTGCAGGGTGGCATGGTGAAGGTGTGCAGCCTCTGCTCTCGTGGCATATTTTAGCAACTGAGAGCTCAGCTCTGTCTGCTTCTTGGAGAAGGCACCTTTAACCTGCGAGGTCCCTGCTGAGTGTTGCTTTCTGACATTTTGGAGGGAAATAGGCCATGAAATCACCTTTTTTTGTAGTGTCTGTTCAAGGTTTGTCCTATTTTCCTGGAAGGGCTCCCATGCAACTTTTGGACTCCCAAGGCTGGGACTTGTTATTCTAACACTGTAGCACCATGCATCATTTCTGCTCCCCATATCCATCAGGCACAGCAGGGTGCCCTCACTGGGTGTGTGGGAGACATGGAGACAGAAAGCGGGGGGTTGGCTAATGAGGACTCGAGGCCTGGCAGAGCAGGGAAGCAAACCTCTCTGGGAACATAATGTGGCGCTCACATGCCCTGTGCAGGCCACAATCCCCTATCCTCCACGAACCACGAAGTCCAAGAAAAGCTTTTAAAGGAGATTTTAAAGGAGATTAAGCTTTTCTTCACGACAGATGAGAGAGATTTGATGAAGGTTAAAGGTAATTAATGACATCAGTCTTTCTTTTGAATGTTTTTTTTTCTTTTTTTTTTTTTTTTCGAACTGATTGAACAGAAGTTTTTGAAAACAGAGTTTAAGCAGGTGTAAGGTTAGCCAAGATCAGTAAGAATTTCTGCCTGGGGTAGCCCGAATGTGATGTCTTCCACTTAGTAATCCTTCTTCAGGTCAATGAATCTTCTTGTAAAAGGAAAAAGTAAAAAAATATATATATACACTACTGAGAACTCAGCTGATACTTTATAACTTGGTTGTCTGTCTGTACACAAGAAAAAGTGAATGTGGCATCAGGTTGCCAGTGGTTGAATAGTGTTAAGAATACATGGACAGCTAAAATGTCCTAGATTTAGAATTTAGTTAAGATCAATCTAATTAAGGCTGAAGTAATTAGGAATGTGAGTATCCCCAACAGCATTTGATATAGTTTAACAGATTTGCCTTAAGTTCAGATGCTAGTTAATGCAGACTAAATTTCTTTGTTGACAAGCACTGAGCTGGAGGACTGCCCGTGGAGTGCCAGGCAGCTCCCGGCAAGTTAGCGCACAGCTTCTGCTCCACGGTAAGGTGAGAGAGCAGGGCACTTAACCAGTGTGCTCTGGGGTAAAGAAAACTCAATCTGTGAGGCTATGTTTTATCATTATAATCCTTTGTGATTTGGCTGAGCCATATGGCAGTAGTTTCTTTCACAGCTCATCTCAGGGCACAGATGACGCCAATCTCCCGCTTGTAAAATAGCTGGTGCGTTGATGAATTGGGCAGCAATGTGAGCTGCAGCAGATTATTGCACAGTTACTCCCCAGCAGTCAATGTGGGATCGTGCTTTCATTGCTCTTGGTCTTGTCAAAAGGAAGAGAGGGCAGAGGCACTGGCTGGTGCTTGGGTCTCTCTCCTGCTCCAACCTGTCTGCAGATGGGCCAGATCCTACATTTTAATTGAGCAGCACACAGTACAGCCTGCACAGCAGAGGGGTGACAGTGTTTTTGGCCATGTGAGTGTACGAGCATGGTGCAAAGCTGCCTCCTTGTACATGTGGCTTTGCAGCACTGTTGCTGCAGCTCCTTTAACCAGGCCTGGGCCCCCAGCACTCACCAGCTCCCAGCCTCACGAGCTGTGGAGGGGACCCGGCCCAAGGCTGGTCTTGATCGAAGTGCCTGAGGCCCAGGGCAGGTCCCTCGCAGAAAGGCAACCGCTGACGAGGTTACAGCTGCAAGGCCACAGCTTGGGGGACCTAAGCCAGCCTGTGGCCATGGTGAGGGAGATGACTGCCTCAGGCCTTCCCTCTCTGGCCCCAAGGTGGGGCAGTAGCTCCGTGTCTGTGCCAGGTGGATCTTCCTGCTTCCCATCGTCTCTGGGGAAAAGCTCTTCTTGCCTTCACCTCGAAGGGAACACAGATACACCTCAGCCTGGGAAGCCTTGCTCTAGGTTTTGCTGGCACTACATGGAAAGAACTTGTCATGTGAGTCCTTACATTCACTAGCAAATGCTGAGAAGCAGGTCAGAGCTGGGCCTCATTCAGCCTGGAGTAAGTCTCTGACCCGCTGCTCAGCTGGCAGCCTGTCATCTGTTTGCATGAGCAGCAGAGAGATTTTCTGTGCTAAGTGAATGTCCTCCCAGCTTGGAAGAGGCTGTGCTGTTAATTCCTCTGCTCAGCCAGGCTTCTGCACTTGTATTTTCTTCTGAATCACAGAGGTCAATGGTGCAAACCACCCTGTTGCTGTAACTGCGAAACTCTTTCAGGCAACTAGAGAACCCACACCACATACACAGGGTGAGATTTTTAAATGACTTTTTTTTCTCTTTTATATATAAAAAGAAGTCTGCAGGTATCCTCCTCCACTCTTTCTCTCAAATCATTAGGGCATATGTATGTCTGCTCACTAACAGAGGGGAGACAAATAGGGACATCATAGAAGGAGTCTCCAGGTGACCTGGACCAAGCAAAGATTTGTTTCCATTTTGAGGAGCATAAATTCTTGTGCTGTGACTGTGCAGGAAGCAAGGAGTGAATTTTTCACCTTGACTTCTAGACAGTACAGAATGAAGCCTTTCTGGACAAGAGAAAGCTGAACATATGTGTCTACTTTGAATCAAAACTATCATTTCATTGCACTCTGATGCAAACATAAAGCAAAAGTCAGACAGGTTTGGCATGCTCCTTGGCCTGCTGTTTTTCAGTATTTATTTTACATTGTTTCAGATGGATTTCAGGGAATATCATTTATTCCCTTCTATTTGGCATCTTTATCTGAGCTTAATATTCATCTGTGGCTTGAGTAAAATGACTATTTCAAGCCTTAAATTATGTATGTACTGCAGCACTGCTGGCATCTCAGACTTAAAGACCTTTGTGCAGTTTTTGCATTTCATCTGTTTTTTGGTGTCTCCCGAAACTGTCAGGGAACTTTTGCTGGCCTGCTGGAGAGCTGTGCCCGGCTGCAGCGGGCTGCAGGACACATATGGGGGAGGCTCGAGAGCCTCATCCTCCTTGGACACTACCCCTGAGCACTTTGCTTTCCCCCTTCAGCAGCAGTGGGCTGCATCTCTCCTCTCCCACCTTTGTTTCTCCCTTTTTTTGTGGGTTTCTCCCTGCTGTTTTCTTGGCTGTGCTTTCTGGGTTTTATTCTCCCCTCTTGTCTCTTCTCCTCAGCGTGCACAGTGCTTCTCCCTGGCAGTTGCCATAGAGATCACAGAGCACTTCTCTCTGCCTCTGCGAAAGGCACTCTTATCCCTGTGTAGCTTGGCTGGCTGAGCCAGCTGCCTCATCCCAAATATGTCAGCTTTCCAAAATATCAGCTTTCCCTGCTCCACACCGTGTGACCCGACTGTCCTGCAGGCTGACAAGCTGCATGCCTCTGTCCTGGGATGCATGGCTATGCCATTATATTTCACTTCAGGCTCCCAGTAAGCATTCCTGATCAGTGCACAGTAGTGGAGGACACTGAATCTCTAAGTAGCCCTGTGGCAAGACTGGCCCCTCCCAGCTCCATGCCCTTACATTTCAATCCACCTTCTGCCTTCCAGCTGCTGGGTACCGTGGTCCTCCTCATGTGTAAATGTCAGAGCAGCAAGAGTGCCAGTGCCTATGAACGCCAGGGCGCTATGAACTCCTGCTTGCCTGGACTGAAGTGCAGGAGAGAGGCAGATGGACAAAGAAGGGGTAAGGGACTTCACCATGGCCTGTCCTTTTGGTTCCTTCCCTTTGTGCCCTGGCCATGACTTTAGGTTGCTGCAATCTGTAGCTGACTCAGTAGTGGTGATACAAGATTCAGTGCTGATGGCTGGTTGAGAGATGAGAGGTAACTGCTTTTCTCTTTGGCTAATCTTACACCCCAGGGGAAAGAGATCATGTGGAAACTAACCAAAGTGCTGGGAGTTAGTGTCCTCTGCTGGCCTCATGAATATGATTATCTGAAACTTTTACTTGGCAGCTTTGTACATGCTGTTCCAGAACTATTATCTTGTACGTTGCTTCAAAACGATCAATAAGCCTTCAAGAAGGTTGTCCCGAATCCTTTTGACAAATTATTAATAGAAGTCATTTGAGCAGTTGAGCTATTCAGAACTTTTTACTGTTCAAAAGTTTGACTGTTGGGAATGCAGCATGCAAAATATTAATTTTACTTCATACATTTCTAAGAAGAATTTCTGATGGAAGAGAAGCTTCGTTCTTTTGAAGTGCACCAGAAGTAATGACACAACCACTCAGACTGCATTTGATCAGTTGTAGGTAGAGTTACCTGAAGAGTCTGTATTTTCCTCCCATGTTCACAGGCATTTAGGAAAGGTTGTGGCTTTATATGGCAAAAATGAACGGAACGGCACTGAACTTTGAAAAGTTCAGAAAGGAGAGTGTATTTGAATGGAGTTTCTCAAGCACTACTGGATGAAAACTGTCCTGCTTGCATCTAAATCAGAATAAATGAGGAAGATATGAACTGAGCCTGGTATGGAGGAGTACCAGGTAATAGCTGGACATTGCAGAAAATATTACCTTTGTCTCCTTTGGTGACATGGGATTTGACTAGAGCTGAAATCACAGGGAGATGAATCTGTCTTCCCTGAAGAGATTCAAATAGAAGAGAGACTGTCAGGGTAAATTAGATGCAGGACAAAGGCCTGTTGATCACAGCTGGTTTCAGTGGGCTTATTTTAATGGGATAACTCTTAGCTGAGGGCGAGCTGAGCTAATGACTCTAATGAGCTAATGAGTTGTGTATTGCAATAAAGGAGTGGTAGGGGTTTTTTATTATTTTTAGTAATTCTGAGATTTCCTGTTCCCTACTGAAACCATTATGAAAATGTTAAAAGATCTGAAGGGATGGAAAAACAGCCCACTTGTAGTGTTTGCTTTCCTGCCAAATGACCACTAGCAAGGCAATTTTACCAATCAGTCAGAAGCAAAATAAATTTTTACTGCAACTTTGCAAAATCTGCCTCAATCATTCATGATAGGAAGAATTGCCCTGTGGAGAAGGCAGTGACTTGGCCCTCTGAAGCCTAAAGCTGAGTTTGAGACATACTGAGTTGTTCTGGGAAAAGTGCCTAATCTTTGTGCACCCCTTTAAAATGTGATTGATACTTTACTAGCCGGCCCGGGCAGTTTCTGTCACAAGTCATTCCTGACAGCGACAGTACTGTATGTTCAGTGTCCTGCCACCACAGGATCCTGATCTTGTCTGGAGACTTTTTGCTCCAACTAAAGTACAGCTATAAAAATCAGAATGCAGGATGTTGTAAGTACAAAACTAGTTCATATGAAAACAACCGGAGAGTAACCAGATTACACTCCAGTACACTGTATTGTTGGCCAAGGTTATTCAGTAATGTGCCAAGTGACACAGCCTCTAGGTTTTAGGTTCTTACTGCTTTTGAAGATTGTTGCTTGTCCTATGTCTGATGAATGAATGATTTATGCCTCAAAACTGTCCTAGCAGTGCTTCTGAGCCACTGGGATTATAACTGTGAAGTATTAAAAAAAAAAAAAAAGGTCACTATTTTCTCCCCATGCTGACTTGAGAACATAGATCAAACAGATAACAGCTTTGAGATTACCCAGATGTGGATATGTTTCCCCAGAAATTGGAGTCTTGCATGTGTTTACGGTCGCAACAGCTCTATGTGCGTGTCCCCTCTGGCACAGACGAACCTGTTATCCAGTGGAAGCAGCCGAAGGCTCGAGCAGCCTGTCTGGCACCTGGTGCGCTGGCTGCTGTAGCAGCACTGGGCCTGGGAGTGACAGGTTTAATGCTGTCACGGCTTTGCTCAGTGATGTCACTGGCGCTGAAATAAAACTGCAGCAGCTGAAGTCAGTGGCTCTGCTGGCTGGCTGGAGGGTGTTCCAGCTGTACTGACCACTGTGTACTTTACAGAAAGATATCTGCATTTCTTCTCCCTGAGTACTTTGAAAAATGCTGCAGGGAAGCAGCAAGGGACACAGGTGGCCAGTGGCTCCAACACAGCCCCAGCCCTAAGGGGCTTCCCTGTCTGTGTGAATCTGTCTGAAGCAGGCACTGAAATTCTCTCTTCTTTTTCATGCCACTGGGCCAGAGGTTGCCTGCTTGCTTAGCTCACCGTGAGTGCTCAGGGCCTTCAAGGCAGCTGGAGTGCCAGCTTGCTGCCAGCTCATTTGGGGAAACTGATGACCATGCCTTTGCAGGTGCGTGGTCATTCATGCCTGGGGTGTCTTCTTTGCCCCTGTCTTGTAGTGCTCGTGGATATTGCACAGCCCAGCTGTCCATGGTACCGTTGCCCTGTCTGGATGGGTATGCACTGTTTCTTCTAGAGACAGTTCAGGAAGCTAACATGATCAATATCTCCCATGGTGACACATCATCGGAAGCTAAGTATACAAAGGAAGAACATGGTGGAATCAGTAGGAATCGTTTGAGTGAAGTAAAAGGTGCCCCGGAATTTCTATTTCTTCTTGCTAAGAAAAAATAAAAGAAAGTTCCATTTTGAGCATAAACTCTGCCTTCATTCAGGGTTGGCAAATCCTGTTTTTTGTTCTGTTTGTTTTTAATATTCGTGCACTAATTTCCTGGCTATTCCTGCTTGAAAGTCTTACTGGACAAAGACTGAATCCTTTTGTCTTGCCTGCCAAATAAAGCAGATTGTCAAAAGCAAAACATGTCATGTATCATGTTTTGCAGACAAACCGGAAAAGAACTTGGATGCTTCACTTCCTCTGAACTTGCTGCCAGATCTCATGGGCTTCATATTCAAGCTATATGGCAAAAGACTGCTTTGCAATAACTCTACAGAAATGTAATAAAAGTTGGGCCACACTCTGAGCAGTGACTTGAGTTGGGCAGCTCTTGTGCACAAAGGTTGTGGTGGTTCTGTTTCCTGAGGGGCCCCACAATATTCAGAGTGGTTATCTGGTGAGTAGGACAGTTTGTGTGACCAGGAGCATGAGGCTCAGCACTGAAGTTAACACAGGCTCTGTATGCAACTTCTTATGCACCAAGGAATAGTAATCACGTATTCAAATGCTGATTGTAACATCTGTCTTCTCCAACAAAAGTATCAGACAAGAAGTTTGATAAAAGGCATGTTTGTGATATATTTACTTATAATTTTTACTTGTTTTTGAGACCAAGCAAGGTTTTCTTGGGTACTTTGTGCACCAGGCAGTTGGGAATCCATCATGAGTACAGATTTTAGCAAGGTGGCCCTCGCCGCATCAGGCTAAGCCTTGCAGCAGGTGTTGGTGACCTCAAGGTGTGAGGTAGCCCTGAAAGCTGGGGTCTCCAAGTTATCACAATTTCTACTTAAATATTGCAATGATACAACTGCAAATGAACCTGCTTTAATTACAATGGTCTATCAAGTCTTATGTTTGGCATTAGGCATTGCCATGCTGTCATTGGGTCACCAGCTTCTAAGTTTGCTTTCTCAGACAGGCTTGCTCACTGTTTTCTAAGATCTGCCTTGTCCTAGATCTAGACCTCTCTGGAGACCTGAGTATATTTGACCTCAGCTGGGTTTGTTTTTTGTATGTGGCTGGACTGGGCAGAGACGTGGCCTGGGCAGCCCAGTCCACCAGCAAATATCCTCTGTTCAGCGCCTGTGAAGTGCAGTGTGCCCTCATGGCCACATGGCAGCTGGTGTACCAGGTGTCAGTGTGAGCAGAAAGTAGGCAGGCTCTAAGGCTTGGTGAGCTCAAATATGCTGTTGAGGCTGCTCTTCATCCTGGCGTGTATGCAAGGCATCGCTCCACGCCTTGCAAAGGGGACATGTAGCACCTGACTCCACACTCAGTGCAGATCTGAGGAGTCTGAATTTTGAAGCTGTTGGAATTTGAGTATGAGGCTGGTTGTTCAGAGGCAGTATCTTTTCATAGCTGTTATCTCAAAGCTTTGTGCAAATACTCTAGGTAAAATTTCCCGATGAAAGTCTAACCACAAATCAGGAGAGGTGGTGAAAGAGAGTGGGTTGGAAAGAAACTTTCTCCCCTCCAAACAGTCTATTTTAATTTTATGTTGTGAAATAAGGGGGCTCTAAGTAAGCCAGCCAAGTATTCTCAGAAGAATTGAACTATCTGCAATGTTTTATCTTCAGTAAGATAGGTTTTTTTTTTCACCTTTCTATAGGGAATTAAGTTGTCACTTGATGAAGCAGATCTGTGGTGCTTTGTGCCTGTGTCCCAAATTCTTGTCAGAGGGGGAGAAGTTACATAACTGGAAGGAGGAGTGCAAAATTCCCACTGTGCTGGGCTCGCTCTGTGAAAATGGTGTCAGGGGAATAGACACACAAAAGATTAAATAAATAGAGCTGAGAGAATGAACCTGAATGACACATGGAAGAGTTATAGGGAAGAAGATGGTAGTTTTAGTTGTGATTTAAGAGTTTAAAGGGGTAATGGCAGAATAGAGGTAAATCCAGTTTTCTTCCAGACGTTACAAACAGCTGATTATTTTCATTTAAATGTTTTTTCTTTCACTTTTGTTTTTCAATCCAATCTTAGTTGTCTTGTGTTAAGACTGTGTAGGATCTAAGCTCATTCCCATTGAAACACATGTAAAGACCTCCATAGGCTTGCCAGCTTTCCAGGGTCTAGTCAACTTTGCAAATTCTGTACCGAGCAGATACACCTTTACAGCAACTGATTCTAAATCATTGAAGTTACTCCTTGGAAATGATAAAATTTGTTAAGAAAAAAAAATCCTTAAAAATTCCTAACAGGTAGTACTCCCATGACTACTAGCCTAATAAATGCCTTATGGGAGAACAGTGCAGCATTTGATTTCCAGAGTGCTAAGAAACCAGCTAAGAATGCCAAATATTGTCCCTGGTTGGCCTGAAATAATGGAGCCATGCACATGCTGAAGCTCTTGCATTGTTTGTGCAGTTCTGAAGTGTTTTTCCATCACACTTGCAGCCTCTGTATAGCCAGTAAGTACGTGTGTGTGTGTGAGTATATATATATATTGGAGCAGAGCTTCCCATAGAAGCTCACACTGCTCACCTTCCCCCGCCTCCTGATGTAAATATAGACGTGCAGTAGCTCCTTTCTAAGAAAGCATTTGTTTCTGCTAGGAATTGAAAGAGTTCTTCTTTTATGCGTGAAAAAAAAAGGAAACCTATAGCCCCATCTTATATTATTGTTCACGTATTATTGCTCATTCATGTGTGCTCTGCTTTCTTGCTTCTTCAGAATTTAGTGTAACGGAGGTAAATTGCCATTGCTCAGATACACCTCCTTTTCTGTATTAAAGCTAGGTATACAACAGCAATACTGTGCTTTCACAATGCTAGGGCACACCCACAGAGGACATCTGATGGGCAAATGTCATTGGCAAAAAGCCAGACTAACTTAAATTTGTATAATATTAGCACACATGAAGGAATTCCATGTCAAAGAGAGAGACTGCCACAAATTTGTTTGAAAGAGCAAAATCTTCTCTCTTAGTCCTCAGTAGCAGCAGAAGGTATGGGAACCCTGAAGGATCATTGGCATTTCTCCCTCCTTGCTTCCCATGTCTGGCCTGCACATTGTCCAGGGCCCAGTCTCTTCAGAGTCTCATCCCTAGGGAACATGTTGCCAATGTGGCTTGGACATCACTGCAAAAGGCACTTTTCCCTGAAAGCCTCAGTTGGCTTTTGAATGCTGAGGTGCAATGGAAATGTCCCTGGTGCACCTCAGTGAGGATACATTACTATACGCTGACCCCAGTTCTTTATGATCACCTACAAAAATGAGAAAATGCCAACCTTTGCTATATGTAAATGTTTTCAGAGAGGCAGAGAGAGGTACAAAAGAGTGGGAGTCAATTGGAAGAAGAATGTTTCTCACTTCTCCAGTAGCAATTACAGTGGCTGAGCCTCACTGACTTCTAGAGACCTGCTGCCTCGCTTGGTAATGAAAAACAGGGCCGGATATGATGGCGTAGCTATAGCAGCACTGCAGCTGGGGAGCTGTTCATTACAAATAGCCTGTGCCAATATGGTGTTGTGGAAAAACTTTTCAGTACCTCTTCTACCTTTCAAGCACTTCTTATTTTCCTTCTGCCCTATCTGCATGCTCTTACAGTCTGCTGCTAGGAGGCCCTGTGCATCCTGTTTTGCATTTGGACTCCTACACCTGGCTCTTGGTTGTTCCATCAGCTGTTTTCAAACAACCTTTTGTGCCAATCTAATAAATACTGGATGTATAAATTTAGTGAAGGACTGATCCCAGATGCTTTTCTGTCTTGTACTGTAATACATTTTTCATAAGCAGAAATTTTGTTCTTAATGTTCCAAAAGTGATATAGAACTTGGGATAGCAGCCATGTCTAGACCTCCCTTACCTGCTGTTTCTCATTTCTGCAAAGAGAACTGTAAGTAAAATTACATGCCAAGGTCCTTAATCACAATCTGAAGGTTAATACCAAGGGTTTATGATCAGCATTTCCCTCAAAGCTTTAGCAAAATACTCGATTCCTGTGCTTGTCACAATTTCTGTGCTATGCCAGCTGTTGCCTGATTATTATTGTTTCATTAATAAAGAGTCACATGGTTGGAGATAAAGCTGAGCTGTGATATGGCAGTGCATCACCATTGAGTTGTGTGGATGAAGCCTTGATGAAAATTTCTGTTCTGTGATGTACATACTCTCAAAATTCACTTTAGGAGGCATTCTTGCTTTCATTGTATCAGCTTGAGAGGAGACACCGTATGAGGAATTTGCACAGGAACTGGTTCTCAGCCCATCAAATATTTGCATGCTCCCAACTAGAAGGAAACCGGCATTTAGAGAAGGGGATGCGTGTGGTGGGAACAGAGCTGTGCAACGTGTTGGGCTGCTGCTCTGCTAGTGCAAGAGCAGGAGGGCTCAGCTCTGTAAGGCTTTGGGCTTAGCTGGGTAAATGTGCCCCGCTGGCAACTGTGTGCCGGCATGGCAGAGCTCTCTGCACTGTGTGGCATGCAGCGCAGGGAGCTGCTGCTTGGGCCAAGCTAATGAAGCCCACTTTATTATGGTATGAAGCTTTGAGTCTGTGACCAACTGAACACTTTCAACATGTGGTAGTGAATGCAAGTGTAAACACCCTGTACAACTGAACAATGACTCTCTTACGTCTTCCCTGGAGATTTCTTACCAGAAGAGAAAAATAGAGACTATTCACTTTGTCTGAAAGAAATTTAATCCTGTGTATCTTTGAACTGTTTGGAAATGTGATGTTCAAGCAGATCAGTTTTCTCTAGGCAGATGTGTGATATGCCATTTCTCTAATTACTTTCTATGCATGTTTTAAAATCAAGAAGTTAAATTTCAACATACTATTTTATCTTATCTGGGAAGAACAGCTTTTTTCTCCTTACACCCACTGCCCAACAGCAGATTGAGAAACACACAGACATGCACACACTTATAGTCCACTATATCATTTCTCTCTCTAATAACAGTAGTGTGTGGTTTTGTGTGAAAAAAAAAAAAAAAAGAGCAACTGTTTAATTACTAAAACTCTATTAGTTCTGCTCTTTAGCTCTGCTCACCCCTTTGTAGATTAAAAAGGAATTAACCCCCCTGGCATAGATCCCTCCTGCCATTTCATTGTGTGTTTGGGTTTTGAACATGTAGTGGAAGAGCAAGGAAGAAGACTCAAATAAACCTCACGATGATTAGACAAGTTTTGCTGACCAGTATTAATCATTGTATTGACTAATACTTGTTTGTTATGCCTGCAGGTTGTAATGGAGGTGTCTGGCCTAGCTCTGAGGAAAAGAAGATGAGCATTAGAAGCTGCAGCATGGGGCTGATCACCCCAAGTGACTGACCTCCTTTGGGTACCATAGCTAGTTTATTGCAAGCTAGTCCAATCCTCTCTCCATAGCACTGCCATTTCTCTGTAGGCACACTACAGTTTCCTTCTGCTTGCTCATTTGTCTCCCTCTGCCTGTTGTCTTTTATTTGCCATTGAAATTGCAAGCACTGTCAGGCAGGAATGGCCTTTTGTTCTCCATATGCCTCAGCAAACACAAAGGTATCTTAGACCCATGGATGCTACTGTGATAGCTTTAATTGTTTTCACTGGAAACCGCAGTTGAACTGAAGGTTTCAAATTTGTTTGGTGAAGTGGGATTGTCTTGCCAAATCCATGATTGCTTTCACATATTCCACTAACTTTGCTTCTAGGGTCTACGTGAGCATAAATCCTAGCCTACTGCCACGTTATTTGAGATCAGTCACTGGAGATTCTCTTATATAGACTCCAAGAAAGTTCACTGCTCACTGTCTTGAAATGTGTTGGCAAGGTATGGTGCATTGGTTACTTGGTACTGTGCATGCTTCTGATAATTAATGCTGGGGTCTTGCCTCACTTAACCGGGAGTTATAGCGGAGTTTCCCACTAGAATTTGGTATACCTTGCTGGTGGTTTTCTGTATTGTTCCCTCTAAAGAGCAACATGCAGCAATAGCGTAACACAGTGAAGTTTTAACTCCTTTGTACAGCAGTTTTTACTCCCCATCAATAAAAAGTTTTAGAGCTGCCACCAAACAGAACATAACACTTTCATATTCTGTGAAGGGAAAAGATTTCAGCAGCTGAGAAAAACACGCTACAGTTGGTATTTCATATGACTGATACTGATGCAATATTGATAACTAGTAACAAAACTGTAAGAGAAGAGTATAATATAGTACTCCAGCCAGATGTCTGGGTGTGTCATTGGAAATACTGTCAGTAGAAAATTATTGCTAGAGATGCAACAGCACTGACTTCACTGAGGGAGACAGACACTGACTGAGCAGGGTCTGCAAGCAGATTTATGGTAAAGACAGATGCAGAACCTGTTATCCAGGAATCCAGATAAAGTATCATGCCCCAAGTACTTTCACAAAAAAAAAAAAAAAAAAAGAACAATAATCTTTATGGGAGTGGGGAGTGCTAATGGCCTTTTTTTTTTTTTTTTTTTTTTGATGGTGATGATGAAATCTGGGTAGAAAGAAACTAACAAACAACCTTAGTTATTATATTGCTGATGTGTAACCAGTCCAACTTATGATACGGAATGAAGCTAACTCAGTGCATCCTAGTGAAGAAAAAATAAAGGAATGGAAGGTAATCAGTATTATACTGAATGAATCTTTTTCCTATCTTCTGGAAGGCAACAAGTCCACAGTCTTTTGAATTCTCAGAACAAAACAATCAAATATCTTGTGTTTTAAAACCATTTTTGAGGCTTTTATTTGGCCATACTGTCTTAAGCCTTTTTATGTTGTTCAAAATGGAATTCATAAATTGCTTTTTGATGGTTATGCACATGTAACATCCACTGGATGACAGTAACAGTTGAACATCTAACTAAATATGCTCAAGAAAACAAGACTTTCTGTAACAACTAAGTCCCAGCAATGTGGAGAATACAATTTGAAGCTTGCCAGCTCATGGGCTATTTGTGTTGTTCATTCTAGTTAGCCAGAAGCACAAGGCTGAGATCTGACAAGAGTGATGATTTCATCCTTTGGATACCAAAGCTTGAATATTTCAGTGTTGGAAGAAAAATGATACCATTTTATAGCTGTGTAGGATGTAATTGATACTTGTTTTTGTCTTCTACCTGCACTCACACACCTAACAGTAATGTTATGCTGTTGGCGTCTTTTTCTCAGCTGAACTTACATAATCTGTACTGAGCTTGATCCCAAACCAGCAAAAATAGATAAAATCTCTTTAGAAAGGTTTTTCTTGATTTTAATGTCTGTGATGTCTTCTCACACAGAATTTGCAATGATTTAGTAGCATTCTAATAACTAGCATGATCTAATTAGACTTTTAGGGAGATGTAATTAAAAAAAAGACAAAATGGTATAGTCTCGGATTAAAAACAAAACGAAACAGAGGCTGTCAAGTACTCAAGAAGGCTGGGAAACTTCTGTTTATTCCCATTATATCAACTGGTTTAATAAAAGGCATAACTTCTTATAATCTGTCTCAGATATAATCAGTGAAACCTTGCAGACAAGATACATGTTTTGCTAGGAATTCTTGGAACATCCCTTCTTGCATTCCTTCCAGAACTAGAGTTTCCCATTCCTTTACATGCAGAATCTCAGTGAAGGAAGAAGCCTGACCTTCATTTACAAACCAATCACTCCTGGATTATCTGGAACAATACTTCAAAAGGAAAAATAATTCAAGGCACAGTGAGTATTTTGATGGCTATATTCAAAAAGCAAATCCAAAGAGTCTGTCTCTCTTGCTAGCTGTGTATTGCTCTAACCTCACTCTGATGTCACCCCAAAGATAGTTCTGTCTATAAATGTACAAAAATATCAGGGAGTGGCCAACTCTCTCAATATACAGACCCTCTAACCTCTTTGTTCTTAGCACTCGTCAGCCAGGATCAGCACAGTATAACAAGCCCTTCCATTATCTTCATTTTTCTTATACATTTTAGGGCCCTCTTTTCAAGCCTTTTTTGGTTTTGCTGTAATGTGAGGCTAATTTTACTGTAAGTCAAAACATTGACAAGCATACACTTCCTCTGTAGGTTTAGAGATTGTGGGTGAATAGCATGTCTCTGTGCCACATTTAGCTTTGGATTTTGATGGAACAGACTGTTCCAACACGTCAGGTTTTTTCTCCTAGACCTCACCTTTCTGCCTATACGAAATGCAAGCTGTTTGCTATTTTGTATCCTGCTCCCGTATAATGGACTAATTCTTTTCTTATACTGTCTTCCTTCTACTGTCACATCTTTTCTACATTATGGTGATCCTTCAAGCAGGAAATAGGTCTCTTCAAGCCAAGTGCTGTGCTATGCTTGATTGCTGCTTTGTATTTTCTATAACTGTGGTGGTCTAGTGGTCTGGGGTCTCTGGAGGAGACCATGGAAGGTGGTGCTGGTGATTCCCAGGGAAGCGAGAGGTGTTAGATCTACATTCTATGTTTCAGTGCCAAACTGCGGTATGAGATTCTAGACATTCCAGTCTCTCTTTTCCTTTAGGAAGGAGCTGCAGTTGCCATAGATATGGGTTGTGATTTTGAATGGAAGGGGAAGTGGATGAGAAGACGTGCCATGGTTTAGTCTGGGCATTTAGACAGCAGTCCTATCAGGCTGTTGTAGCCAGTTAAACCCAAACTCAGCAGAATAAGTGCACATGCATTTTCCAAACCATCTCCAGATTTAAGTGCTGATGCGGGAAGTAGATTTGAACTAAAAATGCCTGGGAATTTGATTTTTGGTTGGCAAAACATGGCTATCTGAGGAACAGCTTAGGTAGTTAAGGCTCTTGAAGAAAGGCTTGTAGAAATAACTGAAAGCAGGTTTGTGTAGACTGGGTAGACATCAGAGGTGTATGCACTGCTATAGCTTTCCCAGATTTTTCAGTGTTTAGTGCACTTTTGTAACCAGCTTTATAGTTGTTGTTCTTAGAATAAAAAGTTTTCTTTGAAGATTTAGAGCTGTACATCTTTAGATACATTTTCAGGCATTGGACAAGTGCTTCAGTAAGTAGCTATGATTCTTTTCTCAACAGGTGTATTAGCGTGCTAAGAGTTTAAGAGTTTCCCTGTTTTCTCCATGGAATGCATTCATATCTCTTGATCCGTCTGTTGTGGTATTATTATTATTATTATTTTTTATCCATGCACCTGGCTTGCCTATTCTGTTTGTGCTCTGAATTGGGAACATAACTCTGCAAGAAACCCAGGCTTATACAGATGAATTTATTGATCTATGTGTTTCATGAGAATTAGGCTAACATTTGTGTTCTCAAAGATAAGAGATTAAGGGCTTTTTTAATTTTTTTTTCTTCCCAAGAATTAAATGAAGCATTTATTTCTCATGTTTTATCTTCTGCTGTGAAGAGTGAAATATACACAGAATTTGCGGTAGTTTTTTTCTTTTCTTTCAATAGTGTTTGATGACCTGTGAGATATTCTGGCTTTGCTAACATCAGTGATAGGCTTCCAGTCTTCAAGGGCAGTGGGGTTTACCCCTACTGTGTTGGGATTTTTAGATGATAGCTTGATAAGCATGTTGTATAATTATGACTTGCCCAAGCTCTTGCTACTACTTAAAGTTTCAGGTTTATATGTCTATCTTCTCTGTAGACTTTTTTTCTTTTCCTGTAGAAATATAACTTCATATCATGGCAGTTGTGCCTCTTCCATCTATCTCCGGACTCCTGTGGATGAGCAGTGAGGCCTGGCTGAAATGGCCCTACATCCTGTGACAACTGGTAGGCTCTTCTTAATAGACTGGTCCAGCTTCTCAGTACAGCCCTTAAAGTTGTGGACTCTTGGTCTGGAAAGCCCACCTTGATATGCCTTGCTGTTTCTTGCTGAAATCTGTTTTTTGGTGAGTGAGTACCATTTCACCTCTGAGATACCTCAAGTGCTGATGATGGCTTCTTGCTTTGGAGGGTGTTGACTGTGAGTCCTGACCCCTGTTTTTAGATGAGCGTGGCAGATTTTTTTGTAATTTGGAATGGAGCCTCCTTTGGCACCAAGCATTGCAAAAGACAATTTTCTGTTAGAGAAACAAGCTGTTCCTGGTACATTCTCCTGCATCTGTGCTCATACGGATCTTCTCCTGTTCCATTACCATGGATATTTGGCAGGGCCATGAAACCTCTGGGCGCTCGCTCAGTAGCCCAACCTGTAACACCACTACTTCTAGAATTGGGATGCTTTGGGAAAGAGCAAAGCATCCAGGGGTCCTAGAGATGCCATGTATCCCTGCCCCTTTCCATCCCCCAATGTCCTCCCATATCCTCCTGTCTTCCCTCTGTCCCAGTCCATCCTGCACCCCACCTACAGTTCCCTCCTAACATGCTCCAGCCCCTGCTGCAGAATCACCTGTGTGCCCCAGCCCCACCATGTCCATGTAGCCCCCTTGGCCATGCACAGGTGATATCAAGGTTGGGCTCATCCCACAGCAGTGACTGCAGGCACAGCTGGGTCAGCACCTCCAGCACCACCAGCATGTCGTGGGGGCAGGGACCCTCATGTCCAGCAAGACCCTGCCAACTGGAGTAATGCTGACTCATGGGGACTTAGGCTTTGGGGACACCTATCCACAGGGACTCAGGCATCTAGGAGACCCACTGATCTGTGGGGACCCCTTTTTATAGAAAAACTTGATACTGCAAAGAAACAAGGGGTATTAGTAAATATTAAGTTGAATAATGTTTCTTTGTGCTACAAACACTATATGTTTAAATTAACTCATCGCATTCAGTAACAAGTTTTGCCAGCAAATAGGCAAAATGTTCTGTGTGAAATAGTTCACTTCTAATAGCTCAGGATCTGTCAGTCTTTTACCAGATGAATAGTTATTAAATTAAGTGAGGATATATGCACTGCACTATTTAATATATAATGAAACTCTTTTGATAAATATATGAGCTGAGATTAAGGCTGCTAATTTAATCACTGACAGCAGAGTCTCTGTGTATGGAAAATAACCCTTTTGCATTGAAACGTTCATTTCTGCTAATTTTTCCATGTGGTTATTATACTTGCAAAGATCCAAAAAAGGCCATTTTCCTGGAGGCAGAAAGAAAACTACAAAAGCTTTAGAGGCAGCTGGGCAGGGAGCCGTGGGTCTGACTTTGCTGACAGAAAAAGTGATTTGGAGGGGAGCATAGTCTGACGTTTTATTGAGAAAGTCCTCGGGTAGAAAACTGCTGATTAGTTTCACCCTAGCAGTGTCAACTGAGTCTGACCACCTTATTTCCCAGCTCCCAGTGCCCGTTTCAGGTGCTTGGGGGAGAAGTGTGGTTCCTTGCTGGGACATGGATGACTCTGTTGTGGTGTTGCTGGCTGGTTCTCCACCCCCAGCACAATGATGGTTTCTGAAAATTACTGCTGATTTCTCAGGAACAGATTGTATGTTTTTGTATGAGGGCTGCATCTGCTGAATGTTAAATAGATTTTGTGTGTACCGGTGTCAGAAGACAGAAAGAATAAATAGTCCCTAAGCAGACAGAAAGGCTATATTTAGGTCTAGGCTGAGTATGCCCTCTGCCTGCCAAATGCAAAAAAAAAAAAAAAAAAAAAATCAAAATGCCTCTTCATTTCCTGCTGGACCTTTATATATAATTTTTTTCTTCATTGTGTTTTAAAACTTTCAAATGTGGATACAGTCTAGTGTTGGGAAGCTGCACAGTCCTGCCTCTGTGACAGCCTCAGAAGCATACAGTTACTTCCAGGCTCCAGCCACAGCCCTGCCCTGCCTGATCATCAGCTCACTGAGCCTGACCTGATCTGTGGGCTGACATTCTGACCCAGCCTCAGCCTATTTCCACCCCCAAGGTCTTGCCCCTGGTTGCCCTCACCAAGCCTAAACATAACTCCAACTCACAGGGGTACATCCCAGCCAGGCCTTCCCTACACTGTCCCTATCCCCATCCCTAGGGAACTGGGGCTGCCTCCCGGCTTCCCTGCTCTCTGGCTGGGGTGGTGGGATGGGCTGTGGCTGTGAGACCCAGCCCCAAGGGTGACCCCACTGCTCCTGGCCTTCGCAGTGCCCCAATGCATGTGGTGTCCAGTCTTCCAGACAACACCCTGTTATGCTTTCAGCTATTATGAAAGATTAATCCACAGAAGTCTTAGGTTAAAGGGAACATGAAGGACTTCCATGATTCCTCCTTTATGATTTTTCACGGAGAGCACAAGACTCCCTTTTAAAGAGGCTTTGTGTCTTCGGACTTTGCAAAGCATGGGGAGTGTGCCTGTGTTGCAGCAGAGTACAGAAGTACCTGAGCAAGTGTTAAATGAAGTGCTTCGGATATCACAGAGCAATCCAGCCATGGAACTCAGCATGAGCTAAATTTACCCGACTTCTCTGCACTGTAGACATACTCTGGTTTAGAGGTTTGACAAATGGTCTGTAGGTTTGAAACAGCTTCAGGAACAGCCTGGCATTAATCCCAGGCTGAAACAGGAAACAAAGAGTGCCAAGAGACACTGAAAAAAGAACAAGAATTTCTTGTCACAAGCACTCAGAGGACTTTAGCCCTTGAAGAGGAGATTCTGAGCTCCTGATGTGAGCAGACTTTCATATACTGCTTTCCAGTTTTAAAATTGTACAACTGGGCTTGGTCTTTTGTTCCAGCCACTTCAGAATTTGCTAAAAACCTGCCAGTTATAGGAAGCCTCCTTCCCTCCCCTTTTGTCAAGAATGACTCTTGTAAGTAACGCTGAGCCTGTGCATACTGCTCTGCTCTATCAGGAATTAAACTGCAGTTTGTCATGAAATGGAGAAACACAATGTGCACCTTCATGAGGAAAACAGTTGAGGAGATAGGATATCAACTCTTATTTTCTACTAGAGGTGTTTTTTATTTATTATTTATTTATTTACTTTTTTTTTTTTTCTAGAACAGCCTGCGTTCCTGGTTTGAAGCTGTGATGGGGAGATTCAGGCTGGATATCAGGAAAATGTTCTTCACTAAGAGGGTGGTCAGGCACTGGAGCAGGCTCCCCAGGGAAGTGCTCATAGCACCAAGCCTGGTGGAGTTCAAGAAGCATTTGGATAACGCTCTCAGACACGTGGTCTGTTTTATTTGGTGGTCCTTTGGGGACCCTGGAGTTGGACTAGATGATCCTTGTGTGTCTCTTCCAACTTGGGATATTCTATGATTCTATGTTTCCCTAGTTTTCCCTTTTATATATTGCTTCTTTCCATGTGTAGACTATGAGTAAATGTGAGTGGAGAACCACAAACTCCATGAGCCCAGAGTGTTTTGGAGCACGCTGTAGCATGAAAGTTGGGTTGGTAAGGTCCTGTCTAATGCCCAGTACAAAGTCATGCTTTGTGACCTGCAGTTTCAGGAATGACAGCTCTGTTTTAATTCCTTCAGTACATGTTTATGACTCACTGGGTCATCTGTGTTTTGAATGTAGCAGATTCTGTTGTGTGGGTACATATGTATGTGGTGTATATGTAAGTGAGAAAAAGCTAGGGTTGAATATCTGACTACTAGTACTTCTCACTTCTATAAAATAGAGGTGGCTAGGGTAGCCTAACCTGAAGCTAAAAACGCAGTAAATACTGGATGGTGGGATTAGGAGCTTTCTGCACAACCCATTGTAAAAATAGTGAAGAGTTTTTGCACAACCAAATGCTTGTTGCTAGTATGGAGCAGAGTGCTAGTCTTCTAGCTGAATTGCAAATTCAAAACTGGCTATGAATGACCAAGGGAATGATAAAACTTTCTTTAACCAGACAGGTAAAAACACGCAAATCCTTTATCTTTGTCTCCAGTAAAAATGCTCCTCTGGTTCAATTGTCACTTAAATGAGTATAAATCAGGAATAGCTCATGTAAATCTTACGTCTGTGCTGCAACTTCTGGTAAGTCTCATGGGCTTGACAGTGATACGATCTAATTTAAAGTGTCATTGAGGATTTATTCAAAATGAGTTTTACAAGAGTACTCCGCAACATTTCTCTATTTGAAAGGAGAAAGTAGGTTAAAAGAAAGATAATTTACAAGGAAAAGTCAAGGCAAGAATAATCAGCATGAGGGCCTGGTTAGACACATGACAATGTTTAATCCTTACTGTTACTAATCCTTCAGGCCAGGATTGCAAAAATTAAAGTTTTTCTTTTCTTTCTCGTGTATTACCAACTGCTTAGAGGACAGAGCAGCCCCAGTTTCCTCATTTTGTGTCAGGTTAATAGGAACAGTGTAAAGGACAAGATGCAGCACATGTTAAAGTATATGCCTATGGGCTACATACCTCATTCAACTGGAAAACTATTGCCTTATAAATCTAAATAACCAAGAAGAATGAAACCAGAGCCTGATGGTGCCCAGTAACGTGGCCAAGAGACAGTCATAACGACCAGGCATATGGGCAGCCAAGTGAATAACGCTGCCAGGAGGGATGTCTGCAGTGCAGAAGTTGGGAAATGCTTATTAAAAGTCCTAACATGGCTGCATGCCCCTGAGAAGTCACTTCTGTTGAAAGAGGCATCTTTCCAGACTGCTGGTGAGTTTCTATATGTGTTTTCATACTTGTGCATTTTGGATGTGTTTAGCTGAAGCTGACTTGTTCTTCCTATCAATATCTGATGCCTCCTATCACACCCATCATTTCAGTTTATCATCACCCTCCTGGGAAACTTCAACAAAAATGGCTGGAAACCTCCCCTCCTGCATCATTTGCTGAGCAATTCAATCAGCTTAGAAGGAAAGGCTTAAAGCCAAAAGCTACAAGTACGCTAAGCTTTATTTTGGTAAAGGAAACACTAAATCTATCTGCTGTTTTTCTTGTTTTCCTTCTTTTCCTTTTGCTGCACTTCGTTCTCATTGTATGTGCAAGGTGAGGATGAAGTCTGCCTCTGTCAGAATGTGAATGCTGTCAAAAATAGACATCTCTAGTAAGGTATTTTGGTTTAAGTGTGGTACATTTTTTTTGTGTTATAGTTAAGGATATATTCGTGTCAATTTTCTGGCAAGCTGATCAAAGGTACTGCTTTGCAATCTTTCACTCTTTTTCTTTTTTTCTTTTTTTTTTTTTTTCCTCCATGACATGAATACATTTTTGCTCAGAAGTTTTATTCCTTATTTTAAATAAAGTCTTGGTACAATACTATCAGCAAACTAAACATAAAACAAGTTGCTATGCAAGGCTAAACAATGAATCTATGATATTTTTTTCCTATTTAGTCATTCTTAGAGTTTTACCACAATAATATTTGATTATTGTAGGCAAAGTCATATCAATAATATTTAAGATAAAATAGAAAGCAGGACTTCTTAGCATTGCTGCTTCTAGAAAACCATGTCTGCTTCAAAACAGCCTTAGGAACTTGACTGCATCTCAGCAGTCAAGAGATTGAACACTGTGATCATCACTGTCACATTCTGATGCATAATATTGCTGTGGGCTCTTGAGTGTTACTCTCTTGCACTCAGAATACTGGTGCTCGTTCTGCTGGCAGTCTGTTCAGCCTATCACTACTAGAAGTGCCCGTGAGACTCATTTTGTCATGTATATGGCCTTTCAAAGTCTCCAGGTAAGAGAAGTGTTAAGTCCACATGATGTACATAGTTGTACATAGTTGTTGACAGTTACAAGACTTTTTCTGTAATCACAAGTGGCAAGTTCAGAATACAGTTATTGCTGCTGTTGTCTTTTTAAAACTTCCTTATGCTATTCATGTCAATGTCACTATTTGAAGAAGGTGAAGGAGCTGATGAAGTTAAATTTTGAGATCATTTTACCATCACAAAATGCTGAAGTGTGACTGCAAATGTTCTTCATAAAAAATGGATAGAAGACCTGTGTTTCTTCTCCCTGATTCTATTTGAGTGGAGGAAATCCTGATTCATGGTGGCAGGCAAGACAGAAGGGCCAGAACCCTAGGCTTTTGATCCCAATTAGTCAGGGAAAATGCATAACAACATTTAAAAATAAAAAATTTGAGTGTTGGCTCCTCCTTGGAAAGAAACATAAGGCTGGAGGTTGTGTACTTGTCAGATAGTGGTTAAAGCCACTCATTCCCCAAGCAGCAGCAGTGTCTTTCTGTGTCTTTACGGACATTTACCTGTTAGGGTTTGTTAAGTGCCTCTTCTGGGCTCTGAAGGACACTACAGCAGCCTACTACTAATTATCTTCTAATCTGCACAAAAAGTTGTTTCCTCTTCCACTCTTAAGGTTTCAGAACAGAGCTTTTCTAAGCTAAGAGCACAGAATTTTAAAGAAATGCATGCACCTTAGTGTGCATATCAATACACATACACAGAGATATATGGACTGATCTTCTATTAATGACTGTGAATGGTGATGGATATAGGAAGACACAATACGGCCTTAAAAAATAACTTGTTAGTATGTGGTGCAGTACAGGCTACTATTGCAACTTGTTTGTCATTTGCAAATCAATAAAATTACTTTTCCAGACATGAGTGAGAATTAGTGAGGTTTAATGTTATTCTTGATTTTTGTTTATTTAAAAATCTCTCTGACTAATATCTTCACTAGTAAGTAGCAAACATTCTTGGCTTGTGTAAAACAGCACTGAGATCACTGCAGTGTGCTCACTGATGCTAAATACTGTAGACCTCCTGCACATTTTCAGTATGTATCCACTGCTTTGGAGCAGTGGTACCTGCAATTGTGTGGCTTTCATTGGCACGTGTAAGAAATGAGATGTGTTTTTTAACATGATTGTCTCAGTTTCATCTGGGGGGGTTTACAGTGTTGATCTCAGATCTCAGCAGCATACCCGATGTGACTTACTAAAATGCAATTTTGGACAGAAATGAGTCTGAGGTCCAGCCACCAGAGACTCTGAAAGCTTCTCTGCTGAATGTTGATACCACTGTGGGAGTATGGTAAAGAAGAAATGTTTGCATTAGGAATTATGCTGTCTTTAGTTGGCATCTCTGTCACTGCACCATGAACTAGAACTTGCTCAGTTGCTGTATAAGCTCATGACTAGATTGGCATTGCATTTGTGAGTCTTCTATAAAGGAAGAACATTACAATGTACTTAAAATTGCCCTTGGCTAAAGTCATTTTAAGTGAGAGAGTATGAGTGTGATTTACAGCAAAGGTCCTTTCTTCTTTCTAGATTGCTGAAGGATGAAGATCCTCACTCTCCCTGCCTGTTTGAACTTGGGTACTGATCTGTGTGGCAGCAGGACCTGGGGTTCCTTGCAAGGTAAGGTCTTTGAAGCTCTTTAAGTTGCTGAATGCATGTGCATGTCCATAGACAAGAGGGTAATTATATGTCTGGAAAATAATTTTCACATGTCAAGATTATTATACACGGCAGATGAAAGATGGGAGAGAGACAAGCACATGAAGGAGAGGCAGCAAAGGCTCATTGGAGTAAAGATCTTGGGATGATATGAAGCTCACAATGGGAATGGTGTGTCACTTCAGCTGCTAACTCTTCAGGAACAGATTTCTATTCGTATCTTGGCATTGGCTCTGCTAGTGGGATCACTTTGTCTGGAATAACTCCTATTATGCTATTATCTGGAGCTCCTAAGAAGTATCGGTCTACAGTGTAATTGTGCATTGTATCCAGTCAGATTGTAACACACCAGAAAGGTCAAACAGTATATAGTGGAGTCCACAATTATCAGTCTGTTCCTTATCACATTAGTTATCTTTCTTTTTATTATCTTCAGTACTACAGGATTAGTCAGGTCAATAGCGCTGAAGTGACATACCACCTCCTTTCATTTGTGCTTTTAGATGACATATCCCTAGTTTTCAGGTACAGAATGGGAGGAAGGATATAGGGTAGCCTAATTTGGGTAGCTAGTGTTGTCCTAAAATACTACCTAGTCTAGAAATAGCAGCTTTTCTTAGGTACACTGAATAGAGGCATGACTGGTTTAGTCCTCTGAGGTGCTTCTTGTCTTTTGAGAACAGTGACTAAATAAAGAGTTAACCAGCCTGAACAGCAAATTTAGGTATCAAACCTCTGGCTTTGTTTTGGAGCTCAGGTTCTACTTATTCTTGTATAATTTGTGTTCCCCTACACTCTCTTATTCAGAACTGTAAGAAGTAAGTGGTCATCAGGACAAAAATACTATTGGCAGCTCTGTGGCCATTGGAGAACATATTTGTGTTCTGCACCTACGTTCCTCAAATATTGCAGCTGATAAAGAGTTGAACTCCCTTTTGCCAGCCTCATAAAGATGAGGACTGCAGAGTTTAATCTCTCTCTCTCCTTTTTTTTTTTTTTTTTTTTTTAGATAGGTTTGTCCTTCTAAAGAGCCACAAGACATTCTTAAAATTATTATTGGAAATCTAGTAGTTTGCACAAGAGAAGTCATAGGGTTTAAGTTTATACTAAAATAAAGTGAATATTCTGCATCTTCTTATGAAGGATAGCACTCTTAACTGTCTAATAATTAAAGCCTCATATGTTGGTGGAAGCAGGAAGGATGACTTATAACAGAAATCATAGAAAAATAGCTTGTCTTACTTCTAAACCATTAAGCATAAGCATTAAGATGTTACTATCATCTTTGAAGTCTCAGACATATGCCTTTGTAGTTTATGCATTGCTTGCACTTACGCTACAACTAATGTGCCTTAGTCAGATATTTAACATTACATGACCCTTTATTCTTGCATTCCAATGTCACCAGTGTTAGACTGTTAAAGATTAACCTGGCAAGTATTTTGAAAAACACAACCTGACTTCATTAACCTCTTGAAAGAACACTTAAGGTTAAAATATGCCATTACATATTTCCAAGCCTAACATGGTGATGCACTGCATGTTTTATTGCTCTTAATGTTCTATTACCAGAGACAATTCACCCTTTCTTATAGTAAATGACATTGTTATATTTTTATTTGACTCTTGGTTCTAAGATCCAGGTAGTCTTATGTTTATTAAAGAAGCTAACAAAATGCTTAGGTGGGCCCTCAAAACCTTAACTGCTTTCTGTTTAGAGATATCCATTAGCCATTACTGTTGAAAATGTTAAAACACCAACAGTAATTCCATATCCTCAGTGGGACCAAAGCTGGGCAGCTCCTCATGTTTCTTGCTAATATTCAGGAGAGGTTTCCTCTCCCATAGTATGTTTTCCTGAATAACTGCTTTCAGCCACCCAGTTTGGCCTCCTGTTTACTTCAAACATTTTATGATCTAATAACAGAAATTAATAAAATAAGCTTGATACCAATTTCCGCCTAGGGCTTTCTTTCCCTCCCTAGTGAAGCACTTTGCAACAGTGGTGGAGATGATTGCTTTTCTAGCAGCAATATTCTTCCTAGGCATCTTTTCTAGGGAGTGCTGTAGAGTTCATTGCTATGCTCTGAATTCATCTTATTTGTCTAGGGACTTTGTTTTTTTGTTTGTTTGCTTGTTTTTTCTTTAGTTTCATGCAAGACCTTAGCTCTAGGCTAAAGCCATATTAAAAAATAAAAAATAAAAAAAAAGGGAAATTACAGGGGTTTTATCTCTCAAAGGAAATTGTACTTTATTAATTTTTGGTGCTGGTGGAATCCCAGGCAAACTCATTATTTGGTGGATTGAGGGTAAGAAGGAACAGGTAAAGAAGAGGCACCAGATGTAGGATGGAAAGCTTCCCCAGAAAGCTTTAGACTGAACTTAGAGAAGCAACTGATGTAGACAAGAACAGTATTTCTTGGTAGGCACAATTCTTAGAAATTTGCTGAGATGTCCCCTATGGCAGGAGCTGGTGAGAAACTAGTCTGCCACCAGATGGCATTGAGTGGGGTTAGAGCTGCATCTGAAGGATGAGATGGAGAGGGAAAAGCTCTCATAACCTTGCTGCTCATCTGCATCTCTCCCTCTTTCCTGTAACTCCCACTGCCTGGCTTAATGGCAAAAATTGAGAAGAGGCCAGTATATGAACTTAAGATGCATGAATATGGTCTGTAGTACCAGTGGCACTGATTGTGATGATGGCTTGGGCTATGTTTAAACTGTTTTCAAGCTTTCCAGTCCAAGGTCATGCTTGACTCTGTCTTGCTCTGTTATGGGATGAGGCTCGGTTAAGTGCCAACCCATCCTACCTTTGCACTTCTCCTTCTGGAGAAGGGAGCTGTGTTGTGCTCTAACCTGTGGCTGAGGGAAACTAACCCATTGAGACTGAGCCAATAGTCATTTGGTTGGCTGACGGATACTAAGCTTATTTTACTGGACTGTGAAACAAAATAGTTTTAGTCTACTAGGAGTAGATTACAGATCTTGAAAAATATGAAAACTCTTGTGTCTCAGTCCTGGTGGAATATGTTTGTCCAGCTGGCAAACATGAGTTCTGAGTTCTTTCTGTACAGAATTCCCTCACTTTCTACCCTCTTCAAAGTATCCAGTTGAAGCATGACAGGGACTGTGTAAAGGACAGTCTTGCTCTGAAATCATTAGATAACTCAGATTCAAATCATGCTGACAGCTGCGTAACATGCCTAAGTCTTCCTTTTCCTTTGTGCTCTTCCTCAAAAAGAAATGCCCTGAATTAGAATAAATAGCTTTTTTTTTTTTCCCCTCCCTTAATCTGGAAAAATAATATGCAGACCTATTTCTTTCAGTATGGTTGTGAGCCTTACCTCAGGGCTGGAACCCCAGTTTTGTTCCCTGTATATACAAGGAAGCAACTGGCTGTCTGCAGCACACAAGCATTAGGATTTTTATGTACCCAATTCTGTGTTTGTTCCTTTTATTTCATAGTATTTGATGACAGAAAAGCTTTTTTTTCATCGGTGCATAGACTATAATGTTTGCAGGTGTCCTTGTGAAATAGAATCAAACATCCAATGGAGCAGTACACTTGTGCATGTGTGGATTCTGCTGGGAACGTGTGTGTTTCTGGATGTCATTCTCCAGGTAAGAAATAAGGGTGTTATGCCCTCCCTCTTTGTTCCCCTGTTTCCTAAAGTATTCGTATAATGGCACCACAACGCAGGGTGATCAGGAGCCAGCCACCCAGCTCTGCCAAGGGTACTGACATACAGAGGAGCTCACCAGTCTCTGTTAGTGACAGTGAGGTGTGGAAGCAGAGCTTGCTGCCCATTCTGAGCAGGTTGACAGCTACACCAGTGACAAACAAAAAGCTGAGAATATCATTTCAGATACAAACCTCACTAGGAAACACTTCTCAGCATACTGATTTCACAAGAGGCTCATGACTGAGACACTAGAAATAAGAGCAGATATGTCTACACCTTCCACTCACTTTCCAAAGGACTCACGCCTTCTGGGGATCTCTCCAAAATGATGCAGATAGTCTGTACAGAGCTGGGAAGGCAGAGGAGGTGAATGATATTGGCAGCCAGGCAGAGAACTAGCTAGCTGTTCTCTTCCAGACTTTCACGGCTGCACAGAGCATAGTGTCTCCCTGTACCATTTAGTGACTTTATGACATCACCACCTGTTACCACGGAAATCCAGAAACTACAAATTTGGATCTTGGCAGCAAGGTATAAGGAGGAAGTATCTTCCTCTTTAGGGGGTCAAAAAGGAAAGCTGAAAAAAATTTTCAGAACGTCTTTGAATTGGAATAAGGTTGGGAGAGGTTAATAATTCCAAAACAAACAATTGTAGCTGTTGAAGAGGCAGTGTGGTCCCTACAATGTCCTTCATAAAAAGCAAACGTGGGAGATCAAGTGCAGAACCCCTAACTTCATGCATCTTAAACATATCTCTCAGACATAAGACCATTGCTATTGACTTATAACTTTAGCTCTGACCAGCAGATATAAAGAGCTGCTTTTAGAGATGAGATATCCACTGACCAATGATTTTCAGGAAGTGCTAATAACTGCTGCTTCTTGAGAAAGAGTTTGCTTGTGGTTCACAGCAAAGAAAGTATGTAGTGTTGAGTTCTGATAAAATTGTGTGCAAATACCATTACTGTTGTGATGACGTGCTTTTTATAGCTTTTAATTAATTAATTAATTAATTTTTGGTGAGAACTGGTGTCTTTAGACATGAATTTTATGGCTTTTAAGTGCTTGAGATTTTTGAAGTTATGGAAATAACATTTTTGTCTTTTAGTAACATTAGCTGACATTTTACTTATGTTGCACAGCTAAATGAAAACTGCTTTTTAAATGGATGGTTATTAAATTGAATTATTGAGTAGTTGAGGGCTGGCTAATATTAGCTCTTACACAGGCTTGTTTGATTTCACTGACATTGCACAAGATGTACAAGTATGGTATGTACTTGAGTTGCCTACAGATGCATGCACCCTTGCTGCAAAGGCAGGGGGAGCAGGAGCTGACCTCAGCTCTGGAATCTTAACAGCTGCTTTGTCTCCATGTGCACCTGCAAGGCTGTGGGCTGTGTGTGGCTGTACTTCCACCTGGAGGTCCCATGTCAGAAAGGTAGAGGTTGTTAATGCTCACCAGGTGTGAGGGAGATCTGACTCAACCTGTACAGAGTATGAAAGAGCTGTGGACTCATTTTATTTGGCTGTCTCCACTAAGGACCAAAATCATCTGGAAAAAAAACACCTTGTTGATAATCTGGTTTTAAGTATATCCATGATGGCAGTTCTTATGTGGACATTGAGCAGCATTTCTAGCATTGTTCCATAACTGTCTCAGACAAGCACAGGAACACGGTTAATCTGATTCATGTCCTCCATATAAAAAAGCAAACAAGACCTGCTCACCAAACAACCAGTCTGTTGTTCTCCTATTTAGTTGGCGGCTTGGTTCCTGGGATTTCTATTCCACAAGAGCAGTTTGAATATGGTCAAGCTCTTGTTATCTGGAATATGTCTCAGTGTTCCCTGTTATGCCTTGTTTCAGTGGGATAATGACCAAGAAAGCTGCTGAGCCATGGATGGATTGTAGGAATATGTCATGAGAAAGATGCCTGGAGTCATCTGTCCACACGCTGTGATGCTGGCTCGCGTTTCCAAAACAGAGTTGCAGACAGAAGAGATCATGACTGCTCTGAAGAACTTTGCTTATGCACGTTCCTTTTTTATGCTTTATAGTGAGTCACTTTGAAAGGCTCCCTTTTTGGTCCTCTTTAGTTAGACTGCTGGTTACTTTTTCTTGCACATCCAGCTTACTGGGACTGTTGTCATGTTTTTTCTCCCTGGAATAGTTGAAGTGTTGTCCTTTTCCCTTTTTTCTCCTTTATTTATTTATTTATTTATTTATTTATTTTGGGGGTATGGAAGATGCTTCTGAAGAGGAAGGATTTTACTTCTTGGAAAAATTCACATACAACACACATGCCCCACACAGAGTTTCAGGCTGGAGGTATGCTCTGGAATTCCCATGGAGGAGAGAACATTTTGTTTTGGCTGGTAAATTACTGGTTCCGGTGATCTCTGCCATGGTTTCAGAGCGAGGTGCACTCCTGTGGCCTTTGTGTCCATCCCAAATATGCTCTCCAAATTCTGGCTGATCTGGAGCTACTCTTAGGTGTACCCACAAGGGATTAGGAGAAAGTACTGTGACACTGCCTGATTCCCACACAAACCTTAGGTAAATAAATGAATATGACAAGTATCATATTAAGCCATTAAGCTGACAAATATATGGTTTTCTTATTTCTTATATAATATACACTTGCACTTATAAATCTAAATTATTACTGGGCACCTGCATGTCTGTGCTGATGCTTTTCCTTATATTTGATAAAGTGGAACTGAAAGGGCAGCTTAACAGGGCATACAGGGACAGAGACTGCTATATCTTGCCATCTTCAGCATAAACATATTGACTCCTCGACTCAGAGAAAGGGGGGTGAAAGGAATGCAGTGTAGAGTATCCTTAGAGAATAAACTAATTGTCTTTCTCATGTTTTCATCCTCCTTTTCCTCCGGAGGCAAACACACACCTAAACCTGAGAGTCATTCAAACTACACATGTATTTATTGAATTCAACTGCATGGAACCCCATCCCTTGACGAAAACACTTGTGAAGAGCTAGAAAATAGATCATTACATCTGGTAACAGCATTGATACAGGCTGGTAACATCAACACAGGGTGATTCTCTCCATTCCTTCTGGATTGCACTGCGATGGGATAGATGATTAGAAGTGCCTGATATCTGATAGGAAAATAGTGATTGTAATAGATGAAAGCCCCTTTAAAGACAGCCCTTTCTTGTTCCCTTTCCTGGCCATCTGGTTTTGTGTCAAGTCTTGGTTGCTGACTAAAATGGCAACACAGATAAGTTTTTAAAGGCCCCGATTCATAAAACTAGTAACAGCACTAAGAGAAGCTGATGTATATTCTCTTCTGACTAGTGTATCATTAATGAAACTGGTATCACATTTTCCTTGTAAAATAGCTAATCCTGCAGGGACCAAGAAAAGGATCTGGGCTGACTTCCAGGCTCCAGTGGGCTGACCATTAGGAATGAAGCCTTCCTGCTGCCTTCCTTAGGAAGGGGACACTGCGAGAGCTGTTTTTCAAAGCAGAGCCTCATCTTCAGCCCTGTGCTGTGGAGTTGATGGCCTACAGCTGGGGATCATTAAGCCATGGTGTCATTCAGAAAGGGGATGCACTGGCTGCTAGCTGACACAGGCCAGTTTTGAGTTGCTATGCTTCTCGAAAAGGACAAAAAGGCCAAGAAAAGAGAAGAACTTCACAGAATCACAGAATCATCTAGGTTGGAAGAGACCTCCAAGATCACTGAGTCCAACCTCTGACCTAACACTAACAAGTCCTCCACTAAACCATATCACTAAGTCCTACATCTAAACGTCTCTTGAAGACCTCCAGAGATGGTGACTCAACCACTTCCCTGGGCAGCCCATTCCAATGCCTAACAACCCTTTCAGTAAAGAAGTTCTTCCTAACATCCAACCTAAACCTCCCCTGGCACAACTTTAGCCCATTCCCCCTCGTCCTGTCACCAGGCACGTGGGAGAATAGACCAACCCCCACCTCTCTACAGCCTCCTTTAAGGTACCTGTAGAGTGTGATAAGATCACCCCTGAGCCTCCTCTTCTTCAGGCTGAACAATCCCAGCTCCCTCAGCCGCTCCTCGTAAGACTTGTTCTCCAGACCCCTCACCAGCTTCGTTGCCCTTCTCTGGACTCGCTCAAGCACCTCCATGTCCTTCTTGTAGCGAGGGGCCCAAAACTGAACACAGTACTCGAGGTGCGGCCTCACCAGAGCCGAGTACAGGGGGACAATCACCTCCCTAGACCTGCTGGCCGCACTGCTTCTTATACAGGCCAGGATGCTGTTGGCCTTCTTGGCCACGTGAGCACACTGCTGGCTCATATTCAGCCGACTATCAACCAATACTCACAGGAACTTATCACCTATTGGAACATATTCTGGCTATTCTTCACTAGATCCATATCGTGAAGGCCTGAAGTGCCCATAAAGGGCTACTGCAAATTCATAAATCATAGCCACAGCTCCCTGTTTCTATGGCAATCACCACCACACCTGCTTAGGATCTAGCCTTGCATACCTGTAACTCCTCTGTCTATATCTCACTCATTAGTCATTCATGAGATTAATTTATTCCTACTTGTTTTTGCTAGAACTTTTTTTTTTTTTTTTTAAAGCAATGAAGAGCATCTTTTAAAAAAAGTGTTTGAAGGCAAGTTATACTGCTGGGTGCCTGGTGCTTCAGTGTTTGGGCTTCAAACACATTGAGACATGCCGATTTGTTTAAGAGCTACAGTCTTTCCTGGAATGTTTTTAAATCATGTAAACATTCCTATTAGTTTTATGGATTTCTAAACTGTTTTTGTAAATTTGGGTACAAATTTAAGTTGACAGTGTACTTTCTAAACTTCCACTAAATAGGGCCAACTTGCTATTGATAGAGGAATATCTCTCAAATGGCCTTATGATGTCTTGCAATGGAAGACTTTTCATTAGAAAAACAACCTACCATGTATGTATAAATCTTTTATCGGTTCTTACCACGCCCTAATGTCTGTGGGACTCCTGGTGGTGGAAAGGGGAAGAGAAGAGAGAGAAAAAGTATAAGGATTATTTAATAGAGAAATAAACATAATTTCATTGAGCAATGTTTGCCACTTACTATTATCATGCAGCCAACAAGTCTTAATGCTTAGAATCTTCCCACTTACAGGGAGTGTATTGGTGCTTTCCTTGCACAAGTACTTTTACCTCTTTCCAAGTGTGTCAATGCTGCTTTAAAAGATTAGAATGGAAAACTTTTGTAACTATACCATCTGGCTTTAATTTTCTTTAATTGTCAGACAAGATCCTATAGTCCAGTGAAAAGGGATAGAGCTAAACCTGCTGCATTTTAAGGATTTAAGCCTGCCTTTCCCCCCTGTAAATTTTGACCTTTTTGAAATGAGCACTTTTTTTTTTTTTTTTTCCAGAAAGGGGAACATAAAGCAAATGTTCACTACTTTTATTAGTGGAGCCAAATTCCATACATTCTGTCTGCTTTTCACTGACAGAAAATTTAATCCAAAATAATTAGAGCTTTTAAATGGCACTGTATGTCACTGACTTGGCTGACTTAGACTTTTGTAAAGCATATATTTTCTCAAGAAAATTAAGTTTAATAGGTAAAACACTGATTATGATGACCTTGGGAAAATACATTCTAAAGAAAGTAGTGGATGTTTGTGAGTGTTTTGAAATCTCCTGATTGAGCAGTTTGCTATTGAGGAATAGTGTTGTTGTGTTACATCCTATGGTAGGGTTCTCTTGCCTGCCCTTGCCTTCTGCCTGGGTTCTGAATGCTCTAAAGGAAGCAGGGGCAACCTCAGTCCCCTCTTCTGAGGAGCTCCCTGGGGAAGGAAAATATGTTATGCATACAAAAAAAAATAAAAATGCTGAAACCACTATTTAATTGTCTGTCTTATTACACGGCTAAACAGACTTGGGGTGTGCACTGATATGCCATGTACACAGTTTTCCTGTGTTCCCGGGGGCATGGCTGAGCCTTGGGAACAGTTGCTCAATGGTGTCACTGGGGGGCTTGATGAGCTGCCAAATTCTTCCTTGTTTAGTTTACTTTGTCTAGTTTGCCTCCAATTATCAAAAAACTTAATTATTTTACACACACACCATTTAAATCCATATAGGTGATACTCTTCATGCTGAAAATGGGTTACACCATTCTCAGGTTTTGCAGCTGCCTGAGCAGTGGTGGTGGATATTCGTTTGGTAACTGAGCTGGGAAGGAAAAGAGCTTGAAAATTCAGTTTTAATGCTTTCTTTTAGATATTCCCATTGGACCATGCAAATAACTCTTCCCATTTATATTATGAAAGAAACCAGGAGAGTCTAAAATTAAAAAAAAAAAAAAGTATTTTAAAATTAAAACCTTTGAGAGCTTAATTAAATGTACTGTGACAAGAAATGTGCAGTTCACTTACAGCTATTGACTTGAGGTTTATACATTATTGCCAAGTCCTGGAATGAATAAAGTTTTAATGTTGAATCAGGAACAATTTTTCTTGTACATTTTTTATGTTGAAGCAATGAGAAAATATATACTTAGATTTCATTTAAATACCAAAAAAGAGGGTCTTTGGGTTGCAAGTAATGAAGCTGAGTTGTTTAAAACTTGCAGTCCTCTTAAGAGGAAAATTTCTGTCAGTCCCTGGAAAACTCAGGAATTTTCAAGGTTTGCATGGGATGAACATGAAGAATGGCATCTTGTTAAATCTACATTTGCTTTAAATCCTGAGACACATACATGAGCTTTGCTCATTTCAGCTTCACTCATGCTGGATGATACTCTTCTGGTCTGCAGAAATGTCAGCGAATCCCAGGTGCAGCTCTCTGTAGTGGTGCCCCTGGGGCTAGCAGGTGGCAGTTCAGTCAGGGTGGTTTGCCTGGCTGCAGTGGGGCATGACCTACTGTCCCCAGTCACTGTCTTTGGTGAAGGGGGAGAAAGGTGAGTGCAGCAGAGCTCTAAGTTACTGAATGAAGATCTGTGGCCTGTGCTCTGTATTGGGCCACACTTGAATCTTTCAAAAGATCTCTGAATCTTTTAACCTTCCCTTCCTTTCCTTTTTATTTATTTATTTATTTATTTAAATTTAGAGAGCTGTTTCTTATAGAATGCAGGGAAAAGCATCTGGAGATTGTAAAAAACTTATGATGGGGTATGTAGGGGATGAACAACTGGCAGGGAAACAGACAACTCAGGGCTGTTCAGGGAGGAACAAGCATAGGAAAACAGTGATAAGGGAATAAAAGGGTCTGGTTGCTTTTGAACAAGTTGTTGGTCAGCACACTTGCCTGGCTGTATGCTGTGCATTATCAGCAGTCTGTCCTGTCTAAATAAACTCCATTTGTAATTATTTTTCTGGTAAGGGACTCCTTATTTTTGTGCATGTGTATGGACGGAGATCTACATGCCACAAACTGGAGTCAGGTGTCCATGCATGTGTGGTGCCACCAACTGCAGTGAGCAAGTGTATGTGTGTCAGTGTCTGACTGAGTGGCAGCGAGTATCAAGCTGGACTATCTGCAAATAGGATAAGTGGCTTGGGAGCCAGGTCTGGGCCGGATACATATGTGTCTGAGTGAGGCAACCAAAGGAGTTGGCTACTGATCAGGAGGTCCAGGCCAACTACTGGAGAGACTGTAAGGTTCTGCGGGTCAGTGGAGAGACCCATTTGTGTGTGTGTGTGTGCACACACGCGCACGTGTGTGTGGCCAGCTGTGTGCGACTAGTGGGAATACATGCTCAGCCTACTACTGGATTTTGCAGAAGACATATCATAGATGCCTTAGCAGAGCTTTGTTTCATCTGAAAGTGCATCTTTCCTCATACTTATAGCTGTACCCACCTGACCGCTGATTCCTTTTTATATGTTCATTCTTTTCCCTGCATGTCCCGAGGTGCTTATTCTGAGGAGGGAGCCTCCCCCTGCAGTCCCCTGCTCGCTTGGCTATTCCCAACAGGCTGTTCGCCCCTTGCCAGCTCACCTGCTAAGCTCGCGGTGCAGCGGGGATGCGGGGCCGGGCGGCGGGGCCCTGCCCTCTGGCGGCGGCGGCGCGCAGCTTTTGGGATCTAAGCTTAATCTTTAGGAACATGCATATTAGTTTGTCACTAATAAAACACATCTTTACGTACTGAGCTCTATGCATACACTTCACCAGTATTGGTGATGCAGATTTTCAACACAATTTTTCTTATTTTAGAGCTATACCACCAGCAGGAGAAAATAAACTTCAGTGCTCAGCATCTCTAGTGCTATTTGTACGTCATTATTTGAGAGTAAAGAATGTGTAGGTATGCATTTCTAGCAGCCCTTTTTGTGAATAACCAACCAGATACTTATCTTGGCCTTAACCTATGCTAAACAGCTTTCTTACATTTTCTGTTTGTTTTTAACCATTCCAATTCTTTGAATTCATGGTTTCCCTAAGAGGACAGATTATCAGACAGAAAATCTAAACTGCCTGGGTTCCTCTCGGATATTGTGGCAAAAGAAACAGAGAGCAGAAGTAGGACTGTGCTTGAGCAAGTGCATCTTGGGATCATTCGTGCTGTGTTGTACTACTTGTAGCTTCCAGAGAAGAACTGACGATGTAGATAGGTGTGAGCAGCCTCCTGGAGTGTGTAAGGCTCCAAAGAGCAGCTTCACCCCACAGGTCACCCTGATGTGGGAAGGTGGTGCAAGAGTCCAAGGTCCTGAAACAATTCACCGACTTCTCCACTCCTAACCCTCCACAGCACTGACACTCCTCTCCAGGCCTTTCTTTTTAGGCAAAAAGGCCTTTGTGATTCCTTTATTTTGCTTGCTCTCTGCTCAGTGTAAGAGACTGATGTCAAGCAACATACTGTTGTCTTCTGAACTGGCACTGTAGGGTTCTGTGCACCTCTGATAGATGCTGAGTATCTTCAGTTTTGTTGTTTCTGAGAGTTGCAGGCTATCAGATACAAATCCTCATTTGAAGAGAGCCTATGATTTCCCAGTTTCTCTCGCAGCAAAGCAGCATGTGTTTTTCAAGTGTTTGTGCCAATAAGGCCTACTGCATTTTTTTCTATGGACATGACCAGGAAGATAATCTTCCTTTATCATTTACTTACAATTTAATTCAAATTTCCACGACAGTGGGAGACACTCCCTGCCTGGGAAAAGTTCTCAGCCTGCAGGGTAGGCCATGGTGGTTTTTGCTGCTTTTCCCCATGTCATGACTTTCTAAGGCCAGTTTTGTCCAGTGTTGGTTAGAATTATGTTAGGTGAGGTAAAGGGAAAATGTGCAATTCCCTGCCTTCAGCTCACACCCTTTTGACATCTGTTTTCCCTGGTGTTTATAGTAAGGCTTTGCTGTGCTACCTGTTACACAGTGTCATGACTACTAGCAATGAGCAACACTTGTGTTTTCCAGCTCATTGAGCTGTTTTCCTGGACTGAATTGTAAGTAAGTGTGTGTGTGTGTGTGTGTGTGTGTGTGTGTGTGTGTGTGTGTGTGTGTGTGTGTGTGTGTGTTTGTGTGTTTTAAATTAGCCTCACTAGCTTTAAATCTAGTGAGCTAGCTATACTTTTCCACGGATAAAGTGGTTTTGGTTGCCATGAACAGGAGAAAACAGTAAGAATCAGGTAACTGAGCTGGCCACAAAATTGGAGTGATGAGAAAAGGTAACTATAGAGACAGGATTTCCCCTGGTACAGAGGAAATAAATTAGCATCGTGACTCAATAAACCTGGGCAAAGGTTCCTGTCTAAGATCAATTTCTGAGGTCCCTGTCTATATGACTTTCAATTGATGGCCTAACATAA
The DNA here is from genome assembly GCF_964211835.1 of Anser anser. NCBI lineage: Eukaryota > Metazoa > Chordata > Aves > Anseriformes > Anatidae > Anser > Anser anser. The sequence continues at coordinate 39,613,817 of NC_139726.1, forward strand.
TGGTGCTGGTGGTTTTCAGCTTGAGTTCACCTCGAAAAACAAAAGAAACAGCAGCCACTGGAGTGGCATAAAATGCAGATTGATTCGTTCAGCTGGGGCAAGGAGGTGCTACTTGGAGGTGAGCCCTAGGTGAGTCCTAGGGTCACTTGGAGGTGACCCAACAAGGTTATGAAGGTAAGCTCCCCAAAAGTAGTCAGAATCTGAGTTCCCTACCAACTGTAGTGTGAAAATTTGTGTGATTACACCTCAGTGCAGTCATTGTAAAGTGGGAGCTCATCATCTCTTCGTTTATTGCCAAAACAGCAGGGACAGAGTGTTTACAGGTGAAGGCCAGGCATACTTGTGGAGATGTCACATTCTCTCTTAGAACATTGGGAAAGAGATGAGATCTGCTGAACATTGGGAAAGAGATGAGATCTGCTGAATCTGCTTTGCTCTGTTGGATCCACTGGACAACACTTCTGGTGACCCTCAGCCAGGAAATCTGGATGTGTAATGGTACAGGTTATACGCAGTGCCAGCACCCTTCTGTTGGCAGACTGGAGCCAAGATGTCTGGCAAGGCTGGTCTAGAGCGAATGAATGAAAGAGAACTTACCTCCAAACTGCCATCAGTGGTGAGGCTAGAACAGCTCAGTTTCCTCTAGTGGTGGTAAATTGTGCAGAAGAGACACTGGCCGTACCTCAGATGTGATGGGGATTACACCTCAGAGAGCTTTTGTTGGGGTGTTTGCTACCTTGGTACTTAGTGCCTGGGCTTTGCTGGTACACTGGAAGGTGTTGAAAGTAACCATATCATGACGCAGAAATAAGCATAATGCCCCCAAACTCTATTATGACTAAATGAGTGAAATGCACATAGGACAAGAAACTGTAATGAAAAAGCACCAATTCTTACCGTGGAACATTTCTTGCAGTAGACTTGGTCTGGAGGCACATCTCTTGAACTGTGCAGAAATGGATGAGATTTAGATGTTAAGAAAGAAGCTGTCCTTTTTTAGTCCTTAGAGCAACAAAATCATAGAGCTGTGCTTTGTTACTGGGAGGTGAATGTTCACAGGATAAGAGCGGGCATTGGATCGGTCAGGATCAGTAGCAAATTAGCAGATTTTAACATTAAAAAAAAAAAAGGCGGTGAGGGGGCTAGAAAGTCTGAATGTTTCCAAGGCCAGGCTACAGCTGAAGACAGTCATAATAGTTAATAACCACAGACATATTTGACTGCATTTTGACCTTTTCACTTCTGCTGTTTGTGCAAAGTGTCTGTGCAAACCCTCATTGTGTACCCATATGGAAAACCTGCAGTAGAGTTGCAGTGCTCTTTGATTCATGGTTATTAGGTAATGTCTTTTACTACTTCAAGGAACAATGATGAATTTGCCAGTATCTGCTGCAGTGCCAATGGTGCAACGTTGTCTTGTAAAAAAGTTCTCCAATGTGCGTATTCCAACAGATTACAGAGTCACGGAAACCTTGCAAGTGTGACTTTCTGTCCTGATTTTTCTCGTCCAAGTCTGAGGTAAATCTGGTGAGATGGAGGGATCAGGTCGTACCTGAAGGCTGCTCTGCTGCCTTCCTCTGTCGTGTACGGGCATCGGGGGCCCAGCGGGCGGCTGCAGCGCTCGGGCATCTCACCTTAACCCTGAGGGGCTGCGTGCCGCCTGAGGAGCGGTAAGGGCCGCCTGAGGGGCGAGTAACGGCCGCGGCGCGAGCGGGTAACGGCCGTCTGTCATGGCGCAGTGCGCGCGCCCGTCCGCCAGGGGGCAGCAAGCCCCTTCGGGAGTGCGGCGCTGCGGGCGGGGTGCCGGCCCCGCTGCCCGCCGAGCCCCGGAGCGGAGCGGGGTAGGTTCGGGGGCCGCCTTCGTGCCCCGCGGCCGCGGCCTGTGCCCCTGAGGTGCACGCGGCTTTCCCGTACCGCGAGGGGGCCGCGCCTCGGTGCTTGCCTTCTGTCCGGCTGGGGGGTGGAGGGGGAGCGGCGGTTCCTTAGCCGTTCGTGGCCGGCACCCGGGGCACTCGCTCGGCCCCGCTTCCCCGGCGCTGTCCCGGAGGCCGGCGGCGCTTCCCGAGGAGGGCCGGCAGGTGGCAGTGGTGCCCGGCGGGACGGGGCCGCGGCGTCTCTCTGTGTGTGTGTGTGTGTGTGTGTGTGTGTGTGTGTCTGTGTGTGTGTGTGTGTGTCTGTGTGTGTGTGTGTGTGTCTGTGTCTCTGTGTGTGTGTGTGTCTGTGTGTGTGTGAGTGTGTCTGTGTGTGTGTGTGAGTGTGTGTGTGTCTGTGTGAGTGTGTGTGTGTGTGTGTGTCTGTGTGTCTGTGTGTGTCTGTGTGTCTGTGTGTGTGTGTGTGTGTGTGTGTGTGTGTCTGTGTGTGTGTGTGTCTGTGTGAGTGTGTGTGAGTGACAGTGAGTGACTGAGTGAGTGAGAGAGGAGCAGAGCGCGCCCGCCGCCGACCGCCGGCAGTCCCGCAGGGCACGTCCGTGCTGCCGGTTAGCGGGTGGGCTCCTCTGCTCCACGCTAGCTGCCCGCGTCTCCTTCGCAGGTTTTGTTTTTGACGGAGGTTTTCTGTATGTTCTTCGTCTCCCCTAAACCAAGCGCAATGTGTAGCACTCAGATGTATTGCGAATAAGCAGAATTTGTTAGTGTGTTAAAATGAAATCATTCGTCCTCAGTGCAGGGGATAGTCCTGGACTTGGGCTCCTGACTCTCTTATTTGGCAGCACAACTTTTTATCTCGGACACACACTTTCGGTGGTACAAATTAATCTACAAGGAGAGACACTGCGTTGCCGCTGGCAAAGAAACCTTCCTTTTGTAGTAGTAGTGACTAATTTACACGCCTGCCTCCGCTCTCTTTCTAGCCTTCTATTCACAAGCGACATATCAAGGGTGGTCGAATGCCAGCAGAACAGCCTGTCTTTGGGAAAGATATTAGCTTTTTTTTCACCCTTGCTTGCCTCTCTACTTGTGCTGGCACAGGAAGCCTGTCAATACAACCTCCATCGTTACCTTATTTTTCCTCATTGACTTTCCTCCCTCTCCAGGTCCCTTCAACCCTTCAGTTTGTTCCTGATAAATATCTTGACACCGAGAAAGGCGCTAACAGGTTTGTGTGTGTTTTTATTTAGAAGTCATTCTTTCTGAGCTCGATTTCGAAGAAGCAAAAATCTCTGTAACTGTCACCTAAATATTTCACGTCTGATTCAGCTGCCTTGTCTTTCTTGCTCAGGGTAATTATAAGCTGCCCCATAGCTACGAAAGAACTTGAGCTTCTTGCTGAAATCGCACCCAGCCGTTTCTTTCCACAAGGAGAGGGAGAAAGGAGGTCTGCAAGAGTTCACGTTAATAATGACTTAAATGCCCATTTCCCACACATCTTTGCTAGCACAAACAACTAAAATAGTCCACTTGCAAAGAACCTGATTCAGCTTTCTTGCATTCCACAATAACAGATGGATTGCTAGACTGTTTACTGTTGCTTCCCACAAACTTCCTGTTAGTAAACTCCTGTATTATTTATGAAACAGAAAAATTACAAAGAAGTACCCTAGCTGATTACTGCCTGCTGGTGAACCACTGCCAGAGAAACTTTTTATACAAATATGTGTATGAGAGCAAAGATTGCTCCAGCTGCTGCTTTTTGTTTTATTCTTACAATTGTTCATTTCACAGTATTCTGCAACCCTGACTGGACTCGTGGCCCTATTGTGTTGCATTCCCAAGCAGGTATTTCCTGCATCCAGACATTTACAGTCAAATCGAGGCATTCGTGGATGTGTGAAGGAGCAAGCGAAAAAACAAACAAACAAACAAACATAAAAGCATGCATGCATTGTTACAGCAATCAGCTACGAATAAGAAATGTTTGAAGCCTTTTTGTTTCACAATGACAATGATGAACGAGATGTTACTAATGTGATATTAATCTCTGCTGCCTTAGTGTAGGAAGTCTGTTATCTTGGAGATGTTGGTAGAAAAGAGAGAGAATATCGATCACCTTCATGCTACTTCTGACATAAGTAGGTAGCAAATGCAAAGAAACTATTTTCCTCTCAGTTTGGCTGTTAAACTCCGTGAAACATATGAGCTGAGAAAAGCACTTTGTTTTCACTGCATCCTGTAGGTTAGATTGATTTCTGACTTTTGGCAGCATGAGAAGGGAGGCCAGTCTATAGTCCATTTGCACAATGTATCAACAAAGCTAGCTAGTTTAAAAATGAGTCTGTAATAAAAAGGAATAAAATGTAACGCAGAAATATGAATCTTGTATGTTACCCAAAGTACTTGTAGTAATTCTAGAAATAACACTTGACCTAACACTAACAGTCGTTCTGTTTTTTGAATAGCTGCTGTTACATTTCCCTGCGTTTCTGTTCTATGTATGTGTTCTGTATGAACGAATTGGCTGCTCCACCTGATATTTATGACTGTAGACATGCATTATACATACATACAGAAATAGAATGAAAATTTTCCTGATCTGAGATACAGATAAGTCTTCCTTGAGATTTTTATTTGATTCCCTAAACTGAAATCAAAACTCAAACCAGCACTGCAGACTGAGTGCTTTCTAATGCTATAGACCTGCTATCATGGATCTTTCATTGCATAAAGTTTAACACAAAAAAGCTGCTGTACATTGTAGGCATCTGCAGGATGCTGCTTGAATTATCATATACCTTTACAAGGACTGTATCTGCAAAGAGCCGATACCGAATGGAATGGGGCATCTGCTGATCCTGGGGCAGAGCTCATTTGTGTGCATTTATCTGTGAGACAATGTCACATAACTTATCACTCATTTCAAATAATAATATTTTCTCTGATCAACTTCTCTCTCTTCTCTGCATTTTTAAACGCTCTCACTCTAAGCTCCTATTGACAGGAAAAGTATTCAATATTATTAAGGGCAGATGATCAACTGCAGTATCTGTCTCCTGATGCTTCACTCCACCAACAAGAAGCTTGTGACAGATGTTTCTATGTTTTATGCAAATAGGAACTTCATGGATCAGTTTTCCTTTCCTCCATGGAATATATGCAGCTGGAAAATAAAAATCCAGCTCCACTGCATGAAGGAAAAAAAAAGCAAAAGAAAAAAGAAAAAGAAAAAGAAAAAGAAAAAGAAAAAGAAAAAGAAAAAGAAAAAGAAAAAAAGAAAAAAAGAAAAAAAGAAAAAGAAAAAGAAAAAGAAAAAGAAAAAGAAAAAGAAAAAGAAAAAGAAAAAGAAAAAGAAAAAGAAAAAGAAAAAGAAAAAGAAAAAGAAAAAGAAAAAGAAAAAGAAAAAGAAAAAGAAAAAGAAAAAGAAAAAGAAAAAGAAAAAGAAAAAGAAAAAGAAAAAGAAAGAAAAGCCACTGACCAAACAGGGAGCCGAGAGAATGCAAGCGGTACACGTGAAATCAAAATAATTGGACTGCTGGTTCCTAGGATCACTTCTGGGTGTCTTAAGTCAAGCAGTATACGCAATGGCATAGTTTTTGTGGGCTTTCTCTGTGACTACACTATCGCTCACAAGTCGTTGCTGAAAGATGAAAAAATCTTTCCTGGGTTGTGTGTGTATGATTGCTTCTTCACAAATATTTTTTTTACCATTTCTGATGTGCTGTTTTCATTCTCACAGTAATTATGGAGAACTATCTGTATTAGATTTAATATGTAAGTATATTAAAAATAGTGAAGCTGAGCTTGCATATGAAGAAATGATTACAGTTTATATGTTATAAATAGAGACATTTATATAAACAGTATGGATTTAGTTATGTTCTTTATGATAGCACAGAAAACTGGATATGTAAAAGTGATTGATGAAAAGAAGATGGAAAATTTCCTTCCTGTTTATTAAAAGAAACAAAACCCCCCAAACTTAGCAATTTAGTGGAAGTTTAAGGGAAATATAGTTTTACAGATTATGATACAGTACAGAAAAATTTCTATTTAGTGATTTCTAAAATAGCTTACAATAAGGACAGATTGTTGAATCTTACCTACTATTACCCTAGAAAAACATGAGAGGTGATCATCCTAAATGCTAATGATAAAAAAACCTATATTTTTAAATGATTATTAAATAGAATTAATATTGTTCTTTTAAACTGACCTGGTCTTCTTACATTATTTCTAATTTTATATAGTTCTTTTAATATTTCTGTGCAATTAATTTTTATCATCAGATGTCAGAACATGTCTAATGGATTCTTAGTCAGTTTGTCTATACCTTATTTTCTTGGTGAAGTTTTTCTTAATCCTGTATATTTTCAGTGTTTTAAAATCTATTGTGGGTCACAGAAATATTTTTTGGAGATTCTCATTTAGGATTTAATTTTAAATCTGTATCTCATATACTGCAAACACTCAGTTGGAAACTATGATAATTTTTCATTTTACTATGATGAAGCCTGGTTTTGTATCATACTATTGTATAGAATCTTGTCTCGATCTCATGACTAGTCAAAAGCTAGGAGATCTTTATCCACTTCAGATATGCTACAAAGTTTTGTTGAAAAGTCCCTTTCTGTACTTTTCTCTATTTAAATTTATAATAAGCATTAGTGATTTTATGTAGATTTATTTTAATTGAGTTCCTTAAAAAAACATAGCCAAAGATAAAGTGCCAATATCGGGAAAAGAAGAAAGAAAGAGGCTACATGTGTAAATGAATATCCTGCTTAACTGAATCTAATTTAATTGGACAGCAAAAAATTAGCAATATGTTTATACATATTACATCATGTCTGCTTTTGCAAGTAGCTATGCAGCTAGTAACGTCCTGCAGGTAAGGTGCTGTTTCAGCTAAGACCTGTATCTGAAAAGTCAAATGCCATCCTAGAATCAAGTATTAATAGAATAAACTTAATTTTAGTTTTTCATAAGTGCAGCTGCATTTTTCTATTTAATTATAGGTTCCCACAGTAGTAATTTTTCCATGACCTGCTCAATCTCAAAAGTCAGAAAATTGCTTCTTTTTTAAAGCTGACAATAGCACGGTATGTTTCCAAAGGAAAAAGACAAATTACAGAAAATCATTACTTTAAGCATACTTAAATAGCCAGGAAGAAATCCTAATTGAAAAGTTTGCTAAAATGAGAAAAACTTAGCAGTGCTTTTTTTTTTATTTAGAAAAAAATTATCTCATGTTGTTGGTAGCTTTAGAAGCTGCATATGATATCATGCCTTTAATTTCGCTGCTCACCTTCTACGCCCCTTCTTTTCTCCCTGATAAGGTTACACAAAGTATTTTTAGGAAGCAAACATTTTAACTGAAGAAGAATTAATTTGTAGATGTCTTTAATAATCTAAATAGATTGTTCTTTGAGAAGCTGATGCAAAGGTAATGGGAATCTTCATATTTCTTTGCATGGGCTTTCCAAGCAGTCTGTGAGCCTGTATTTTCCAGTAGTAGTTTCCCTAGTTTCCAAAGGGGAAATTGCTATTTTAAAAGAATTTTGTAACCATATAATTATTGTAATATATGTACAGGTGATATTTATGTTAAAGTTTAACACGATTCAAGTCAATAATTGACTTAGAAATGACCAACGTTAGAGTAATCCTTAAATGAGTATGTACTTTAACAAAGACGGCTTGGCTAGTGGGGTGGGAGTGTGACAAAGGCAGTGCCCAGACCATGGGGCAGCCGTGATCAGGCTCACAGGGCAGATCTTTTCCTGAGTCCTGATGCTCTGTGTTTGGGGGAATGGGGGGGGGAGGGGGAGGGAGGGGGATTTACGAATGCTGTGTGCAAAGGCATTATGCAGTATTGTAAGGAAACGGCACTGCTGCTGGCAGGCGAGTAGCCCCAGGATGGGCTGCAGGATGTCTGCAGCTGCTGGGAGCCAGTCCCCCTTTTGTCCCTGCTGCCATCCAGCAGGGGTTTATTTGGTCAAGGCCATCCACTACATGGCATCACCAGGAGCATCACCATGCCCTCACCTCCGGCATTGCCCCGACAGAGACCTCCCACACCAGGGGAACGCCAGGAAAAAACCTGCAGAGCAGCAGCACTGCTCTTCTGTTTTCCATGCTGCCTGTTCTGCTGTCTGTGTAGGTGCAAGCTGCCAGTCGTTAACTTCATTACTGACAGCTAGGGCATTTCTGCCCATAGTTTTTCAAAAAGAAGAAAAAAAAAATAGGTTTGAAGTTCATGGCTTGCAACCCTCTCTCGCCAGATGCCTCCTACCTTATTTTTTAGGGGAATTGTGGTCCTGCACATGCTGCCATCACTGGACTTTAACTTGGAGCTGAGCTAATGACACCTCGCCTCCTGTTGCTCATTGCTCCACTTTGACCTGTGCAGTGCAGAGCAGCTATCACAGAGCAGAGGGAAATCAGACATGGCCGGTGCCATACATGGGCAGCCCCAGGCCCTCATAGGATTTCAGAGGGGCCGGTGCTGGCATGGAAGATGTGGGCAGTGTGGCAGGAGGAGGGCTGGCTGTGGGGAACAGCCGCTAACATCTCCTCATGGGGATGATCCATCCCCACCTGAAGAAAGCCTTCCCTGGGTCCATTCTGCTGCCATAAAATACCTGGGAAAGAGTTGCCTGCCTAGGTGAGTAGCCATGGTAATACGTCTTGAGCAGTTTCAGTAAGAGATCACAGAAAAAGGTCTTACTCTTTATCAGCTGAAGTCTTCGTGCCTTTCCCCATCCCTGTGTTCTGCATTTCCCATTGTTAAATGACAATAGCTCTTAAAATTAGGGCCAGACCATGGTCCTGTTAGAGAAAGAGGTGATTAGAGTGATCCTTATCACAAAGATGACAACCATTAGAGGAGAAATTTGATGTATTTTGTCTTATTTCCATGAACCAACAGGTCAGGTTTATCCAGGTGGCTCTCACTATAAAATACACAGAACAAGCTCAGGAACACTGTTGTCTCTGCACAAATGCTGGGGCAGCTCCATGGTGATAGAAACAGTTATAACTCTGTCAAAGCTGATTCCAGCTTACAGTCCGTAATGTAATGATCTAATCCAAACCATTTCTGCATGAGGCACTCCATGCTTATTTTTTAGTTTTCTGGTTTTTAAGATATTGAATTTAAAAAGTTTAAATGTAAATTAACACTTCTATTTTTGGCTCTGGTTAATCACCCAATAAATACATGAGAGAAAAAATGATGTTTTCAGTCCAAATGTTGACCTGTACCTTATGGTGAAAGCACACCCAGGCGAAATGAATGGGCTGGCTTGTAGTATAATGGCAATTCAAAGCAAGCAAGGGGGGCAGGACGTCCTCCTCCTCTTAGAGTTGTGCAGGCCAGGCTTTCATTTAAAGTCAAATGAACAAATAGGGTAAGTTCACCATACTTGCCCGATACTTCTGCTTTCCACTACCTGGTTTCTTTCTTCACTGGTGTGAAAAAGCAGGCATTTACTTATGAGGGAGGGGGTTGCACTTTTTTTTTTTCTTTTTTCTTTTTCTTTTTTAAATTTTGTTCTAATTTTTCAGTCATTTATTAACGCTATCTCGTTTTATGACCCACCTGGTCCCATGCCACGCTGATCCAGAGAGCCTTGTTTTCCTGACAGCTGGCTGATCACCAGCACAATCTGATGGAGAACTGGGGGACTCAGTGGAAGGACCTTGACCCCCAGCCTGCCGCTCTTTGTTGGGTGCTTTCAGGCCGAGGCCTCCCCCAAAGATGAAGGCGATTTCTATTTGCCAAAGTGGAGAGACAACAGGAGAAAGAATAAAGAAAATCTTCTAAGCAGTCAGCTGAACTTGTTCAGACAGATACCAGCTTGCGGTATTCAGACGGCAGCTAACCCAAGGTTTCCCTAACCTTGGCAGAAGTGCGGGAAATAGTTGCAGGAGGATGAAGTGTTCTTGAACTGTTTCTCCAATGTATCAAGCTCAAGAAGGCTTTTCTGCAATATTAAGCATGTGCCTCTCTTTTCTTCCCCTTTAAAGAAACTTTTTATTGTAGACTATAAAAGGGGGAAAAAAAATCAGTATCTGTCTGTTTGCAGACCCCTGTGCTGCTTCTACACTACCCAAGGACAAAGATGCAAATCAGGACCTCCCTGGTATAATAGCATTTAGAAGGCAAATTACTTTTTAAAGTCTTACAGTAAAAGCAAAAGGTTAAAAGAAATAGCTGTACTCAAGTATCATTTTAAACAAAAAGGAAAAAAATATTAACCACATTCTTGAAAACATCAGCCAGAGCTTCCCTGGAAGCATCAAAAACAGCATTCCAGATAAAAGCAGCATGATGTGAAAAGACCTGATCAGCAACAGATTGATGTCTGGGGTTGGGGACTAATGTAAGAACTTAAAGACTTGGCTGGAGAATATATCTTGAGAAGCATAAACATATAAGAGGATGCCAAACCATGAAAGGCTTCCTTTGCACTGAGAATTCAGAAATCGGCGTGTTGACAAGCAGGGAAGCCAATGCTGCAAGCAAAGCGCACAGGGTGATGAATAAACTCAGCCTTTAGGAGCCTAGGATGAGATTGAGAAAGGGGCCAACCTATATAGCCACAGCTGGCAGTCTCTACACCCAGCATTTAGGTGCTGTCAAGCCTCAGACCTCTCCTCCCAGCTGCCACCCAGTGCTGCTGGTGCTGGCGTCCCACTGACTGGAGCTGCTGGATTTGATGCTGCCCAGCTGCTCCAAAGTCTTGCTCCATGCCAGCGTAGCCAGGATGCATCCTCAAAAGCGTGCGTGCTGGCTGGCCCTAACACAGGCACAACAAAGGACCAAGCGTTGTGTGTCACAGTGTATGCAACATGGCTGTCACCATACAGGTAGAAAATATCTCTGCCTGACTCCTCCTGCACCTGATAGGCATTCTATGTGATTCAGTCTCAGAGAGTCTTCCAGGAGACTGGACTGTAGACCTCCTCCCGTGCACCAGGTGAGAGCTTGGAGGCCATGGGGCCTTTGGCTAGCAGAGGGGGTTGGGGCAGACACATGCCTCCACAACAGCCAGCTCCACCACAGCCTGCTTGGAGCTATGGCGGTGGAAAATGAGATGTAATCCTTCAAGAAACATGCAAAGTGAAGGGACAGGTACAGCTCACATGGTTCTTCAGCACGTGACCTAGTCACCCTTCATCAGCTGGAGGAGTCTCTCTGGGATGCCAGCAGCAAAGTCGTATTTCTCCCATGTAAGAACAAATTACAGTTTTCTTCCAGCTGTACTTAAAATTGGATAGTTCAATAATTAGCCTAGAAATACACAGCAGATTTACATATGAAGCAGTTATAAGGGAGCTGAATAGGTCCTAGCTAATGTGCAGGCTGATTTTTGATGGATAAACTCAGTTTAAAAGTTCAATTTTAAGGAAAAAAGACGTCTGCAAAAACATGTGATGTGCTTGTTGTAATCAGGTGGAGAGGAAAATATAAACTCTACATCTAAAAGAGCAACTTTAGAGTGCAAACCAAAGTAGAGAACTCTGACAACTCGGCTTCTGCATTTAGCAAATTCTACCACGCAACAGCCCAAGCTAAACTGCCTTTCTCTGGTTTGCAAGAGATCTTGAAAGTCCTTTAAACTTGTTGACTCGCTCCACTTTTGCCAGGCCTTCCCACGTAAGCACACTGATCCGAACACAATCATCCCTTGAGATGTACTTGTGTTATTGTCAGGTACCTCCTGGAGGCTGAACACCTACCCTGGGAGGATGCCGCTAAGTAATGCGGCACCTCTTCTTCCAGCAAAGTGATTAATGAGTGTGCATCTGATGGCTCTCATTTGTGTTCGGCTGGCAGGGATGGCACCACCAAACTTGAGCTCACTTGTCACAATGGCAATTGAGTGGAATTTAATTATCTGCTGGAGAGAAGCCCTGACAGCTGTGGCGTAGGTTTTTCAGTGTGGATGTTGCCTTGATTGCAAGAAAAATATCAAGGGCTGGTGAGAAAAGCCATGTTCTAAAAGCATCTCTGCCTGGGTTAGACCACTGCCTACCAGAGGTATGTGATAATCCCAAAGCTATTTATTGACTTTTGTGTCAGATTGCGGTTAGAGTTTTTCTTTACTGAAAGTTGTCCTCAGGAATTCTTTTATTTCATCGGAAGCAACTTTTCTTTTCCAGGCCTTAGGCTGGAGGTGCAGTGTTTGCCCACCACATTGCCCTGGGGTTGCCTCTTGCTTGTGCTTCCTGGAGGAGAGGCGATGGTTCCTGCTGCTTCCCGAATCAGTGCCCTGCTGGCAGGAAAACCATTGTACTAGTGGCAGCGTCAGGTAAGACCTCATTGTTTTCTTACAGCAATGGCTATCACTGATAAACTGAAAAAAAAAAAAAAGAAAAAGAAAAAAAAAGAAAAAAAAAAAGGCAGGCAACTGCTTTTTTTTTTTTTTTAATATAACTTTCCCTTAGCTTGTTAATATTGCTCCTTACACATGGCATCACAAACAGTGTACTGTTTTTTAGCTTTTTATTTTTACAAGTCTTTTTCTTGTTGGCAAGCAAGTTATCGTATCAGCAGACCTCTGAAGTCACTGACATGCTCTGAGATGGTGAAGGCACTTTTGTAATAATTTTCTTTATAGACTTGCACGAGTAAATGACCCATACTAGGAATAAGAAGCTGCCCTGTTTTGGCATTTTACACTTTTGGGTCAAATCATTAAAGTTGCTGAAATCATACTGGTTTGGCTGTAGCAGCCCGCTTTTCACTCTTTCTTTTCAGAGATGATGGGCATTGCTTCAAGATGGTTTTCCCCAGGTCTCCCTCATGTAACCACCAGTAGTTTTGATGTGATTTTGTCAAGCATTGTCCTGCAGTTAGCCACACTGCACCCAGTTTTCCTCTCTGACACATGACTGCCTTTGCCTACAATTTATCTGTGCATTTTCTGCTTCCTGGTGCCATTGCCAGGGGCTAAATTCAGAGGTTAGACACAAAGTGTATACACTGCTCTTCTTGCAGTCTAGATGTTTTTTACTTATTCAGTTTTGCCTAGGCACACACGAGCTCATGTTTTCTATGTTAAAAAAAAAAAAAAAAGAGCAGCCCTTCTGAAATACTGTATCTTCTGTATTAACACAGGAGCCAGAACAAGGTGCAGCTTAGTGAATAGCGAGAGTCCGCTGGATGCTTACTTGCTGCCTGACCGCCTCAGGGGTTGGGACTGGGTGATCTTTAAGGTCCCTTCCAACCTGAACCATTCCATGGTTCTGTGATCAGTGATGCTGGTTTGTGCTCGGAGCAGATCTCCCTCCATGCCCAGGCATCACTGCCCCTGTCACTTGCCTCCCCTGCTGTGGCAAGGGCAGCAGGAGGGCCCGTCTGGGAGAGAGCCTCGGGAAAGCTTTTCTTCCCCCCAAAAAGCCTGTGCGCTGTAATCTGTTTATATCAAGCACTAGCAGCCCTTGCTGACTGCTGTTAGGATTAGGGGAAAAAATATTTGGAAATTCTGGAGTTAAATCTCTGTAAGTTGCACAAAGATAATACTTAATAAACATGAATACATAGTAGGGCTTTTTTTTTCCCCATCTTCTTTATATGACTTATAGACTTACAAGCTTTTATCTTATTTTATGAGGCCATGTGAAATAAATTAAATGTAACACAAGATGCTGTTAAAAAAGATTTTATGACATCAAGAACTGGTTCTATATTAGGACCAGATCCTACATAGACTTATGCATGTGAGTTATTTTGCTCCCATAGATAAGCTATTGAATCAAGCATGGCTAACCATTTAAATTTTCAGAATCAGGTCCTCATTTTGGAAGCTCTTATCATTGTTAAATCAATGTGAAAGTGAAATCTGTCTCCTCTCAAAAGGAAATTGCCAAGACTTTCTACACGGAGATTTGGGATCTGTAGAAAATGAAGCCTTTTTATTTTTTCTTTCCTCCAATAATCTGTTCAGTGAACAAGCTGTGAAAAATAGTTCTATATTTTTTCCATGTGATGCAGCAGACGGTAAATTTCCATTTAAAAGAATGATCAGAGTAGCTGCTGGCACTGAACTCTGTTGTCTTAGTCAAATCTACTTACAAAGAGTTTACAGCAATACAATAGTTTATTATTTCACTCAACCAGAAATCAGATGAAAAAGGCAAAGGGGAAGCCTGAAGTAGGTTCATGGTCAGAATTCTTTTCTTTCTTAACATCTTGTTTTTTTAAATGCAGGAGTTGAGATCAGTAGTTTTATGTGTAAGGAGGAGAATATTTCTTTTCACCTCTACTTTTGTATGCCGTGAAATAATCAGACTTCACACTTCTATAGTGCCTTTCTTCTGGGGATCTGAAAGCACTTTACAAACATTAATTAAAGTCTCACGACACCCATGTGGAGGTAAAGCAGCATTGTTTGTACATCTAATGCAGAATGCTTAACCTGATTCTTTAAGTACTATACAAGGACTACAGTAAAATAATGGAATATCCAAAGCAAATTAATCTAACTGAATTGCTAGCAGTGTACGTATGTTTATATATATATATATATGTGCATGCATGTGTATATGTCTGCAGATTTATATATATTGTTGTATGCCTTATCCTACACTTCATCTGCCCCGTATATTCTGTCCATTGTTGTCACAGGTGATACTGTGAGTACTGCTGTACCTATCTCTCTGCATGATCTTTCAGTTCCATCCATAAATTGATTTCTTCTATGAAACCTGGGATAATCTCCCATCATTACTGATTAGGCTGGGACTCCTTTTAAAAATTAAAAAATAAAATAAAACATCCTTTTTCTTTAAAAGCAAAATGAGCCCCGATGGTGCTTGCTTTCCTCAGCCCTAGTCCCAAGCTCTCTTGCAATTTAAAAATGCTTCTGGGTCACCAGCATTAGACTGGTTTCTTAATCTTCATCATGTCTTCTTTCTGCAAACTTTGCTTTCTTTGTTTGCCTGATGTAGTCTCAGATCTTCAGCACAGAGATAGCACCTTTTATCTCTGTGAAGTGTCATGCAAAATTATGGTGGTGCGTAAATATTTAATAATAATATTAGCAATGGGGATTAGAGTCCTGGAGGAGCATGTTTCCTCCCTTGCAAGAGGCAGAACATATAATGGGGGCTTGTGCTCTTTCATTGCCATGGGAAGAGTTTCTCTGCTCCCATTTTCCAGTTGTCACTCTTGTCTTCTTGCTGGGGCTGTTGGGACATACTGGACGTGACTGGGAATGGCTTGGTTAGTGGTGGGTGAAGGACTGCTCTTTCAGGCTGGTGGCCTACTTGAGCCTCAGAAAGAAACTCAACTAAAATAGGTTTCCTTACTTTCTAGTTAGTGAAATGAAAACCTAGGGAAGCAGTCATACCTTCTGACACCTGTCCTATGGCCTTAACCATCTCTATTTGGAAGGAAAATCGAATGCAACTTCAAGTAATCTCAAAATCACATTTTGGGACAGGAAATCGAAACTTCTCATCAAGAAAACATCACAACAGAAGTGCAGTGGCTTTCCCAAAACTCTCATTTTTGGATAGTGCCTGTTGTCTCCTGCAATCCCCATTGTAGTGCCACTAGGAGGATGTGCCATGGATGGAGGTGGCCAGAGGCTGTGCTGTGGGACACAGGTACACCTCGGGGGGACCAGGCGCACGGAGCTCCAGGCTAACAGCCAAACCCGCACGACACTTGTATCATACAAGGGCCCTTCACAAAAATGTTTTCCTTTAGCTGGGGATAAGCTTCATCTCTCAAGGGTCCTTCAGGAGTGAAGTACAGGGAGAAATCCACTTTTTATTTTACATTTCAACAATAATCTTCTCACCACCATGCAGAGGAGCAATGTCGACAGCCTGCTGCAGGCAGGAGCCCAGCCACTGCTTCCACAGGAACATCCAGGGGTGCCCCAACAAGAACAGCCACGACCTTGGGGGCTGCCTTGGGGGCTGGAGGGACTCTGGGGCAGTGCCATGGTACATGGGCTGCCAGCAGCTTGGGGCTGTCCCCAGCTCACAGCTCATCTGTCCTTCTCGCTTCCTCCCGCTGAGCAGCCCAGATCTCCAAGTGGCTTGGCTCTCTAACTAGATCCATTTTCTAGGAGGGGGTTTATTGCTGTACCTTACTTAAATCTGAAGTTTTCTAATGATTGTGGCCAATAACAATTAATTTAACATAATTAAGGCAAATATACACATCCAATTGCCAAGCACAACATTTTTCTCTTTCATTTATGACTTAATAGACATCAGTGTATATGTTCAGTCTTTACTAATTGCACAGTTGATAATTCTTTATGACTTCGAGGAGTTCAACGTTTTCTGTCTTTACTTCACTGGCTGCACCCTCTTAGTGTAATCATACTCTTAATTTTGTTTAACTTATGCTAAAGCAAAATATGAATCTAAACCACAGGAGGCAAATAAAACACGTCATTGTACAGTTCGCTACATTTTATAAAACCATTTTACAATGGGAGCCATCCACCCGTTCTGTTCAATGGAATAAATGGGATCTAACCACGTTTTAAGGACCGCGCTCATCTTTAAACTGATTAGTTTCTACCCTTATTACAAAGCACAGACTGGGTCTAACATCTCATTTTATATGCAATTAAACAGGCGAGCCCTGCTGCCTCCAGCACAGTCATTGCGTTGTCATTATTTACTTTGCTGTCTTTGCAGTACAATGCCTGGGCTGCAGGCAGGATCTGCCCAAAGGGGATGCCCTGGGGACGTGGTGCTATGGCAGGGAGAGGGGCATCCTCCTGCTCCCTGCACCCGGCTGGGGATGCATTCCCCCTCGGCACCAGGCAGTGGGAAAGGAGCCAGCACCTTAACCCAGGGCTGGATTTGGGTGGCCAGTACCTGGTCAGGGTACGACCAGTACGGGTTGGTGCTGCTCCCACAGTGCTGTGGGGATGCCAGACCTGCCCTGTGTGAGGTGCCTGCCTTCTCCTGCGAAAATCCACCACAAAAAAGGTGAGTCTGAAATGTAGCACTTTCACTGAGACAAGACAGACATAATTTCCTATGCACAAGGAAAAGGTCAAATTTAATTATTTTTTTTTGCCATTTCTGAAGCTCCCCTCTGCTTGCCCAGCACACCCCAGACACTTCCACAGAAGAGGCAATGAATAAATGTAACGCAGAAAAAGAAAGAAAAAAAAACCAACAACACACACACAAAAAAACTTTAAAAAAAGCCCCCAAAACTCAAGACAGTTTTGCCCCCCACTGACAAGCAGTGCCCAGCAAGATTGCCCCACCAGCATCCTGCCGCGGGTCCCAAAAAGCCTCCCCCAGCGGCTGGGGGCCCCTGCCCCTATCCCTGCCGGGCAGGGACAAAGCCCCTGTGGCACAGGGCTGGTAGGGCCAGATCCTGCTTGCCTCTGGCAGCCTGGTTAAAAACATGCAGGGCTTAAAGCAGGCACAGAGTGGGCAAGGTGAGTGAGCAGCAGGTCTCTGCTCCCAGGGCCAGGTTTCTTTCTTTCCCGCTCCTTCTCCTCCTCTCCTTCTCCGTCTTTTTTTTTGGACATCGTGTTTAACACTTGCACAATTTGGTGAAATTACAAGCCTGAGAGGACAGAGGGAGAAGCCAGTCTGTTTAAAAAATAAAAAGAGGACATGATTACTTTGCCGAAGCTGTACTTTATATTTTATCTTCCAAAAGAGACAAAGGGAATAAATACTTAAAACCCAGCGGTGACGACAGTGAAGCAATCATGCAGTCGATGGATACCTTTGTCTCGGGGAGGCATGTAGTCATTTTTACATGTCTGCCACTGTGTGTCAAACCTTTCTTTTCTTCCCCTTTCCATTTTGGATGGCCAAACTGATTATCTAAAATAGAAAATTAGCACACAATGGCTTTACTCTGTGATACCCCTTATGCAACTAATGGGCAAAGCTTGTTAATTGGTTGTAAATGCCAGCAGGTTGCCAAGATAATACTTCAGAAATAAGCGGGTATTCTGATAATTACAGCAATCTTCATCTATAAAAGCTTAAGTAGATGAAGTACTGGCTGGCTTAAAACCAAGATTTATCCCGCTGCACTCGCATTAAAAGAAAAAATAAGATGAAAACAATAATGTAGCAAAACAATTATATAGCAGGAAGCGTTGTAGGTTTTAGAGATTGTGAAAACTCAGAAAGTAAAACAGTGCTGTAATAACCAGTTATGGAAAAATAGGCCATTTACATTTGTGTATAATTAAATAGTAGGCTATGCAATTTCACTTTTTAAAGTAAACTGCCTTTTCCTTTTTTTATAGGGCAACGTAGCCATAATTGCTGCATTAAAGCTTTAATGAAAGAAAAAAGCAGCAGATCAAGATGACATGTAACATCCACATTTGTACCGTGGCGTTCTGCTTGTTTAGTAATGGGAAGCTACTGAGGAGATTAAAATTGCAGAATTCTTCCTATTTTTTTTCCCCTCTAAAATTGCTATAGGAAGATCATTCAAAGTCTAAAATACATACAATTTATTTTTCTACCTTCAATCCACAAGGATTTAATGGTCTTCCTTACTCTGAAAGTGTTTTAAGAAATACTTTCTTGCAAAAGCGGGGTATTATTCCAGCTCATCACAATTATCAGAAGTAAGCAGCGCAAACTTACGGAGGGCTTACCTCTCGTTTTAGAATATTACTGCAAATGCTGCATGTCATTATTTTTTAACTTAGCAGTGCTTTTCAGCTTTCCTGTCAGAATTATCAACAGGTTGACATATAATATTGTTATTTGGACTTTTGATACCTTTCCTGTTAACTGTTACAAACGAATTGTGAGCTGCCCTAATGCCGGGCTCAGCCAAGGCAAAGCTTTGGGATAAGGGTGCAGCCCTCGAAGAGAATGCTTACCAATGGAAGTAAGATGTGAGTTGATACTGGCAGAGGAGAAAGCCGTGTTGTTATTTTAGTACTTGGACGTGGGCATGCTCTCATAGCAGTTTGCTCAGCCAGCATGGGACTGGATGGAGACACCTTCCCCATGCATGGTCGCACAACACCAACCTGAAGACTTCCCCCACACCTCACCACTACAAAAACCAAGAAGAGCTCATCGGGCGACCGAGGACAGTTCACTGGTGAGCCAAGCCCTTAAATTTCGGCACAGAAGCTCATTGCCTTGCCTCGCCTCGAGCCCCAGTGCTGGGGGCGCGAGCGGTAGGTGCTGCCCACCCCCGTGCTGGCCTCTCCCCGCCAGTACATAATACATGGGGCCGGGGTGGCTTGCCGGGCTCCCTTAATGGACCCAGCTCCCTCGTCTTCCAGGAGTGAAATAAATGGGAGACTTTCTTGGCTGGCATGTATTTCCATTTATGCTTTAAAAATTCATGAGCATAGGTTTCATACGACGGTGTAGTTACTATGGTAATTGTTTATTAATCTGGAGGAGCTTGGTAATTACCACAGATCAGTTTATATAACTCAGACCTGGAGTTGAAGTGCGGGTATGATTTCTTTATGCATCCATCTTTTAGACACTTTTTTCAACTTTTTTTTTTTTGTAACAGAATATGCATTTTCCCCTCTCAGCTCTACTTTTATCCAAGTGCGTACATTTCTGGAAGTGTAGAGAGAGTGTAAAAATGAGAGAGAAACGCTCACTCGGAGTTGGCAGGCCAGGACAGCCAGGAAAAAAAAAAATGTGCGGAGTTAAGAAGCAGGTGCTTTGGGGATTTTTTTTTAATTTAAAAAAAGTTTTTTTGTTGCTTTAATTTTTTCACGGAGGCAGGGCTCCTTCCTGGAAGGGCAGCAAGGGGCAGAGAACAGTATGTGGCCAGGTGGGGAGCAGGGGACTGTAGGAATCTGGCCCCGTGCCCCCGTCCCATGCAGATGTGATTGATGCACTGCCTCTCGCTGAGGTGGTGGCATGCCAAGGGGATCTGCTCAGGTACGTGCTTGTGAAAATCTGGAAACAGAGCTTGCACAGTCAGAAATTAATTAGTAATGGCTTTTTCAGATAGGCATCACCAACCCCTTTGCAAGGCAGTGTCTTTATGGTGGACACTTCAGGGATGCTGTCTGGAAATCCACAGAATTATACCACTATTTTTTGAGGAACTTTTTTCATTTATCTAGCAGCTCTTTTCAGAGAGTGAAAATGTTTGACCTGTAAAACCTGTGTACATTTTTTGCCTGTCTCTGCTCTCACTTGGACAAAATTGAGCACTGCCAGCTTGCTCCGTAACAAAACTGTAGGAAGACCCATCGGCCCTCTGCCTGCCCGCGACCCCTCCACGCCTGTCCCATCCCGGCTCCTCTGATGGCAGTGCCTGGCCTCAGCTCGCTGAGATTCACATTATTTATATGAAAAAGGCACAGGATGCCATCTCCCCACTCACTCTGCCTGCATAAATTGCGCGTGTTTATTATTCATTGTAACACGGCACATTCTCTGTTTCTGTGTCACTTGTCACTAATCACTTATGCATCTGATGTGCGGATCCAGAGCCGGTTCTCAAGCATTCTTGGCTTCGAAACATAAGATATGCATGGGTAAGAGTTTATCCCACCCCCAAAATAACAACTTTGATACATTTTCAAAAGGGAAAGTGCATATGTTACAGTACTCAGGAGCAGCAATAACCAAACTAGCTGAGAAGTGACATGGACTTGGGTTATTTTCTTGTTTTTTTTTCCTTCTTTTTTTTTTTTTTTGGTTTCTCTTTAGTATTTCATGAAAGTGTGTAAAAATCTTAACATTTGAATGCCACACGCTTCATTCTGCCTGCGAGATAAAGGACATTTCTCTAAAAGAAACATACGCTCCTTGTTCCTTGTTTTGATTCCTCGTACAGCTTGTCACAATGCATTTACATTTTGTCCATATATTCGCTTTTTTTCAGCCGGAGCTGTGCTTTTGAGGAAGGGATGCAAACTCTTCTCCTCCAGTGTCCCAGGCAGCCGGCAGTGGGGCTGCCTGTGGGCTGGGGCATGTGTGGGACGCACTTTTCTGGCACCTCTCTCCCCGGTCCCATCTCGCTTTCTTCGCAGCCAGCCTCCAAACCTACAGAAACCACCCGCTAAAGCTCAGTGGATGGGGGCACTTCGTCTGCCCCACACATTGCCTCCTGCCGGCCCTGCAGCCTGGCCAGCCTGTGGGCAATGCCAGCGACCGCTCTTCCCTTCCCAGATCTGCTCGGGGAAGCTCTGTGAAAAGGCTGGCAGCCCTGTAGCACTCGTGCTAGGGCTCTGACCTCTTTTCTGCCACCTCACGGAGCTGGGGTAGCAGTCACAGCGGTGGCAGAGCCCATCTTACTGCAATGAACCTGGTGCCTACAAACAGTGATGGAGCCCCCTTCATGGTCAAAGGGTTTCAGTTCCTCTGTTTGGTGTTTGTGTCATGACATCTGGCATTTGAGACATGGCTGTGCCGTGTTGTATGTTGGTCTGTTACTCCCCCTTCTCACAGTGACCCAGGATATAAGATCTGTGAGGCTGGCCTGGCCTCATGGGCCGGCAGCATGCATACCAGCCAGCAGAGTAGGAGCCTGATCACACTACGCCCACCGCAGTAATAATTCCTGTGGCAATACTGAAAAAGAAGTCAGGAAACTGGTCAAGCTGTCTGATGCGAACATTTTCTCCTCTCTACAAGGCTGCTGAAAGAGTGAACTGCTTCCAAAGGAGTTTTATCTGATGAGATAATTCTAATTGTTCCCCGTTCTGCTGTTATCTGATGGGAACACTCTCGGCAGCGACCTCCTTGCTGAGTGAAGTAAGCCCTACACAACACCAGAGAGGCAGCTTGAAATTAGGATACAGAAAACCAATGCCAAAAATATGTCAGCTTGGAAGGTCATTAAGAATTATCCATTTGTGTATGTTCACATGCCAACAGTACCTTAAGTGATTACCTTGGAGGGACAGATTTGTCTAATGAACATATGAATTAACAATATAAAATTGTGATTGATAAATCAAATAAGAATTTATAATTTGGCAATGTATCTAACTGGCATGGAGTTTCACTGGATGTGGATTCAAGAGGCGCTGCTGGTGTTCTTTGCTAAAAATGACTCTCAGTGGTATTTTTCCACTTTATGACACCACAGCTTTAGGTGCCTGATCTAAGAGCTAGCTAGCTCGTACCTCAGGCAGATACAACTTGTTCTAAAGAGCTTGACTCACAGTTTCCAGGAGTTATTTTTTTAAACCTCTCTGCCCATACCTTTATTGATTTTATTTTTTAAGCTCAGCTTAGAAATTAGCCTGGACTGGTAGTGGCATACAAATGCTTGGTTTTTAAACTATGTAATAATTGGTATAATTCGGGTTATTTTCAAATTTAGGAACTCAGATAAAAGCAGCTGACGTTTAGTTCTGCTTTTCTGCACTGACATAGTTCAGGAGGGAGTTTGATTTTTTTTCTATGAAAGTTAGGCTGCATTAGTAGTTTACTGAGTTGAGAACGGCATTTCCTACTCACACAATTTAAAAAGTCTAGGAGAACAACAGGTTTAGGTTTAAAAAATGTCTTTTACAGGTGGGTGTTTATTTTTCTTCCAAAGCTTTAGACTCCTAATGGATACGACCAATGCAATATACGCATCGTGATTTTAAATAAGCTGTTACTGGCAGATGTACTTCACGTAACATTTACAATAAATTCCTAGTGACTCCTTACAGCATTGCTGTCTTTTTGGCTTGCTGGGCTCAGGGCACTCTCAGTGCATGTGAGCAACAACAAAAATTTTTGGTAGCAGCTCCTGTTTGAGCTATTACCATCTAGCACTTGCCAAACTGCACACTAGAGATCCTGACAATAAGAAAGTACCAAAGGAATTGTTACGTTTCATTACTCTGTATGATCAATGCCTCCTTGTGTGCTAATGAACCAAAGTTAGGTCATAATTGCTTTTGAAGATAAAATTATTTAGGATTTCTTTGACTTGATATAAAGGGGAAAATTCAGTCTGTCGGGTCTGTGATGCATTGAGTACCATGTCTCCTGCAAATTCAGAATTGCCATAGTAAAACCTGCTCTTTATCTGAGGTGGAAATTTCAAAGGTGTTTATGTTGGAGCATGCTATTAAATGGGTTGGTTGGTCACAAAATGCACAAAATCAGTTACTGAAACCCTGCCCATTGTGAGGCCAGACGGAAACAGTGCTGGCCTGTGGCCCCCTGGTGCATCCGTGGCTTGGAACCATGGCATGAGAATGCACCTGCACCAGGAGCCAGCCCTGCGACTCCTGTGGCTGCTCTTGGCCTTGGCCAAACCTCCCTCAGCAGGCTGTAGCACTGCTTTTTAGTAGCACTGTGGGATGTCTCTATGGCTGGAAACCAGCCACCTCTGTGCTAGAGCCTGCTGCAGGTGAGGGAGCTCTGCTGCCCTGCAAAAGTACCACATCCATGGCACTTCCTGATTCATCGCATGCTGTCTTTAAAGTGAGAAAATGCCCCACAAGAAGAAAATTGGAAGTAAAAGCACTGATGTTTGGGACCATAACCAGAAAACGGAGCATTAGGACTCAAAAACAGATGTCATTGTGTCTGTGGACTGTACAGATAACATAACAATACCACATTGTACAGAGTGCTCTGTGATGCGCAGGGTTATGAGGGGAGTGAAGGGGCAAGGGAGCCCATGAGACCTGGTCCATTACAGCCATGTCTTCAAGGTCTCCATGGAGACCACAAAGGAAAACCAGGTAAAAATGTAAAGAATAGCGTTTCACCAGGTGATGCAGAATTTTCCTTGTCATCATCTTTGGCACTGATGAAATCCATGACGAAGTGCTTTGAGGGTGCTGGCAGGAGGTCACCATGCAGTTGCCCTATTAAGCAATGGGTGCGATGGGAGGTGGCAAGACCAAACGGGTCAACTCATAAATGAAATCAGAGCCTCACAGATAAGCTATGGGCAGCTCCCTTGGAGCAACAGAGGACCCAGCTGTTATTGCTGAGCTAGCGTGCTTTACACACACATAGGAAGAGTTCTGTTAAATGGATGACACCCTTTATATATAATTCATAAAACCAAATTTCATAGCCAAGTTTATCAATGGTTTCCCACAGAGACACCATGTGTGAGAGATGTTGTTTTGCCCCTGCAGTCGTCCCCAGGACCTGGCTGCCACCAGTGCTGGTACACCAAGGGTGCTGTGAGAGCACTGCAAGGGCATTGCATTGATGTTGCAAGGACGTTGCAAGGGCAGTGGGGACCTCACATTCGCTGGCCTGAGGAGCAGCTCAGCTCCCTCGCCACCCCCCTGGCTGTGTTCCCATCCCCTCTCGATGGAAAGGGCAGGTTTGTGGCCACTGGGTGCGAGCTACAAGCAAGCAGCGTGCCCAGCACAGCGCGGGCATGCGGCAGCCACCCCGGCAAGAGCGGGGCACTGGTGAGGAGGGGCGCGGGATGCAGCCCTGCGTCTCCGCCAGTCCTGGGGAGGCTGCAGAGCAAAGCATGACACAACCCCTTAGACATTTAGGGAAGGGGCACGTTATTTTAATATCCTTTTTTGTGCTTAATAGAAAAGGGGTTTGTGGTTAATTCTTTATTATCTCCGACAGCAGTTCTCGCTTCGGCTCCTCTTTCTGTAACTGCCAAGCTAGCATTTTCCTTTTTTATTGCTCCTTTCTTAGAGGTTTGCTTTGGACTATTGCCAGTTATCATTTCCCATTAGGGCAAATATTGCATCAAACTCATGATTAGGGATTTGAGGGCTTGGGAATATTATTTTCGAACATTTGTCTTTCATTTTCTGAGAGGTTTTTTTCTCCTCTCTTTGCACACACACATACGCACACATGCCTGTGTATCTGTGGATGTACATATGTGTGTATATTTTTATAGAGAGGGAGAAAGAGAGAGCTGCATGCATCTGATTGCACACGTATGTTTCTGTGGAGGCATGTGCCTATTTGTGCGTAAAGTTTTAAACCCCCTTGCCCAGGCCAAGGGAGACTCTCTCCTTATGAGGGATTTCTGAGGAAGCTGAAGGCACCCAGGGAGGAGGACAACAGATTTGTTTGTGTGCGCTGGGCTCAGTACTCCAGCTCTGTGCGAGGGAAGGTGCTAACACATGCTGTCAGCAGGGAGGGGATGCCACGGCAAGGAGCTGCCACAAGTGTCACTGCCCTTGTGGAGCCGGGCAGCGATGCTGCCTGTGCCTGAGCCTGCCTTTTGACATGCCACATGCACTGCTGTGGGCTCCAGGGTGCCTGGTGCTTGGCTCTATCGATCTCCAGCATTCAGGCACTGCTGTGATCTTCAAAAACCTTTCCAGCTGCCGCCTGCTCCTGATGCTGGCTCGCAAAACACAACACCCATTTTTGGTACCTTATTTAGGGGAGGATTTTCTGAGGAATACTTTTTTTTTTGCTGGTGAAACTTTGCTCACACCTGGTCTGGAGGCAGCTGACGTGGTGGGGCTGGGGGTTGGAGGTGATGCTGTGGGAATGGGGCTGGGCACATCCTCCATGCCAGGTCACTTAACCCTACACACCAGTTTTTGCAGCTGTCAATGAGGGGAACGGATTTACTTGGCCTCCTCTCATACCGAGTGCTGCAGCTCTGATTAACCAGGGCCCACGGCCTTATTGCTGCTTACAGATCAGTTGGATTTCAGCAGCTGGCAGTGGGGAGGTGAGCACATTCATCTTGGTAAAAATCCCCTGGTGGGGAAGTTTTACGCGGCAGGCACAAAGCAACACCAGCAGTGTCCAGAGCACATGGAGGGCTGGGGATGGGCTTGGCCCATGGAGGCTGGCGGGTAGGCTGGAGGGCAGTGGGGCGAGGCGGGCTGGGGCACTCCCAGCCTGCGCAGATAGCCGCCGGGCTCCCAAACACATACATTTCCAGGCAGCCAATTTGTCTGCCTCCAAAAAAAATTATTCTTCAAGGCTTGTTCCCATCTGCCAGAAGAAAACGTCATTTAAAAAAAAAACAAAAAACAACAACAACAACAACAAAAACCACACTAACATTGACAGACAGGAGTGCGTTCTGGAGATAAAGCCCTCTGCTTTTACCTGATTCGGGCGACGGCACTAAGTGGTGAGACAGCCGTGTCATCCACATGCTTTATTAACAGTCAGCTTTTAATCTTGCTTCTCCCTGGCAAGCTGACAAATATTTTTCCCTTTACTCACTGTTCACCGTTTCATTCTTCCAACAAATACCGCACTTACTTCATTTGAATTTTGCAAAACTGAGCCCAGGCGAAATGATTCAGTCATTGTGCAGATGAAAGACAATGTCACCTCTTTTCCTGCTTGTACGACAATGGCTGCAAGTTAAAATCACTGCACGATGGTGTCAGTAGTTCCTGCCATAATTTCTGCCGATGATAAACCCAACTGTGTATTTCCAGTTTGGCCCTGCTGCTTCTGCCCTCCCTTCCTAAAAATAGAGTCATGGTCCCCACATGGGGAAGCTCGGTGTTGAGAGAAGGTGCAGCAAGCTCCCAGTTATTTCAGCAATATCTTAAAGTGATTAAGGGAGGCGGATAGTTAATTAGAATATTCTAAAAACACAGCTGCTAAAAAAAAAAGTTTCAAACAGCCACCAACTTGTTATTATTTTGTCATCGTCTCATGACACGCTCGCGACATATGGGAGAAATAACAGATGCAATCCCCTTCCCTGCAGTGCCCCGGCGGCCACACCGTCCCACAGCCTCAGCCCCTTCAGCAGGGGCTCTGCCAGGCAGCGCCCAGCCGCGCGGCCATCTCCGGGCCCATACACACACCACCTGGCTCCTGCCCCTCCATGCGAGGAAGGCGGATGCTGCTGCTGTGACTGCTGTGGGTGCGCAAGGACAGTCCCCATCTGGAGCAGGGTGGAGGCGTCTCTGCTGCCCGCCACCAGCACGAGCTGCACTAGAGGGTGGGAAGAGCTCAGGATGCACACACGCTGCACTGCTCAGGGCTGGACGAACACGAATACTAATAATGATAATAATAACAATAATATATTCACGCAGGTTCACCGTGCTGTGCTCCTGCAAGCAGCCCTCTGGCCAGCTCAGCTGAAACATGCTCTTTCCTTCTAGTCCCCTAAAAAAATATATACTACTCCCTTCACAAGGCTTTCCCAGCACTTCTCCTGGACAGAATATCCATATTATTTCAATATCTCCTCTTAACTTTTTATAACACTGGCCAGCTTAACTTTATAGTGCTTCTTTTTATAGAGTAGCGTTCATTTCTTGTACCAACTCTCAAGGATGTTTTATCTGTTTTATATCTCGTTGAATCCTCTGTGAAACTGCACTAGTTTACAATAATTTTATTACTTTATTAATTAAACGTTTTCCAACAAGCTAGCTATGGCATTTCTTATCATCAAGGGTTCCATTAGTTTTTAATGGTGTGAGACAAAATTACCATTTACCCACATGCAATTTAAGAAGCATCATTAACACAGTGAAAGCACCAGGTGGGATTTCTAATAGTTACTGTTTCTCATTTTTGTTTTTATTTAAAAGGAATAACTAGTTTTGAGGTTTTTGCTGCAAGGTTGCCAAATTCTCACTTTGTTTTTATGTTTGAGATAATTTAAAATAATGTTCCTCTGTCTCCTAAGGCTCTGCTCAACGATATCTCATGTATCAGCACATCACTTGTACGCAGTGTCTTGGCACAGCCTGGTGAGTGTGTTGTCTGCACAGTAATCACCAAGAACAAAGACTCATCTGCATGGCCACCAAGCACAGGGGCATGTGTGTGTGTGCTTGTGCACACACGTGTGCATGTGTGTGCCTAGGGGACGGGTCTGCAGAACCACGGCAAGCCTCAAACCCCAGTCAGATGCCACCTTGTGTGGCCTGGGCCCTGAAGGTTGTGGCCACCAGCATTCACAGAGACCCCGTCCCCAGCACAGGGAGATGTTTCGGAGGAGCCCGGCTGCACAGGGGACAACCTGCAGCATTCAAATTTTTGGGAAACTTTGAGGCAGGCCCTCTGCGCAGATACCTTCTTTCCATGCAGGAGACGATGGAAAGAAACATGGTTGCGGTAAATATTTACCTTTAGCAAAATGGGAATAATTAAATGGCAACTTAATTACTATATTCTATTCAATTATGCGGAGTGTTGACTAATTGCTGACTCAGTCCATTTGCATGTTAATAAATGCCTGTATTTGAGGTCCTTCTTGGGTAATTCTCTAGGTTTTACAACACAGAGTTGCTGGGCTTTTTCCTCCTACAACTCACTGCCCTTGCTTAGCCCTGTCATTTCCCAGCTCTGGGGTGGCTGCTGTTGGCATTGGCCACCTTGCCCTTCCTTCTCCATGGGTCTGCTGCTTGTCGCAGATGTTCCCAGTGGGACCAGAGGCCCCGTCCATGCCCGCCCTATCTGGGATGCCCAGCCACCCCACGGCTGCAGCCCCAGTGCCCCGTGGGCGTCAGGGGCGTCCACAGTGTGTCCGAGAAACCATGGCGCTGCGCGGGGCCCAGATGGTGCACGATCCTGCGAAGCACGGGAGGGATATTCAGAGGGATGTGTTTGACAAGGTGTTTCCTTATTTAAAGGGGAGGGGAGGAGAAGGCAGATGGCGTGGCTGCTTCTAATGACATTCCCTGGCTGGGTTTGTTAGCAGCAGACATGAGAGGGGCAGGAGCACCTGACGCGCCGGTCTGCTCGGCTGCCGGCAGGGACGGGGACGCTGGCAGAAACGTCCCCACTGCCGTCCCTCAGCCTTCCTACCATTGGTTTGATTTCCCAGGGTGCTCGGGAGAGGCTGATGAACCGGTGTCAGCGCAGGGAAACAGCATTTTTTTTACAGAAATCCCCCATGGCATTGGACTGGTGTGTGCTGGCACAGCCACGCAGCCTCCCAGGGACCTGCAGGGTGATGCTTGGTGTGTGGGGGGCACAAGCTGGGGTTTCCTCTAGGAGGTTTTTCAGCATGCTACAATTGACAGCAATCTGATATTTTTATGGCCAGGATCGTCTATCAAAATAGAAACAAATTTTGCATTTTCTAAATGGGCAGATAATTGTTCCATGACGAAGAGAGTAAATAGGTGCACAGTAATAGCCTGTGCCTCAAACGCACGCTGAACTGAACTTCTGGTCATATAAATTTCTAATTAATTTGCTTGTGCAAGCCATGGAACAAAAGCTCTGATTACACATTACAGCGAGAGGTGCACAAACACCCGCCCTGCTGCTTGCCCGCACAGAGGGGCCGTGCAGCAGGGCGGGCAACTCCAGAGCCTGGGGACATGGGGCGGTGCCACCAGCAAGGTGGCAGTGGCTGTGCCAGGCTGGTGGTGGCTGGCGCATTATGCTAATGGCCCAATCATTATTTATTCCTCTGGAATTCATTACAGTGGCATTATTTGGGATCGGCTCATTTAGCGTCACAGGCCCGTCCATAGGATTTTTCGCATGACCTCATTAATAATGAATGGCTCTGCCTTGAAGTGGTGCCGTGCCCTGGATTTTAAGGAAGCTTTTGGAGGGCTGGCCAGGCTGTGGCGAAGCACCCCAATAGCAGGGTGGGGTTGCACAGTGACTGCTCCAGATTTGGATCCATTCTGATTAATTTTCTTTTCATGACAGCAGCTTGGAGCTGACTCCTCCATCAAAAACAAAGTTCAGCACTGCTACTGTCTAAAGCAACTAAAACTTTCAGCAACCTTTTTTGGAGAATTCTCAGGTTTTGTTAATCAACAATATCATTGGGTATTGTAAAGCTGTTCATGAGAAGAAAATCACGACTGGCAGAAATCTTTCTCTATTTAAAATTGACTATTTTGTTTGAACAGTGCACTTTTTCAAAAACATTCACTTTTAATTTTTTTTCCCCTGAAGTTCCCAGTAATATTTAAAAAATATTTGTATCTTGAAAGCATGTTTTGAATGTCCCTCATCCCAGGAGCATCTCGAGGCAGCTCCTTTCACAAAGGAGACCGACAGGGGCTGGCTTTCCCCTCTCCAAAACAGCTCTGCCTATCATAGCCCAGCAGCTCTGATGTCCCCCTGAATCCAATGGGAAACTGCAGCCTCTGTCCTTGCACCTCCCCACAGCATTGCATTTGCTGCCAAACTTCTGAGTTTCATTCCTTTAACACAGGCACTGCAGACAGCTTCATCGCAGGTTCTTAAGGCTAATCCAGTGACCTTGTCTCATTTTGTTATAATGAATAATTGTAATTCAGGTAATTAACCTGAAGTAACAGCTGATAGCGAAAACTGTGTCTGGTGGCAGAGTACATCCTGCACATTCCTGACATAACAACACTTTAGGGCTTTTCCTTTGTGTGGTCATTGCTGGTGTCACATTTCAGTCTCCGAGAGAACAGCTCTCCTGCTTCCTCTGCTCAGAGCTCGAGGTCAATGTAATACATTAAATTCTTTCTGAACAGCTCCAAGAAAAACATATGAACAGCTTCCCTAGCATAAACTCAGGGAATACGTTACACTAATACACCAGTACCAAATATTCTTAAAAAAAAAAAAAGTTAGGGCCAAGAAAGACAGTTAGAAATTTGCTCTTGCTTGTGGCAGGACATCCAGGACATCCTCCCGGAGCGCAGGACCTCCTGATGTGGTCTCAGCAGGGGCCTCTCCTCCCATGCCTTGCTGCTGCCCTCAGGCCCTCATGGAGAAGAATACTTAAGCAAAAGCTCCCTTTTACTACAAGTAAAAGCCTTAGCATCAGGGTGGAAATCACAAGCTTATAAGTTAGGACATGGACAGCCACATTTGGTCGTGCCACGCCTCTGTTCAGGTATAGCCCACTTTGGGCAACCCTGCAAGGATATGCACTTGCAGAAGACGGAGCTGGTGAAAAGGACAGGCCGTTGAGCCCATCATGGTGGCACAGTGATTTCCAGGGGCAGAAGGAACTAAAGTCACCAGAGCTGATGACTGCAGGGATTATTACCCAGTAACGCAAAATAAATCAGTAGTGGCAGCACTTGGGGCCGGGCTCTGGTGCAGAGCCTTGGGCTAGCCAGCATCCTTTTTGGGCTCACGTTCTCCCCTCCTCTGGCAACCAAGGGTGACAGCACCCACCTTGCAGGTACGTCACAAGTACAAATGCATGTTCACGTGCCTATGTGCTCCCAAACCCCTGCTCCCAGGCCCTGGGGTGAAAGCCCTGACCATCGTCCCCGAGAAGTGCTGCGATCAGCCTGAGAACGTGGCTGGTGTCAGCAGCTCGTGAGGGCTTCTCCAGCAGGGCTGCTGCAAGGGGCACGCAGAGTTGGCCGCTGGCTTTTCTACTCTAAATAAACACCAACAGACTGCTCTGGCCAGTATATAAAACCACATAACACACTTGTGCTTGTTAGGGGACAAGTCAAATGACTGTGTGTATGTATACGAACACATACTCAGACATGCAGCTTATCTTAGTGGAGAGCTGCATGAAGCTGGTGTGCGTGGGGAGCAGCCGCGTGCGTCCCTGTTCCTGCGTGCGATCGCTGTGGTGAAACCCACATCAAGCAGCAAACCGGAGGCTGTGTTCCTCTATGTGAAACACAGCTTAATTTTAGAGCAAGTACTGCTGCAGAAAAGGCTGCCAGAGTCTGCCTCGCACCACTCCGGGCAGCATCTTTCATAAAACAATTATATTTTTTCTGGATGTAGTGAAAGCCTTGAAAAAAGTTTACTTGATGTCTAACCAAGCAATGCTACATCTTCAAATTTGAAGGAGAGCTCAGAAAGTTAGTTTTTTATTATTCTTCATTTAAGTATTATTTTTTTAATTGCAGCGTATTAAACATAAAATCTGGTACAATCTTTAAAAATAAATAGGACCTAACTATAAATGGGCCCTGTTGTGTTTTTATCTTTGACAAGCAAGTAATTGCTTCTCAAATTTATCAGTTTGTTTATGCAAAAACCATTTACCAAGCCTAGCTCAAAAGCATCAATTTCATCATTATCATCTTATTAATTTAGCCAAGCTATAACACAGCTGATTATTCCTGAGTAATATCCTCTGCAGCACATCATGTGTGGCAAAACCATCTGTACAGTACCTATTTAATAAATAAACCCTCGGCTAAATGTCTCTGTTTATTGAGAACTAATGTTTATAGAAAATATAATGGAACTCAATAAATAACTCAGCTTCATCAACCTGCATATGAATCAGTGCGAAGAACGCTGACATCATCACCTTTCAAGTACCAGAGAAAGCAAAATTACCCAAAAGAGCTATAGAGTCAATATTAAGGCATTAAAACTGCAATGAAGGCATATTAATGCTTAAAACTTCATTGTTTGCAGTAGAATTGCCACAACGGACATATTTTATAACTCTAAGAATACTTAGGCTTTATGACTGCTTCTTTGTTGAGTGCCTTGCACTTAATGTAGTTTTCCACTTTAAATAAAAAAAACCCTCAAGATCTTAAAAAAAAAAAAAAAAGAGGAAACAGAAAATTGCTGATTCCAGGCATTCATTTTTAAAATAATGCAAACTGCTGATTCCAATTGTTCAGATGGAGAGAAACACAAACTTATTTAACTCCATGCTTCCTGAGCCCCTGCTGCAGGCTCTGGGTGTCCCGGGCTCCAAGGGGAAAGGTGAGGATTGCACCGCAGCATGGCACAGGGATTATGGAACAAGCCATGCACAGATAAAGACGTTATTAATATCACAACCAGGTTTTAGGGGAGGAAAAATGAATGGCATCGCTGCAGACAGTGTGATAAGTATCGATTGCTGGTTGTTCCAGCCCATGCAGCTTGTGCTGGTTGATTTGATTTGGTGCTTTACAAGGGCTCCTCAGCTACAAATCAGGCATTTATACAAAACCTCTCCACGCTGGTTTGATACCATCCACAAGGAATAGCAGACTGCTTTTCTACAGCAATGTGGGCGGCTCAGGGATCAGGGAGCTGTTTGCTGGTACTTCGCTACCCCATCCCCTTGCAGCAGCGCTGCGGCGGGCACCTTTCTGGGGGCACCTTTCCATGGGTACCTTTCTGGGGGCACCTTTCCGTGGGCACCTTTATGGTGACACCGCCACCGTGCCGTGTGTGCCCGACCCCAGTGACCAGGGGGCCACAAGCCGGGACCCTCGCACCTGGTCTTGGCAAGCCCCAGCATCACCACGGCTCTGTGAGCGCCTCAAGTCCTTCCCGTCCCTGAAAACTTCTGCTGCACATATGCAGTGCTTGTTTTCCTTCCTGAATAAAACAGCAGATCCGCAGCGCGTCTCCGCCTAATGAAACTGAACATATTTAGAACATATGTGAGCCTGCTCCTCGCGAAAAGAACCATTTGTGGTTAACGAAGAAAGTATTCATGGTTTCGCTGCTAATTGCAGGGCGGTCTGAGTTTTCTTTATGAGAAAATAAAAAGGTAGTGCTGCCATTGTAAGCACACAATGGAAGGGGGGCTTTTTTCCATTTTTATTTTTTGCTGAGATTTGGTGCCCTTCGATCAGTGACTCAACCTGTGGGGTTTACCCCGGCCAAGGAGAAAGACACAATGGGTAGTTCCTATGTGGCTGTACACCAGCTAAAAACCATATGCTTCTTTTAATGATTACTCCTACTACACATGAAAGGATGCGATATTTTTCTCACTCGAAGTCAATAGAAGGCTTGCCATTTGTTTGAATCTAGGGTGAGATCTGCCCGCTGCCAGAAAGGGCTGGGCACTCGTCCTTCCCAGTGTCAAACTCCAGCGCAGCAGCGCGATCCACCGCGTCCTCCTGGCCTCTTCCTCTCGCCCCTATCCCCTCCTGGCCTCGGAGAGGTTATTTCTTCATCACTAAGGTTTGCTGTGAACTCAACCCATGAGAAATTTGAAGGCAACGTTGGGTGAATTACAGAAAATGAGGCGGTATTTTTAACCACCGTGCCTCAGCCTACTGCTCCGTGGCAGGCATCAATTCTCTGCTAATTTTGGAGTGTTCTATTGGGGCAAATTCTTCTGGCCAATATGATATTTTATTTTAATTAATCGAAGTGCCTTATTATACCCTACTCTCAGAATTGCCCCTGAACCTTGTCTTCACTTCTGAAGATAAATAGCAGGGTTTTTGTTCAAAAGGAGAATTAAAAGGGTGATTAAGATCTCCTTCAGAAAAATGAACTGCTAAATCTACATGTTATGGAATGGGAAAAAAATCCTTTTTGTCACTATCTTTAACCATTGCAAAAATCCATTATAACGTATGGTTTGAGAACATATTAGCAAGTGAACAAACTGTTACCAAATGAACGCAGAGCTGGAAAGTCACAAATGAACCCTAAATTAGAAGTGCATAAAGCATCAAGCCAGTTGAATAGAATAGTGAGCATCTTAGCTGAAAAAAATCATGATCAAAATATGAGATAAATGCTGCAGGGCAGAATACACAATTTGAAAGGCTTATTCATATGCTATACAGGGATCCAAGCTGATGTTATACAGTCAGTGCTAACGCATCTCTGCGAGTGGGAGGATGACAATTTAATTCAGAGTAGGGCTTTGGGTTTTGAATGAGTCCGTGCGTGCACAGGCAGCTGTACGTGCCAGGGAAACGGTTTCATGTCGTCTAAACGAGTGCTTTGGAGAGCTGAAGCTTAAAAGGTGTAATGACAGCAGGTTTTCACCTTAGGTTTGAATCTCCATAGGCTTCCTATGCAAGGATCTAAGTGCTTGCAGGTGTGGGTTGGGCTCCTCTGGGGATGCCTCTTGGCTCCTCAGCCTGCCAAGGGGCATGGGGCACATGCCTAGGCACAGTGGTGATGGGGACATGCCCCGTACTCTGCTGCACTCCAGGATAGGGCACAGACATCAGCATTTATTGGGCCAAAGCAAAGTACCGCATTTCTGGAGATGTTTGTGTTAGCTTGGCTTTGGTCTATGGTGCAATGCACTGCTTCTAGCGTGCTGGGGCAGAAGGCGCAGTCAGAAATATTTCCCTTCTGGCTACCTTTTAAGAGCAGCCAGGTGGTCATAAAGAGAATCTTTCCTCTTCATAAAAGATTAGAGGCAGCAATTAATATCTGGTCTGCTTTTTGAGTCCCAGTTGCCCCATCCCCCTCTGCAGACTGCAAGCCGTGTGGCTCATTCACCCACCGGTGCTGCTGCAGCACTTCAGGAGGAAATTAAACACCAGCACATACTGGCTGTGCTTGGTGCTGTGACCTTGCAGCACCTGGGAAGCCAAAACCAAACCTCCCTAGGAAATGACACAATGGGCCCAGAGAGCACCAACAGTAAGTGTCACTGCTATCTCCTTGCTGTCCTGCTGACTGTGCCATACCCCAGCTAGGACAGCTTTCTGCAGGCTATGCTGCACCTCAGCTTGAGCTTTCCAGGCTTAGTTTTGGAGCCACAAGGTGAAAATGGTTACCCATGTGAAGAGCAAAGTCCTCCAAAATTCCAAAGTGTACGTTCTCATATTCAGAGCATCACTGGCCCTTACACAGTGCTTGGAGCAGCTAGGAGAGGCCAAGACCTTGCATGCACATCCAAGAAGCACAAGATCTCCTTTACTGGAGGCTGCAAAATATTTTTCAGCACTTCACAGTCCCTCCAACTGCCTCTTGCGAGACTGTCTGAGGGCCACGACATGCTGCTGCGGATTGTCTGGGCGAGGTAACTGTAACCGAAATGAAGGCAGCGAGCCCTCTGGAGCTGAAGGTCTTCAGACACGAGTGTGTCCTGGGAGTGAGCTGGTTGCCAGCTGGGCTGGTGAGCATGGCCGTGCTGCCATCCCAGTGCGTATGCCGAAATAGCCTCAGTGAGGCTATTAAGAAACTAAATTACATTTTTCGTGTCCGCTGGCTTTCAGAGCGCTGGCTTTGTTTACAGTATGGGCAAATGCCAGTGGCTCCACCAGGCAGGAATAGAAACCCTTCCCTGCCCGCGCGGACGTACAGCTGATGCAGGGAAGTCTGTGGGCTGGGGCTGTGCCCACGGGCAGCAAGACAGCGTCCTGGCCTTTGAGGATACCCAGGCTCGGCCGGCAGCTCCCCGAATGCCATGGCCTCTCTTCCCCCCTGCTGGTGTGGCAAGGATGTGGGATGCTGGTGCAGGCAGGCTGCAGGCAGGGCCAGCGGGCACCAGCTGCTGCCCACGCAGGAGCGGGCAAGGGATGCTCGCAGGAAGGGTACGAGGTCAGGAAGCCAGTCCCCAGGTTATTTTGGGTTGATTATTGCAGGTTATGCCTTTTGGGGGCTGTAATGCGGTGAGAGCAGCACAGGGGGAGGGAGGGCAATGAGGTTGCCCCGAGGTTGGGCTGTGTGGTTCTGGCAGAGCCCTATGCAATTTCCCTGGGCAGCCGTGTGACGGCCTGTCACCTCAACGTCGAAGGGAGCATTGCTACTCGTGATGTATCTGCTTTTACTGGCTCTTCAGTGCCACACGGCATGGCTGCTCAGTTACACACAGCGGTGACCAGCTACCAGGCCCTGCTCTGCCCTGCCCTGCACGTGCACTGAACGTTACAGCCTCCTATGCAAAGTAAAGAGTTAAAATGAAGAATTGGTCTGGTCTTGAGAGCAACTCCTGAGAAACCTGCCTGGTATCTGCCCCTCGGGCAGCGCGTCTCCTCGTAGCCAACAGAGCCGCGGTGTCCCCTCCGCTCGCTGCCTCACCGTCCTGCAGCGCCCGTGCCAGCTCCCCTCAGCTCCACCTGCACTAATAATTTCCCACAGGGCGTCGTACCGAACCGAGCAAGTTCCATTTCTTTAGAGAAACCATTTGCTAAATAAGGAAATTAGATTAGCCTGACACCAACCACCGTTGGTAAACCTACGCTACATTTATTGCATTTTCCCTTCAATATTATTTCTGGAAAAATGTGTTCCGTGTTATCTGACCCGGGTACAGGAGGCCCCACTGGCAGGTTGGCAATTGCCTGCATTGACTGCCACTGTGGCATCACCACGGGTTTCAGCATTGCTGTGCCACCCACTAACTCTTGCTGCCTGCCTGCCCTCCCGCCTTCAGCTCCGCCATCTCCCAGGGAAACAGAGGCAATCATTTTGGGGCCACTCCAAAATTACCTTTAATCCTCGGCGCATTGTGCCCTCACTTCTTTCCCCCTTTGTTTTCTTTCCTTCATGCTGATAAAGAGTTGCTCAGGGTTTGTTTTCATTTCCATTGCAAGGTGTGCCATAGCCACTGCAGTAGAAACTGCTCTTGCTCTTTGCATGATGCTTTGTCCTAGACAATAGCTCTTGAATACGGGGTGAGCCAAGGAGCTTTATTTCTGCTGTGCCTCAGTAATAATGCACACACCTTCCTCCGCAAGCAAGAAAATACTGTCATTGCCAGGTTAACTGTTCCTT
Source organism: Anser anser (assembly GCF_964211835.1). Classification (NCBI taxonomy): domain Eukaryota; kingdom Metazoa; phylum Chordata; class Aves; order Anseriformes; family Anatidae; genus Anser; species Anser anser. The sequence goes on from NC_139726.1 coordinate 39,650,893, forward strand.
CAGAAACACAAAATCCCTATTCCTGGAGGCAACTGCTGTTTGGTTGATCAAAGAGCGCAGGTCTTTGTGGCAAACCAACTGACAGAGCTTTACCCCACAGTGCTGGCAGCACTGCCTTTCTCCTGCTGTCCCCGCAGCCCCTGGTGAGACATTGCATGGGTGCCCACCTGGGGACATCTGCCAGTAACTCCTGGTGGAGACCAGGGCTGCGAAGGGACTGTGTGGGCAGGGGACACTTGGGCTACTACTGCTGGCACTGGCCGTCAGAGCCCCATCCTCACGTCCACATTTGACCCCAGGCAGGGTCCGAAGCTCGGGGAACATCCCAGCCCTAGCACACAGGCTGGCCCAGCCATGGGGAGCAGCTCGCTGCAGGTCCAGGCTGCCAAAGCACCCACGACACCTTAAACCTGAGCACTGCTTAACTGGAATGAGGACATAGCGTCCGGAGCCATAATTAGCCATTTGTGTTCTACCCCATTGACAAAAACACACGTTTACATGTAAAACAATAGGCTCGCTTGCTTGCCAAAAGCAGAAATCATTTCTATCGAAACACACTTGACAGGAACATAAACAAATAAAGATACATTGAAACAGAAACGCTGAAGGAAGGTTAATTTCTGAAATCTGTAAATCAGATGTCAGATTAAATTTGCAAAGTAGTGAAGAACATAAACAAGTAGATGAGAAGACTGTGATTAATGAAAATCAATTAACTGCACCAGAGGGGCTCTGGTGATCCGAAAGACCAAAGCGCAGGGCCAGAGCCCACCACGGCGTGGCTGGCAGGGCAGCCCAGTGGGCTGGGGGTGGCTGAAGGCCAGTGGGGACAGGGACCAGCACAGGCGACCACTGCCTCCGAGCGGTGCCCACGGGGATGGGGGATGCTGCTGGGACCCCCGGCATGGTGCGACCCTGCCAGGAGGTGGAAGGTGCTGTGCCCCTCTGCCATTGGGTCTCCCCCGGCCAGTACCTATAAATACATTTCTCTGCTAATACACTGAATTAAACACCTACCTCTGGGAGGGGAGGAAAACGGCACACTTTTTTTTTTTCCTCCACAAGCAAGCAATTTGCCGCATGCTGTAATTTGTCTGCATGCTATCCTTTTTTGGGACACATGTAATTTTGCTTTGATGAATGATACACATTAGTGATAGCCCTCCACGCTGGCCAGGGATGGAGGCACTGACAGCCTGTGGAACGCTTACAAAGAAACTTGGTCAGCAACCACAGGAGCAGCAGCCTCTCCAAGAAAAACATGGGGGAAAAGTGGGTTACAGTGGGACCTTCCTTGTGACAGGTTAATGAGGATGCTCTGCAGCTGGGCAGACCAGTGGGCAGCAGAATCTGGGCGCTTTGTGGTTTTGACAGGGTTTTCCCCAAAGAGGAGGAGACACCGGGAATGGGGTGTCCTGGCCATGGACACCATGCATCCCTCCCCGCAGTGCCAGCACATGCCTATGGGTGCATTTCCAGCCCTGCTCCCCGCAGGAGCCCCTGAAGGGCTGGCAGACAGGCAAGAGAGAAAACACGTGCCACCTCTTCCCCAACGGGGGCCAGTCGATGGGTGACAGGGAGAGAAGTGGCTGCTTGCTGCGCTGCCTGCCAGCGAATTCGTGACTCCCATCCAAGTGCCGGAGGAGCGACTGGCAGTGGGGAAAGACCTTATGGCACACAACAATATTTGGAAAACATTTTTTGAAACCCCAGGGGAGAGAAAACTAAACATTATTTCCTGTTAATAAGCTCGGCTAAGTGATCAGCCCCAGACAGCGGGATGCTGCACAGGATAGCAGCGTGAGGCCGGCCTCTCCCTCATGTGCTGGTGGCAGAGAGGCTGGCTGCCTCCGCTGTGAAGCTTCTCCGCCTCCCTCCTGCTTCCTGAGAGGCTCTCATGCTGTGATCTCGGCTGCTGGAGAGCACTTCAGCCCCAGTGAGCACTGCCAGCGTGTGGCTGGGGGATGCCAGTTGGGGTGCTGGCCTGGGGATGTGTGTTGAAGGCCCGGGTTCAGTGGGCGACAGGGTGCCTGTGGCTGGGGTGGCTCATACAGCCCCACGGGGACCAGCCACGGTAACACCGGGGGCATCGGCAGGGACAGCGCCAGGGCTGGCGGAAATGGGAAACCTGGGCAGCACATAAACAAAACCCATTCAGCTGGAGGGAAAAGGCGAGTTGAAAAGCAGCTGGGGAAAAACGATTCAAAACGCATGTGGTTTTTATCTGCTGCAGTGTTCGGGAAGATGTTTTCGTCCCTGTGAGTGGGCATCCACATAGGGCTGTGATGGGACAAAGACCAGCCACCAAGGAGGGGATGCACTGGGGACATGCCTGGCCACAAGCAGAGGACAGAACCTGGGGGGGAGCAGCCCAAAACGCTGGTGGTGCCAGCAGGAACTGCTTCAGCAACCCTGGGGACCATGGCAGCAGGTCCAGGGCCAGAAGGAGACATTGCAGCTTCGGGTCGGATGAGAAATCATTTATTAACAGTGTCCTGGCAGCATCTGCAGCCCGAGCAGGGCAAGGGGCTGCTCGTGCAGGACCTGGGCGAAGGCGTGGTGAGAGCGGAGGGCTGATGACCCGCAGTGTTTACAATCCAAACAACAACACAGAAAACTGCTAGCATTCAACAAATCTGGTTGATATCATGCCTTCCCCCTCAGGCAAGAAGAAAAACAGCTCTTCAAGACAGGACAGCTCTACAAAGCCAAACATAACACCATTTCTTGTGCAAAACTTTGCAGAGAAGATTAAAACATCCTGTTGCTTCCCGAGCCTGCTGCAAGCCCCCTCCCCAGAAGAGCCAGCCGTGCCCCTCATGCTGGGCCCAGCGCAGCCCAGGGCTTTGTCTCTCCTTCATGGCTGGGTATCTGACCACAGCACAGATCTTCCTTTTGGTGGAAAAAGTCAGTTTTTAAAATAGCTTGAGTCCCACTCCTGGCAATCCCATGTGCACCAGCAGACATATGCTAGAATTCAAGGGAATCAGTTTTTTTTTCCCAGTCTTTGTGCATGAGACCTGTGGTGTGAAATGAGCTGAGGGAAGACCTTTGATTGGCTGAGGTTGTTTTATAACAGAATCTCGGAGATAGGGAAGGTGCTTGGTGCCCCGACCCCCTCAGTGCCGGGTAAAACTGTTTCCCTTAGCGTTGCCGAGATTTTGACATTTTGCACGTGCTTGCCAGCCTCTGAGCATGGAGCTGGCAGGCAGCAGCCCCACAGGGCTTTGTGTATGGCTCTTGTGAATGGCAAGGAGAGCCTCAAGCCAATGGAAATAAAAGCGTCACGGGAGCACTGGATGAGAAAGCCGGAGAAGCCCCACATTGTTCACGAGTCCCTAAAACACCTCCCTGGATAACACAATCGTATTTGAGAACGAGAAATAGAGGGCAAAGATTATTTTGAAGTGTGAAATTAACAGACTCTTCACCCCCCGCCTGGGGAGAAGTTTCAAGGCTTCCAGGAACAAAGAAGGGGACCCGAGGACCTGAGCCACCTGTGGTCTGCTGACGCCACCGCTCCGCCAGTGCTGGAGACCTTGAAGCGAGTACATGGGAACGCACAGCACCTGCTAGGCACGGGGCACAGCCTCTGTGTGCAAGGCAACCAGGTGCCACCAAGCACAGGCAGTGCGGGGGAGGGCTTGCGGTGGGCAGGAGGTGGTTGGAAGCCACTGAGGAGAAGGTCTGCCTCAGCTTCAGGGGGCAGAAGGGGCTGGGGCAGGACCCAGGGCTTCCCTACAGCTTTGGTCCTGTCCGGGAGAGCTGGGGGCAACCAGAAGGATAGAGAGTGGATGCCACAGAGCTCACAGGGGGGCACTGGAGGTCTGCCACCAAGTACTGCCTGTAGTCTCTCAGTTAATCCCCAGGGCCTCTAGAAAGGGAAGCAATGATGGGATGCCAATGGGGCAGCATCAGAAAGAGTTTTGCCCTGGGAGAAAGCAGGGTATCAGAAGAGGGTTGGTGGCCTTTCTCAATTGCCTGCCCTGCCATGCAGGCACCTTGCACCAACCTGCCTCAAAACCCTGTCTGTGAGCATGATGGGGGTTGTTGCTAGCATGCGTGGGCTTGCAAAGCTGTGCATTTGCCCCTAAATTCATGCCCACTGACCTCCACCTGCACAGCGCTCGGCAGCACCATCGCAATGCTCTCAGGAAGCCCTGTGCTCACTGCCCAGCCTTCCCAGGCATGCCTCAAGCACTGGGAGCACCAAACCACCACAGCTCCTCGGCAGGGATCACTGCATTAATCTTCTCTTGCATGATGTTTGGCCCTCCTACTGCACCCCGAGGGACAAGCACGTGAGTGCAAACATGGAGTTGAGCTTGCTGTACGTGCAGCGAGGCCGAGAGTAAGGTACGCCGAGGTAACGAGGATGGGAAACAACAATAAAATGAAGGCAGAGCCCTTCAGTGTATTGGGGGATTTTGTTTTCATGAAATAACCTGGAACACAAAAAGTGAAACACCAGATCAGTGCAGGTCTGCCCACTGCAGGACATGGTCTGTGCCCTACCACGAGGAGGCTGGGCAGCTTGGGAGCTCTGGTCATGAAGGGCCTGCCACCTCACCTGCTGTGGGCCACAGGCATCCACCGAGTGAGGCCAGTGTCTTAGGGACCATCCTGCAGCCCATCCATGGATTTTGCTGTTTTACCACAGCGGTTTCCCACAGACAGTGTGCTGGGTCACAAGCTATCAGCGTGGATAGAGGCAAGGAGGCAAACACAGAGCCTGGGAACTGTGGGGTTAGGGGCTCTAGGATTATCACAAAAGCCTCCCATTTTCCCTAGGATCCCAAAAATGCTTCTCCAAATTTCTTCTGTTGAGTCCCCTGCATGGGTGGCTCCAACCGTACAAAAGAACCAAAAAGTAGAAGTCCTGTGATACGGCAGAGAGCAGCTGAGGGGTCGCCTAAAGTCAGTGGCTATGCAGAAGCTTTTATTTTTTGGGAAGCAGAAGATGTGAGAGGAAAAGCCATGGCCCAGATGACAATGCCATGGTGCGTTAGCTAGAAGCTGGTGCTTTTTAGGGCAAACAGAGATAGGGAAAGATCTGAAGCCCTGAAGCCAGTGGGAAGAATCCATATAATCCCAGCGGTCTACAGACTGGACACACATGGATTTGGCTGAAAAAAGTGCTTTATTTAATGATGCTGTGTGATGGTGTGGCTCCCAACAAGCACTTGATGGTGACAGACCTTGAGGCTTTCTGGGACAATGGCATTTCAGCTTCAGAATTGGGGTACAAATATCACCGTTGAGAGCGGGTTTGACAGACACCATTTCACTAAACTAATTAGAAAAAAGAAGGAGTGGTGGAGAATGACAGCTGCCTCTTAAGATAATAGGAAACTTGTCTCTTTAAATGTGCTTGCGTTTTTCAATACAGACGAGGCAGGGCTATAATCAGAGCAGCAGCGGGTCGGATTTAGGTTCAGTACAGTATAATTCCATTGCAGGGCCCATCCAAGAATACTTTGGCAAGCTCAAATATATTGAAATTGCCTTGGCCAGTGGCTTGCAAAATGGCTGTGGAAAGTCAAGATAATTAGAGCATTGTGAAGAGGAGAGACAGTAAAATAAAGGGTAGCAGACGAAAAAAGACAAGCAAATAAAAAATAGGATTACAGACATTAAGAAAGTTTGAGAACAGAATAATTTAAGGGACAAAGGCGTATATGGCAGATTGGAATCATGTGATTTACGCAGGAGGAAAAGGATGAGTGCAAAGTGAAAAAGAGCAAATTCCCAACACATTTAGATTAATAAATTAACTTAAAAGTACCAAGAAAAATACAGCTGGCTGTGGCAAGAGGTTTCTGAAAGGATTAAAGTTGGAAATCCAAGAGAAGAAGCATGAGAGGAGAAAGCTGCTGCTTTGGGAAGCAGCATTTTGAGCTGCTCCCAGCAGGCAAGAGCAGGTAACAGAATCGGTTTTGTAGAGCAGAAAGTCTCTCCGTGAGGAAGCAACACCTTGGCTGATGTTAGTGAACCTGACCCCACTGAGCCAGGTGCTTGAACCCATGCCCTGGCTTGTCTCCGTGCTGTGCTCTCACACAGGGAGAGGCTGTGTTCGACTCTGCAACGCGTTTGCCATTTGCCTTTGAGTTTCCTAATCCTGATTGTTACTTGCCATCTCCTCTGTGTTTAAATATCCACCGAAACGTATTTGCTTAAGTGTTTGGTTCTACACAAACACAGTAATGGAGATGTTTCTCTCCTGCACAAGCAAAATTATACTTGTACATATTACTTGCACATGTATTCAGAATGATGCATATACATACTATAAACACACACATGTATATATAATTGTCCTCACGCAGTTCAGTTTTCCACAGAGAAAGCAGCTTTTGGAACTAATGAGCAACATTATCATCGCAGTTGCCACAACTAATTAGGAAGCAGTAACGATGGGGATTTTTTGCGCGGGTGAGCGCTGCCCGGCTCACCATCAGAGCAGGGCAACATGTCCCGACGCTGCTGGGCCCTGCTTCCAACCCATCACACATCCCGGGGGTCCCAGACCCACCGTAAGACACGAAGCACAACTCCCTGTGGGTGCCTGGCAGGCCCCGGCCCCCTCTGCCCTGCCACCAGTACATTGCCTTTTTTGCGCTTGCACTGGGTAACTGGCTCAGGATTTTAAGGCTTGGAGGCCTGATCCTTGGCTGTTGCAAACCAACACCTCTGCGGTGTTGGTGGAGCAGGTGAGTTCTGGGCCTTGTGGGTTGTTTTTCCTCACTGGCTGAAGCAGAGGGGACTCAGGCACTGTTCTCTTTGTGGCAATATATATATGGGCATCACTGCCACTTGCCAGTATTAACTGTCATGGTGAAGCAAAAGGACTTATAAGTCACCTACATTTCTGCAGGTGGAGGTCACTCATGTCTCTGGGATCCTGGCTAGCAACAGAGGTTTACTGCCATTTGTTTCAAACTCAGCATTAGGGTATTTCCTGCACCTTTCTTTAAATCGGACTGCCCTTGCCATGGATGGCAGCAGGAGGCTCCACTAGACAGCCTGGTGGTCCTTCCAGCATGGAAATTTCTCATTTTCTCTGATCTTATTCTCCCTTTCTGCTGCAAGAGAGGGACAGGATCTAAACAAAGAACTTCCCCCTAAACTGGCCTGTGGCCTCCCCAAGAAGAGTGGGCCCCATAGGGACATCCGAGTGATGGGGTCACCACATGTAGCATCACAGTGGCACTTGGTGGCACTTTAGCTGAGAGCAGCCTGTGCTCAGTGACACCACACAGCTAGCCTCAGCTGTGATGAACATCACCAAATGAAGCACTGACCACAGTGACTTTTAATGAGGACCTTCTGGACACGGAAAATGAGCGCACAGGCGATGGTGCTGCCCTGGGATGCAAGCTTGTAAAATGGCTGAGCTGGCCGTGGTGCAGGTGCGTGGGGAGAGCCAGGGCTAGGTCAGGTTGAGGTCCTGCAGTGAAACATTTTAAGGAGCAAGACAGGAAAAATAACACTGTAGATGCCTGGACGTGCAACTGCTGACGCAAAGAGCATCCGCCCCGCTTTCTTTTCATCCTCGTGGATGCACTTCATTATTAACTTTTCATGCGACAACTGTTTGTGCATTAAAAGTGCTTCACAAAACATAAATATTAGAAGCCAAGACTCACAACAGCCCCTGCTAGCGGGTCCAGCCTTTCTGATGACGGTGACCAGGAAACTGGAACATGAGTGAGAGGGATCTGCTCTGACCACCCCATCCCTGAATTCCATCCCTCATTTAAACCACTGCTTTTAGCTCTTTGTTTTTATCAGTATTATGTAAAACTAGGACAGAGTAAATGAAAATTTATAATTTATAAACAATCTGGGGAAAAAATCACTGAATTATTTATGGCACTTTTGAAATATGTGTTTGTTACTTGTACAAAAATTAGTTGTTAGGTCTTAATCACAGTGGTGCCACAAATATGTTGGAAATTAGGATTCGCAAACCTGCTTGTTTGGAAAGAACAAGCTCCGTAACTCTACCTACAATTGGAAAACCAAAACCAAACTGATTCTGAATGGTCTAGTTAAACAAGTGCCAATTATTGAATAATTCTCTGACCTAAACAGAAAGTTATTGTATATGGAAAGATTTTTTTTTTTTCCTGGAGAGTGCTTTATACCAGATGCCCTTTTAAATTGTTTTGAATTCTCTGTAGGCAGTAGATAACTAAACCTACAGAATGTAGTAATGGCAAAAAGGAAGCAATCAAGTTGGCCACTTCTAGTTAAGAGTCATGGAAAAGGCATCTGTTCTATATGAATTGCAGACTATAAGGACTTTGACAGTTCATAGACCAGACTTAATTTATTAAACTAAGTTTCTAATATAAACAGTAATTCGTTTCAGGCACTGACACTGAAGGTCTGGATTATGTGAATAAAATATAGAGACCTCCGCTGGCCTCCTGGAAGAAAGGTAGCTTGGCTGCACAGGGAGAAAGGCACTGAGCGTGCCCTGCAGCAGGCACCGGTAATGTGGACGGGCCCTAGCTGCGCGGAGGTGCAGCTTCACCCCCATCCCAACACCGAGTCCAGCCCCACCACGATGGTACGGGCATCGTTGGCGGCACTCGGGCATGTGCTCAGCCCTTGGGCACGTAGCGCCCTCGAGGTCAGGGATGATGGGCATTTGGAGACATTTGTTTCCCAGCAAGACAAAGACTGAGGGGTGAACTCTGGAAAAAGGATGGAGAGTGCCTTTTGGTATGGTACTTACTGCTCTGACATACCTGCCTGTGTGTGACCGGTACCTACTTAGAGCACGATTTACAGGAGACCCTCACTTTGCTTGCCCAACCCCAACCCCATGCAGGTCTTGGAAAAGCACAGATCAGGGGGCTCGGGGGCTGATGTCGGCAAATGTTTATCTTCAAGCACTCAAGTAATTCAGGTGAATGCAGTAGGACTATTTCACTGCTTAAAATTAGGCAGGTACCTAAACAATTGCCTGGATTGAATTTACATTCAGCTCAAGTTTCACATACAGGCTTTGCTGTAGCTTTGACCAAAAGTTCAGTCGTAACTCAGAAATCACACACAAGTATTTCCTTATGTCATCAGTCTGAGCAAAGGATGAGCACGAAAAGCTTCTGTTAGCGTTCCTCCCCGCAAAAAAAAAAAAATAAAAAAAAATAGGGAAACAAATGAGTAAAAGAAAACGTTTTGCTGCCTTTGCAGCAGCAAGGTTTCATTCACACTATCGCTGGCCAGGCCATTTGCTGCTGCTGCTAGCAGGGAGCACAAGAGCAGTTGCTTGGCCGCGTGGCAGGAGGCAGGGGCCGGGCTGCGCATCGCCGCTCGCTCCCGCAGGCAGTGGAGGCGGCTCTCGCTCTGGCGCAGCCCCACCACACTGCCAAGCCAAGCTAATTACTTGCTTCTGTGTTTCATTTGGCGGAGAACGACCGAGAACGAGAGACAACACAGGGTCTATAAAATCATTAATTGAATTACTATTGTGGAATAAGTAGCGCATCAATCTGAATTCCCCATCATCCCCCTCCTCTCCTCCCCCGTTTTTTAGAGACCAATCCTACTGTTGATATGTGCTTATCTTCGGTAGGAGGCTCAATAAATAGATGCGCTATTTTAGCTAAACACATTTATTTTTCCAGCTGTTCTTCTACTGAATTTGTAAATTGCAATGTTGACTTCAGACTATCTTCTCCATAAAATATATGCCGGCCTGTATATTATACTGGCACTTCTGCAACACCTCTTTACGGGCTGATCTGATCCATACCCAAATCAATAGGAATTTTGCTTCAACTTTACTGACCTTTGGACTAGGATGCAATATTAATTCAATCCATACAATATTTTGTTGTTGAATCGTTATCAGAATATTTTTGCTCTCTGCCCTTACTTGGTTTTGCAGGAGATTTTAGGGCAATACTCACAGGCATGAGTGGACTTAGAATTTTGTGCCTGAACGTGGTTTCTGAGCTTACACCCCTCTTGCACGAGTGCATGTGGTTGCACTGGCATTTACTAATGCTTGCTTGTTGGGGAAAGATGTCAGCACAGCAATTTTTGTCCAGCCTTGGTATGGAAAATTTTCTTTAGAGAAGCCTCTGAATTCAAGTCTACTCAGCACATTTCCTAGCAAAGGTGCAGCACAACCAACACATCACTAAAACCTACTTGGCGCTGGCAAACCAGCACACTGCTTGCTAGCAAATGCCCACTGGGCACCACTGTACAGTGCCTTGCCAGCCAGCAGGGAGCAGGGACGCTTATGTGAGCTCCTAGGCTGCAGGTACCATTTAAAATGCTTGAGAGAAGTAAATGAGGACATAAATGGCTGTTGACACTATCCCTCTCAGCTGAAGAAGAAAAATGAATTTGTTTGCTGTAATGGTGATAAATAGATGCAGTTGTTCACAGCTGAGCTGCTAACTTCTTTGGAGGGTTTGGAATTTCCCGGCATCACTAAAATCTCCTTTAGTAATAATAAAACAATCAATCTAAAGTCTAAAAATATCAATTTAAGTCTTGAAATAGGAGCACTGGGTTGAGGAGAAGGACAAGAGTATCTCCCTGCAGTTCTCCACAATAAAACTAAAGCCAAACAAAACCTCAGCAAAACTTGCAAACAAGAAGATAAAGAGCAAATAACGTGCTTTTAATGTCCTGATGCAAAAGGGATCTAATACGATTTCCACATCCATTAAGCAAAGAATTTTGCATGTTCATTCACGAAGACTGAGCATTTTCAGCGGCTTTCACTTAAATTAAGATGACAGGTTACCGCTGCACAGCATTGTTAATCTTTTCCTAAAAGCTTAATGTTACTACTTAGTCATTTACTAATAAATCAGGGACAATATGTAGTGTCATTCTGGTTTAGGTATAGATGGATGACTTTGTGGTGTCTGTGACGTAAGGCAGGTACTGCCGCGGGATCCAGAGGTGACTGTGCTCCTCCCTGCCCTTGGGCCATGGCACGCTGCACGGAGCTCAGAGCCAGCTCGGTGCCATGCCATATGAACTCAGCCTGCAACAGGCTTTCATCTGTCTTTCAGGTGAGATGTATTAAGGAAGATCATTAATTTTCATCTGTTTTCTGGTATTTTGTTCCTATTTTTCATTATTTTAACCTTTCTTTCCCCTGACATTATTCTGGTCTTAGCCTTTAGTATTTGTATTTTTAAACATGCATCATTGCTGTGTTCATCCTACACTTGATCTTGCTGCCCAGTTCCCTGCAGTTACTGCAGTCTCTGCAGGATCATCCTGCAAGCAGCACAAGCAGCCCCGGGCTTGGCTGCCTTTATCCCCATGTCCTTGTTGCGTGCAGGGGTCCTGACAAGCCAGTGGGCACCAGTAACCACCAGCATGGCCCCATGGGCAGCACGGGGCGAGGGCTGTCTACTGCTTCAGCTTTACAGCGGGATTTTACAAGCAAAGCCCAGCAGCCCGTTTTGTACTTCCTAACGCCAGATCCCGTCTATATTTTTAGGTGCTCCGAGGCCTCCCAGTTATTGCTTCCTGGTCGCTTTTACTCCTCCTTATTAAGTTAATAGGTTCCCTGATGAGCAGGAGAAACTACAGGCACCACCAAGTGACTGCTCTCCTTTAATTCGCAATTCGGAGTTTTGTGCTGACAAACTATGCATTTTTTGCTGCACAATAGATGGCAGTAGAGAAAAAAGGCTGAGACAAGGCAACTTATACTTGGGAATATGTAGCTGATTTTCTTCCCCTCAAATCGCTATCCAGTATTTGCTGCTTTCTTCTCAACAGAGAGCTTTCCTAGAAAAGGCAGTCTGGTGCGGATTGGGCTAGATGAAATAAAAGATTCCTGTATGAATAATTAACATTCTGGAGGCCTCACTTGAACTTGTTGCCTTACCCAGATGAATGAGTTAACATGTTTGAGATTATTATAAAGAGGGACTATTCTGCTCTGGTAGATCAAATCAGCTGAAAACGATGAAGTATTGCCGCATATATAAATATGAGCTCGGCACTTAAAAATAACCCTTCCAATAAGTATAGACATATCAGAGTTCAGCTGCACTGACAGTAGCAGTGCAGATTTGGGATGAGTCATCCAGCTTGACTTCTGCACCGCCACGAGATGCGTGTGGGCAAAACTTGTTTTTTTGGGGGCAGAGCCACGTAGAGCAGGACCGGAGCACCTCGGGCTCAATGCAGAGGGTGCGGACACCACTGCCCTCCAACCCGGGAGCAGCTGCAGCACAAATATCCACCTCGGTAATACTTTCATTAAGCATCAACAGAAAAAAATGTAGGCATGGGGATGCTGATGGCAACCCTGCTTGGTACTGAAGCGAGGCGAAGCATGTGCCAGCCACAGAGAGCAGCCCAGCGTGGATGAGCACATGTCCCGGGACTGTACCACCCATTGCGTACCATGCTCCTCTTAGCTCAGCAAATGCTTTCCATTACTGCCTATTTCTTTGAAGGCTAATTGCCACAAAAAAAGGAGGAGTCTTCCTTGTAAATCGACGTCAAACCCCTGCTAATCACAGGAGGGAGAGAAAGTTTAATTACAAACCTTAATTCTTACCTCAGCTTTACTAATTTTTAATTGTGTCTAGTAACAATGAAAACCAAGCAGGTTTTCACACACTCACTGAAAAGAAATCAGTGAATTTGCTATTGAAAAGCATGCGGCGGCTTTCCCATGTGCGCATACCTCTCTGTATCCCACAGCGCTAATAGCAAAATTAGGTGTTGGGAGAAAACCATATTGTCCCTTCCCATTAAATAACACCTCCCTGATGCAGGCAGCAGGCATGGTGAGCCTCTGCCACACGTCTTGCTCTGGGGCTGCAGGTTAAGGGCAACCAGTGGCCACAGGCAGGTTGGACGTGCTGCAGGAGGCGCTCATAAACCCACGGTGCAGCACGCATCGTCTCCGCTGTGCTCCTCATTCTGTTAGTGCACAAAAACTATTCCAGAATCCTGTGAGTTTTCTTTTGGTCAGAGCTCGATAACACAATTTCAGAGCTATGGCCATGCCTCGTTTCAAAGCCAAGGCACAAGGAAGGTTTTCACTACGTGCCACATCGCAGCAGACCCTGCTGTATGGAGACCCTAGTGCCGGTCCAAGGGTTGAGCAAGAGCAGCGCTGCATCACCCTGACCACATGGCAGGGTGTGGGCGATGGGGCCATGCTGCCTGCGCTTTCTTTTCCAGAGCAAGCTGAAGGTGCGCCATGCCGTGACATTACCCAGGGCTGCTTGAAAATAAAAATAGATTGCAAGTATTTTGAAGATGTTTCTGTGTATTATCTCTTGGTTGTACAGTGCTGTCAAGCAAAACGTCTTCTTTCTTAAATCAGTGCATAAACATAGACCAGATATAACAGGGTGTGGAATTTGTGTGCAAAAATGCCCGATTCCCACATACAACTCAATTTTCGACAAAGTTACTGCAGGCTGACTGGGTGCGAAGGTGGGGGTGCAGGATGAACTTGCAGCAGAGCTCCAGTGGTAAACCAGGGCTGACTGGCTGCCTGTGGCCAGGCTTGGGCTACCAGGCCTTGGGCTACCGAGCCTGGGTAGATGTTTGGTGACCACTGAATGATGCTTGTCTATACACAGGTCCTCCAGTTGCTCACATGGTCATAAACTGCCTTATTCATTCACCTAACCCTTCAGTAAATGGATATGTCCCAAAACCTGGAGAGCAACGGGGGATATTGAGTGTGTCTTTCACCTGGTGACATGTATATTCCCAACACTGTTCACCAGCTTTGGCTGGGCTGCCACAGGAGGCAGTCTCCTCTGCCATTCAAATGCCCTCCTTCGGGTGCTTTCCAATTAAACTCACCTGTTTAGCAGATAGCTAAGGAATCTGGTAAGGAAACCTTCACCTGCTAACAATATTTTTCCACTTAGATCTCTTCCTAGAGCTTATTGCCACATCAAATCCCATTATAGAAAATAAGGAAATGTTAAAATTAAGAACTAATGTTCACATGAAAGATTTTTTTTTTTTACTATTTCCTTCAGCAAACCAATGAATGTTTAACAGTTGAAATTGCTTTGAAACAGCAATAAATTATTTCATGCATACATGCCAAATATTAAAACCAGAAGGTTTCTTAATACGAAGTCACTGGTACCGAGACTCATGTTTGCTTTTGTTAATTATCTACTTGTTTATTAGCTTAGTTTCACTCAGGAGCTGCTGCTATCCCAGAGTTAAGGATTTTGGAGCTGTTCACAGGATGTAATAATGCAGTTTTATTGGGTGCTTGTTGAGAAAATGTCTTTAGTTGTTTGCACTTAAGCAGTAAAACCACCATTTCGCTCAGCCCTGAGCACTCCACGCAGGTTCCTCCCCACCCGCACCCTCCGCCTGCCCTGGATGGATGCTCCTCCTGGTGGCTCTGGTGGCCCCTGCCACCACGGCCACTGATGGTGAGGGAAGGTGTGGGGGGATGTGCCCTGACACCTCAGCTGGAACAAATCCCTCCCTTTCAGCTAAGACAAGTGTGTGCTTGGTCAGCACACACCTGCCCTGAGGCAGGTTGGCCACGTGCCTGAGGCCAGGTCTCAAGCAACACCTCTCAGAAAGTCACAGCCTGGGTGGGCAAACCCAAAGAGACCCAACATTTGCGTCTCTATTTTAGACTTCTAGTTTGGGAAGATTGTTTTTGAATCAGTTTGTTGTGCAATCTCTACCCAGCAAAGTGCTCCAGCCTGCAATGGTCTCCTCTAGGAGGAAAAGACACTGGCACAGGGTCTGGGAGGATGTGACCATTGACTAGGTCATGTTTATCGTCGTGATTAAGGATAAACCTCCTCAAGTGTCACCTCCCAGAACCAGGGCTTGGCATTTAAGTCAACTTTAAGGGAAAAAGATGCTTCCAGCTGTACTGATTGCAAAGAAATGCTTGATCTCTCCAAGGAATGTACAAGCTGGAAAAACTCATGACTCCAGATCTCACAAGGCAGCAAGACCTCATGGTGTTCTGCCCACTCTGCTCACTCCTGAGGACTGGATGTGCTCAGTGCTGCTTACATCCCACAGGAAACTCATCTTCCTGCTCACCAACCCCACCTGAAGCACCATCTGCACCAAAATGGTTTGGGGCATTGGCCTTGTAGGGCCCACAGGAGCCTCTTGCAGCCCCACTGCCCATCCTGCCCGTGCCTGTGGGTGACTTGTCACCCAGCACGGCGGTGCAGGACCAAAGTGCTGCCAGGTCCCTGGGAGACCCATGGCGATGGCCACATCAGACGGCTCCCTTTGGGCATCTGTCCATGCGCCATCTGGCCATCCCTGTAAAAACATGCAGATAATAGCAGGGCGCTTTTGCTGCTATGGTAAAAGCTACGTCAGCATTTCCAAAACAAACCCCTATTTGGAGGAATTTTCAAACGTGACCATAAAGCTTTGCTCGGAGCCTTAAATGTGGCTTTAAACCAAGAACTAAGCCAAAGTGTATTTTCTTCAAACTTGAGTCCTCTGAAAAAAAACAACGTGGCCTTTCTTAAAGCAATACCATCACAAAGCGTTTCTCCCAGGGGCAGGATTTCTCTCCTAGTTCGGATAAGGTGGGACCAATCTTGCAGCCACAGCTTGACGCCTGCTTGGCTGGTGGGGCACAGCCAGAGGAGGGCACCAGCTCAGCACCAACATCAGCTTTTTTTCTGCTGAGTATGGATATGCTAAGTATGGAAATGCCACAAAGGATTTTAGGGGGAAAAAATTGGAAATGACCCTTCTAGAAATGTTTGTTAATTTTTTTTCAGTGACTAGAAAATATGAACTTTGGTTTTGAAAGCCTGAGACATATTTGAAAGCCTGAGACAACTTTTTTTTTTATCATTGTTCAAAATCCATGAAGTTCAACAAGCAAAGAACAGCACAAAAAATTACAAACATATCTGACCCACTCTGGTGCTTTCCAGCAGCAATCCAGGTCCCACCTGCAGTCCCCTGCGGTGTGCACGCTCCTTCAGTGCGTGATGGTAACTCTATATGGGTTACTGACAGACTTAGAGATGTGTTTTTACAAAAAGATAATCATTTTGGGGGTATGTGTGGCAGATGGGAGTGTTAACTCATAGTGCTAGGAGTTAACCTGATTGTATTATAATGTGATAGCTCCACAGCTAATGCCCATCAGCACCGTGGGCCATTTACTTTATCATAAAATAAAATTAATTGAGTGAAAATAAATTGCAGAGGGATACAGAAGAATTTGAGACCGTATACATGAAATACAAGATAGCTCGAGTCTCCCCTGACACTTATCTTCATTAGTGAGGAAACAATTATTATTAATTCTCCCTTTAAAAACAAATATCCTGAAACCTGCAACAAGATTTACCACACGGACCGTGGATGCCGATGCAGCTAAATGAGCGCTGAAATTTCTTCTCTTTTGAAGGAGGATGCTCAGGCTCAGCAAAATGTCACGGTAGGCATGAGAGAAGTGTTGGTGGGGGCCAGCCCCGCCCAGAGCCTCTGCAGGTGCCTCGGGGTGGGGGAGACATGGGGTAGGGATGGAGAGAGCGGGGGCACAGGGTAACCCCTCCAGGCAGGTGAGCACCCAGGAGCCACAGGATGAGGCTCCCTGCAGCTATCATTAGCTAACAGGATGCAATACTTCTAATGGAGAACGTTTATTTGAGTGCATGGGTGCATTTGCCAAACATAGCGATGTAATGACATTGAGGCTTATTGATAATATAGTTATAATTTCATGTAATGACCAACTGAGCAGAATGATACAACCATCTTTCCTTCATCTATTATGCTCCTGTCCATGGAGACTTCTCAGTTAAGGGCTGTTTATTTCTACAGTGAGACACAGACCAGATATGTAGAATATAAACCTTCCTATTAGGACCCTCTAGAATAGTTTTTCCCTTCCAAGTCATTTAACGGCATGTAATTTTGCTTTCTGGTTGTGCGGAGAGGTAGGAGTCAGAAACACACCCGCATCTTCTGCGTTTACCCAGCAGCACCTACCGACGCGGCCACCCCGCCTGCCACGCGGGGTTTGCTTATAAGCCCACCCTGCCAAGTCACCCTCCCCCCAAACTGGCACCAGGGATGGACTTGTCACCAGCAGGTGACATCTCCAGCCTGGCCGCCGACAGGCCATGCGGCATTACATCTCTGAGGCTCTGGCTGATCAGGAGGGGCCCTGTAAGCTCACAGGCATTTCACTTTGTTATTGAGGGCTTCATAGGGCTTTTATATTACGGGGCTGGCTCCAGCTCTCAGATGCCTGTACCACTCAAGGTTAATTGGATATACTTAATAGAAGTAGTCATATCCGAAAGAGGTTCATGCCATGCAAAAGGATGAAATGTGCTGCTTTAGAGAAGAAAACCTAGTCCAGGAGGGCTGGAAGACTACACAAAATACAGTCCTCTCATCTCCCACCCCTTGCTCCTCAGTGTGCCCTGGGTTTCCCAGGGTAAACCACCCAGCCTCTGCATCTGCTTCCCCACCTACGGGATGGGATGCCAACAACCTGAGCAGTGCATCTGAGGCATGCTCTTGTACTGACTGGGTGATGAGAACTTCAGGTCAGATTAAATCCCTTGCAAGTTCATCAGCTTAGGAAGGGTTATTGGATCCCGATGCTCTATGCAGGCGCACCGCAGTAGCAACCCAGTCTTGGGGCATTGTTCTGGACACGCAGGAAGACAGATAAGATGCAAGGGATGTGGTTTAATTAGGCCACAAGTTTATTAAGTTAACTCATCTGGGATCTATCCAGCACGATTCTTTCTGTAATCGCTCCCACATGGTGGAGGGCTGCCATCAGCCCCGCTCCCCCCACAGCTGGTCACCAGCCCTGTGTGGGGCTCTGCCACCCACCCGCCTCCCATGCAAGGGCCCAGGGAGGTTCCACCAGGGACGGGACAGGACAATGCACCCAGCATGGCTGGGTGAAGCATCCCATGGGGATAGCCCGCAGCACCGCGCCTGTCCCTCTGCCACCGGCCCTATTGGCCAGCACAGCGTGACCACCCCTGAGATGCAAAGGCCAAGGAGAGTTAGCATCGTGTCCCAATATAGATTTAAAAAATGTTTATGTTAACCCTGTAGGAAGAATGCAGCATTAAAAAGGCTATTTTAGTGAGGGAGATCTGTTTCGGAGGGAGAAAAGAGCTAAGCTTCTTCCAGCTATTGTCCGTGGCATTGCACAGCAGCCAACGTTTTTTTCTCCCTGACAAAACGCAGACTACCTTTCTGCGTTACAGCATTCCGGTGACTTTAATTACCCGCCTGTGTGTGCTTCGGGCTCGCATCTCTGTCTCTGCCCCAATGCAGAACAGACGCTGCGTTGCGCTGCCAAGGTCAGCGCTGGTCACCAAGCTGCAGCAAGGGCTCCTCTCTTCCCTGCGCACTCATGCTTGCACCTTACAGCCAACACATCTTGGCTGAGCCGTGTTACTCGCACTTCCACGCAGAAATATTGCCCAGGAGGAACCCACTTTTCCTCTCTCTCTGTGGGTTGAGCATGCTGGTTTCCTGACCAAATACAACCCATGAAGCCCCCTCTGAGGGCTGGCCCTGTATGCCATGGTCCCCGGCAGCTGACGTACTGTGCCGTCAGGCTGCTCGCTGGCATGCAGCAACGTTTCTGCAATGTAGTTTGAACTAATAACATTTGTAGTGTCACGGATGCTCCCTTCTTCTTCAAAACACCAGGGGTCAGAGGAAAAGGGCATCCCCTGCTGCACAACTTCGCTGCTACATGCTCAGTGCACCAAAAGAGTCAGCACTTTGCCCTGGATTCCCCAAAGCACGGCATGGTGTGGGCGGCTCGCGATGCTCTGTGCTGACAAAGAGCGAAACCTCACAGCCAAGCAAATGGTGGTTATTTCCTTTGTTCAGCGACCCACCTTGCTCTTTTCATTTCTCACATGCAGCTTTTCAACTCCACTTTATCTTTCAGACTGTCTTTATGTGGCTGCTGCAACTCAAGGTCTGAACCAGGCTCAAAGCTAAGTCATGCTGGAAATCCCCCATGGAGCAGGGGTAACACCAGGCTCAGCCTGGCCACTGGCTCAGCAGATGCACAGCATTGTTTATTCTAAGATATAGCTATATCTATAGAAGATATATACAGCTCAGAGCACCAGTAGCCCTGTCAAACACCAGCACTGACGCTGCTGTTGGAGCAGCCAAGGTGTGCCTGCATTTTAGCCTTAGCCAAAGGAGACCATGTTTTTCCTGGAATATCAAGGTCCCACTCCTCTTGGCCTCCATCTCCTCCTGGGAAGGATTCTGCCTCCTGTGGGGGCAGCATGAGTCACAAACCTTGGAGCAGGTCTGTCCCCGGCACTGGCCCTGTAGGACCTCGTGCACTGAAGGATGCCGGAGAAACCTGTGGGCTGCAGGCAACGCGACGTGCCCTGCGTGTGCTCCCCGAGCCCTGTGTGTGCTCCCCAAGCCCTGCGTGTGGCCAGTCTCTCCCAGTTGCTTCATGCCTTCCCAGGCTCTTTTCTGCCCTCACCATCCTGCTGAAAAGCCAAGCTGTCAAACACTGGTGCTCATGTAGTTGTTGCCCATGTTTGCTCAGTGCAAACACAGCAACATGCCTGTCACACTTCTTTAGGTGACACATGGCTTTCTCCGAGGAAAGAATGGTATTGAGCTCTTTTTGCAGGTGAGCAGTGGTAACTTCAGGGGAGCCCAGGAACCCCAGGTCTGATGGGTACAGCCCCAGACCTGCCAAGGGGCCAGAGCAGACCATGTGTCATTTTCCCACCCATGTTTTGCCACACAGGGATGACTGGAGGTGAGGAGAGCAGCAGAGGACTTCACACCCCCCAGTCCCATGCTCAGACACTGGACAAGCAGTGGTGGCTCTTAGGCACCACAGGACAAAGACAGCTTTATACTCTCATGATGCTCTGTAATGGTTTCTCAGCCAAAACCTGCTCAACCAGGACCATGCCCCTCTCGAATGTCATGCCCACCAGTCAGGCATACACAGCAACAACAAACCAACCCCTGGGCCAGCAGCCCCCCAGCTTCATCCTGCTGAAGAGCCCCTCCATGTCCAGTAGCCCCAGCAAACACCTTCTCTGAGGGATGGTCAGGATTTAAGCCTTGCTCCAGGACTTGGGGCACGGCTACTGTACTTCTGATGAGAGCTTTTTTTTTTTCTGCACAGTGCCTACGCATTTAGGGACATGCAGCCAAAACAAAGAGGTTTTGCAATTTTACTCAGTTATTAACACCTCCTCTGACTTTGTTCACGGACACCATCCTAAAGCAAAGACAAATTGAGTGGTATTAAATTGCACAAATTTTTAAATGCCAAAATGTGTGTTGTGCATTTATCTTAAAGATTTATGGCTCTGTGTTGCCCTCAGACACGTAGAGCTGAACGCCGTACATCTGGGGACTTTAACCACAAGAAAATTCCTTTGCCCCTCCCACCCCTAAGGTCTTTGCAGGGTTTGAGCACCAGAGGATCTCATAACCCTTCCCCCAGCTCAATTAGAGAGTGAAAGCAAGAAATTGCATTTAATTTGATTACAGAAGTTCTTTCCAGGATGGGCAGTAAAGACACGCTTCTGCACTCGCTTCCCAGGAATGTTATCTCGCCTTTGGTCTAGAACCTAGTGCAACAACACAAAGTTTTCCTTGGAACATGTTCCCCTCCAAGCCTCTTTCTAAATCAGCTGGCTTGGCAAGTACACCCAGTCACACTCCGAAGATGCTAGACCGTTGATTGTAAACTAGCTAGAATTTACCCTTCATCCAGACAGTCTTTGGCATTAGTACGCTGATCTAGTTATATTATGCAGATGTTTGTTTCTGTTGAAGATACTTAGGTTTCATAAGCCTGCCAGCGAGAAAATAATGGGATTGAATCTGAGGAAATAGTAGGATTGAATCTGTGAATGTCTCCTACTTTTTTTGTTTGTTTTTAATGCTATACCCGAGCATTTTCCAGATTACATGACTGCTCTGCTTATACAGAGCTAACAATGTCTGCCGATGCTGGGGACCTCCTCTTCCAGTCCAGTTCCTCCTCTCCACCCCAAGCCCCACTCCCCTGCTGGTGGGAAGTACCCCAGGGACGTGCCTTTCCCCACTACCAGACAGAGCTGAGTGGGTTTAATAACTACCCAACGGAGCTACCCACAACTACCCAGACAGAGCTGAGTGGGTTTAATAAGCTGCCCGAGCTCACCCTACACGGGCAGAGCAGGGCACACGTCCCAGAAACAATTTTCAGCAGGTGGGTGGAGGCATCTCCACCTCAAACAGCTGCTCGCCTTCCCATGACAGACACGTTTTGTGGTCACCTTCAGGCCAGCCTCTCCACTTGGCCTGTGTCTTACACTGGCTCCATTGATTGGCATGGGGCGACTCAGCAACAGGGTATTTTAATGTTGCGGAGACCTCTCTGTTAGAGACTATCAACTCTCATTTTCATATATATGCCCTAGTATCTCCATGTGCTGGAAGTAACAAGATCACAAGAGACATGCAGCGCTGTGCGAGGCTGGACATCCACGCAGGCCCAGCGGGAGCTCAGGGCAGGCTGCACGTGGGGCAGCTGTATGGCAGACATCGGCCAGCCCGCTGCCTTCAGCACCACAGGCCAGGCCCTGCACCCTCAGACGACATCTAGCAAGCTTTTCTTCTTCAGTTCAAAGCAACCAAGATGGAGGAGAGCAGGGAGGCAAAGGTTGTGCTGCTTGGGCACAGGAATACTTCAGGCACTCAAGGAGCCTCCTTGTTACTTGACTCCGAGCACATTTCACCCAACTATTTCCCTGACGGTTATTTCTCCTCTGCTGCCCCGCTGCCAGCTCCTCTCTCCCCAGAGGAAGGCTTCTCGCTGCTTTTTCCTGCTGCCCCTGGGCTGGTTGCCCTGTAGAAGTCAGTACAGCTGATATCCCAAGGATATTAGCTTACCCTGCATCTGCTGCTGTCTCTTAGGAAAACACTCATGTTTGACCGGAATGCAGAGATCAGAAAGAGGATAGAAATTGCACTTGTACATGTAGCATTGCTTCCTTTTACTTAGTGTATAATCTCAGGTATACCTCTTAAAATACATTTCATCCCCGGTATACAATTTTCATCCGTAGTGCAAGCACTATGAAATTACAACCCTAAATTGGGGCAAAGATGACACTAATACTGCACGTGGGATCCACAAAAGCACACAGCTTCCTCCTATAAATCAGTCTGTCATGTGTGCAGTGAACACCCCCTCGTATTTATTTTGCTTGTGTGTTTTCCTTCTGCTTTCCCCAAAGGCAAGCCTTCCCCTCCTACTGTAACGGAGAGCTGGCTGAGAGGGAAGTTCAGCTTCGTGTCTGAGCCACCCCAGCCCACACACACGGTGCCAGGACCACGCCTGGTCCACGGCACAGGTCAGCTGTGAGAAGGCCTGGTCTCACAAGACCGAGATGCAACACCAACACATCTGCTTATTGCTGCTTTCTTTACAATGCAGGAGCAATGCTTTTTTTTTTTTTTTCCCCCCTCATGGGATGTGCAGCTTCCTAAGAGACGGGAAGGTGAGAGCACTGCCTCTGCCTTGGTCAGTGCTGTCCCTCGTATGCAGCGATGCCAAGACAGGCTCCACCTTCCCCTCGCCCTGACTTCACTGACAAGGCATCAGCAGCTGGTCGTTACTTAGGGCTTTAACCTTGGCTGGCCACTCCATAATCATCTCTTTGCCCCATCACTAAAATTAACATCTATCAGGAACGTTTTTGAACATGACTTTAAAGCTTTCAAGCAAATACAAGCAGATAGACAGACATAAAATAGGTCTCCACAGCATGCCTACAAGCCTTCTGAAATGGCAGGCATGAAGGCTGTCTCTTTTCGTGGGGTACAGTACATGCTTTGGAACTGTTTGATAGTTTTAAAATATTTCTGATGCAACGGGTTTTAATGCCTTCCAGATGTTTATATAGAGTGCAAAAGGTAACAGCACAGACACTTCACTGTTCTACCTCTCGCTGCATTTCTTCCCATATTAAGAGGAACGCTCCCATCTTATCTCTAGTTTACTGGTAAATACGAGTTACTCGCTTCCCCTCATACTAAACTGAAAATGTTGTTAAATGTACCATAAACAAAACTTATGAACTTTTTTTATGTGATTAAAATGGTCATAACTATCTGATGTTTCTTGCTGATTGAATCTGCCACTTCCATTTACTAGGAAAATAAATAACACATGTTTGCTGTCTTTCTAAAAGGTTCCTATTTATTCTGTGGTCATTTCCCACTTATGATATTTCCAGCTTAATTTCATAAAACAGCTTTTACATGGCTAAAAAAAAGGCTCTTATTGTACATTGTCTTCAAAATATTTTGCCTTTGAGCTGTGGGCTTTTATTTGTAGGAACAACCAACCACCCTGTTTGCGAGGCCTGTATTCCTCCAAATTAAAAAGAGAAACAGCTGTATGTCTCATAAATGTCTGCAGAGCTCCGACTAGAGATCGCTGAATTGTTTGCTTCCCTATCTTCCCACAGGATATGCCTCCTAAATCCACTGCGTGAGAGAAAAACGTAGGTAAAAGCCAAACAAATGTTCCCCTCTCAGCACATGCCTGCAGACAAAAGTCATCCAGCTACCTCCAGCAGTGGTGAGGGCTACTTTGGGGGATTTATGGGATGTAAATACAAACACTGGCCGTCTGATAAGCAGCGGCAGACTACCGCCCAAAGCTGAGTTGATTTGAACGAGGGCTGCAGCACCCAGCTCATCAGCCCTCAGCCCCAGGGCAGCCAGGGCCACGCTCAGCTCTGTGGTGTGAGGCACGAAGGGAACACCCCAACATCTTCATCTGCACCCACTC
Organism: Anser anser; assembly: GCF_964211835.1. NCBI lineage: Eukaryota > Metazoa > Chordata > Aves > Anseriformes > Anatidae > Anser > Anser anser. The sequence continues at coordinate 39,674,717 of NC_139726.1, forward strand.
ATCTGCCTCAGTGCCACACGGGGGTGCGAGGGCTTGGCGCCAAGCTACTGGCCATAAAGTGAGAAGGAAGAACCTAGAGGAGCCATAAACCCAAGGCCCAGAAAAAGCCAAATGAATGAAGATCCATAGCTGTTCGTGTTGAGGACAAGTAATCAGGGACCTTTGATTACTGTTTGAACCAAGCCCATGATCCCCGATGCTGCGGATGCGGATCCAGAAGTGCTGTGGCCAGTTTCACCCGGCTGCGTCCCACCACCCCAGCCCTCGCTCATGCCCACCGCGCACTGGGCTGCCGCCTTCACGAGATAGTCTGCGCTGCGCTCACACATAACGATGAGCAGATTTGAGCCCTAAATTTGGAGAGCTCAACAGCTGCCCCCAAGTCAAACAGGAACAGAGACAATGCATAACTGAAATGGCAAGTCATGGGATAATTAAATTATTTGTGACAGTAAACCAAAATAGAAAGAAACAAAAAAAAATAAAACAAACAAACAAACCAGACTCGGAGCCATATGCTCCCATGCGCTGCGTGCTGCAGAGCAGAGGGGCTCCTTGCAACACGACGTGCAGACCCCGCAGCCCGGCCCCGCCAAGCGAGCACTTGGGACGGGGCTGTGGGGCAGCTTGGGTGCAGGTGGGCAGCGAGACCCCTGGCTGGGGGGGATTTTCTCTGACCTGTTAAACGCACTAGTTACAGCAGGGAAAATTGAGCTCCCACTGCCTCCCGGGCTCCCCAGGTATCTTCAGCAAGTTGCTGCGAGCACTGGTGCGGCGCCTGGCGAGGTCAGTTTAATTAAAACTGAAGCATGAGCCCTGCCCACTAGGTGAGGGGCATGGACCTGGGGGTGCCGGGGGCAGCGTGCCCACCTCCTGCCGCAGGAACTTGCAGGAGCCTGGCCATGCGTGTGGGTGACAGCAGCCCCCACCTTCGGGTGTTCCTTGTACAGGAGGAGCGGACAGCGTTTGTCAGGACCAGTTTGGGCTTGGGGTGGGGGAGAATTAATGAAAAAAAGAAAAGTATTTTTCTTTTCTAAATGCTTCGGCTAAAGCCTTTGTTAGCAGCACTTAAAATATATATATAACAGGTTGTTGTGTGCAGGCTTTACAACATGGCAATATTTACTGATCAGCATCCGTTAGTGGACCAACTCAACAGTTTATGTACGTGTACAGCTTTGCTTGTTTACAAATTGCTTACTTATTCAGGCAGTATCATTATTATTATTCCTAACATTTTGCCCCTGGAATGCTGGATCTGCTGTGTCTGGCTCCAGTTTGTGTTCCTGGACCTATCCTTCTCCAGAAGAAAAACTCACTGCAGGCTGGGCTACCACATCCAAGGCAAGGAGTTCTGGCTTTTTCCACCACCACCACCCCCGTGCCATTTCACCATGGCCCCATGGCAGCACAGTCCCTGCCCAGCCCCAGCACGTGGCTCTTGCTCCTCCATGGCACTGCACAAGCACCAAAATTCCCCCTTCGCCATGTGGCCCCCCCAGGATTATTTTTTTCCACGTGGGAAAATAAATAAATGACTGCTTCCATTCATCTTCCTAGGCTTTCAGAAGACAAGGCCATTGCGTGTAATTTGGTTGATGCTTTGAGAAGAGAAAGGGGGAGGGGGGGAAGCAGACTGACACCAAAACCTTGGGAGGGAATTTGTTTGTGAATTAAAAAAAACAACACTAAAATAGAATTGCGTTAGATATTTACAGCTTAACGTTCTTTAAGTCAGCAGAACAAAAACTCTGGTTTTCCTTATTGACTGTTAACCACAATAACATAAGGCTTGCTCAACTGCATCTCAGTTCCTTTAATATTGGGAATTTCTTTTTCATTTTATTGACAAGGAAACATCCAGTTTTCTGGCTGGAGACTGTTATGTAAAGAAAGCATAAAAGGACTCATTACTTTTTAACTGCTGGCAGGGAAGCAGACGGAGCCCCTGCCTTCCTCTCATGAGCTCGGCAGCTGCTCCCGACAGCATTTCAAGCAGCACACTGACAGCACCCACGTCCCAAATGCCTCACAGTGACATCAGTACAGGAGCTGGCTAATACGTCACGCAGGCACGTAGCAGGCACCAGCATGCACCGCCAGCACATGGCTTTTGCTCACACACGAGGGCTGCGCCATGGCCAGGAGGAGACCCGGGACAGGGATGTTTCCTCCCCACTGCCAGGCAGGAAGCCCAGCCCCCGTGCATCTCCTTTCACATGGGCTATCTAAAGATTACCTAGGTTTGCAATACAAAATTAGATTTTTTTTCCCTCTCCCCCAGCCCAGAGGGTAATTATAGCAGCGGGCTGAGCACTGAGCAGGGCGGCCGCCTCAGGGCTTGAGGCGGTGGGATCCCAGACTCAGCAGAGACTGAACGCTGCAAAGCGCTCAGCTGGTAAGGGCTGGGCAGCTGGGCGGTGGGAAACGTGGAGCCGCGAGGAAGCATCATTGGTGCTGTTTGTTGTGCGCTTGCTGATGAAACACCAGCAAAACTGAGCCGGTTCAGAATGACATGTTTATATGACATCAAAGAGGCTGGGCTGACTTTACATTATATCTGTGACAAATGTATATATTGGATCACTGTTTGCCATTTAGACCTTCTCTGATTACTTCTCATTGTAAAAAGAAACATTTGCGAATTCTGCTCACTTGGTAAATCTGTGGAGCGACTTGTTAGCAACACATGCAGGGAAAGTTGTTGAAAAGCCCTTCTGGGCCTGCTGTAGTAAATATGTATTCACACACCCGATAATGTGCCGCTGCTCCATGCCTGGGAGATGGAACCAGGCAGGGAGTTGAGTGCAGCGGCACTGGGGCTCCTGCTCCTGGCCAAGCGCTTGTGCTTTGCAGCTGACCCTGCTGAGCTCCACAGCATTGCTGCCCCAAAACCCAAACCCTGAGCCTCAATGCAGGTAATAGCCTTGCACTACTCGCTGCAACAATAAAGTGTGTTTTTTTTAGCCCCAAAACGAGCGTGGCTGTTTTGGAAAGGCAGGGCAGGGATGCGGTTTGGGCCTTGGAGGAGCTGCCTCGTGCTGCACAAGTGTGAGCAGCAGCTGAGCTGCACCCTCTGTGGCCCTCACACTGACAGAGAGATCTTTGCCCTGCCTCTGATCACCCCTGCTACACCTCAGCCCCCACCCAGCCTGCCCATGGGGTATTTCTCTGCCACCGCCCGCAGCAGCTCTGCTCCCCTCCTGGGGGCAGCGGCTGCTGAGGATGCAGGAATCCCAGCCTCGTGGGCTGCAGCAATCTCTGCCCACTATCTGGCCAGCTCCTGTGTTTCGTTTTGACTTTGTTAACCCTTTTTTTTTTTTTTTTAAAAAAAAAAGCATGTTTATGATTACCATACTCAAGGAATGCACTAAATATATAGCATAACTGGAGGAAGGAATTATTGCTGGGGGAATCTATAACATGTGTGCGCACAGCTCTGTAACATTACCTCCCTTTCATTGATAAACTCGGACAGATTTTGGAGGCAGATATATTTGTAAACAGTGAGGGAGCAGAGGGGATGCTCTGGGGGTTGATGTCCACAAAGGGCCCCATAAAGGCATCCCAATAAAAATCTACTGATGAAACTCCAGGCTTTCATATCAAGTTTGTACAAGGGCAACCCACGCAGGGCACTTGGTGCCCAGAGCTGATGTGGCAGCCACGGCTAGGCAGGGGAGATGACCCTGCCTAAGGAGCCACGATGCTCCTGCGGGACGCAGTGTGCTCCCAAACACACCTCTGTGTTCACACCTATGTGGGAACCACAAGCTTTGGCCTCACCATTATATTTACTAGTGGGTTACAAGCAAGGCCATCAATTCCTTCAGGTCCTGCCAGGAGAACTGTTTCAGAGCAGAGCATCTTTCTGGGATTAGGGATTCTTTGCCGAACATTGAGTACTTCTCACTCCAAACAACTGACTCAGGGCTTCCAAGGGGCTTATCTAGTCAGAAAGACTGTGTGTGCAGGATCAGTGCCTAATAAGAGAACAGGTACACTCAAAGCACCACATGAGCAAGCCATGAACGCTTCCAGCTGGGGACAGGGGAGATGAAGTGACACTGCTGTGCGATAGCATGTTTATATATATATATATATATATATACATACACATATATACACACACATATGTTTTTCCTAGACTGGTTTCTCAAGGACGCAAGATTTATGCAACTGCACTATTTGCTTCCCAGCCCTTTCTAGTACTACTGCACTCTAATGGCAGATTTCAGCCCAATTTCATGTCACGGAGGAATCTCAGAAGTACCAAATTCCTAGGAGCCTCAGGAAAATAAGTACAGAGACTTGAACTACTGTCCCCTCTAAGGAACAGGGCTGTGATGTGAAATTACTACTAGATACTACAGATTCAACATGGGAAAACAATGCTATGAATAACTCCAGCTGCAGGAAAAGCTTTCATCAGAAGGGCAAGATCATCAAGCCATAGGAGAGAGCACCAGAGAAAAAACAGGATTCGTAAGTTCTGCTGCTTCTGCAGCAATTCCTCCCCCCCCCCCCCCCCCCGCCCCCGGCCCCCCCTTTAGGAGCTGAATAATCAAGTGGCTCTTTTTCCAGCCTTCTGTTCGCATGCTCTTTTTGGCCTGCCTTTCTCTAGCTGCTTGCACGCCGGGCGGAGGTGACAGGCTTCACACTGTCTGGCAGCTGCGAGGGCCAGGGGCAGGACAGCCCCAGCTGCCAGTTTGGTGCCCCAAGGGACACGTCCGTGGGGCCATGGCTCCAGCGATGTGGCACGCGCGGTGCAGCCCCCACATCAGCCCTCCCACCACTCACAGCCAGCTCCAAGGCGTTTAGGTAACGTAGGCATCACGCACACAATGCTGCTGTGCGTTCCCACGGCATCCCACTCGCTCAGACTCTCCTGTAAGTTGTAAGCTCTTTGAACTGACACGTGGATGCTCCCATTGCACAATGCAGACCGAAACAGACATACCACAGGGCAGGATCTGGCCCTGTGCATTCAGACAGGGACCCGAGGCTCTACCCTTGCCGTCTGGGCGAGTTGTGGTGCCAGATCTGCTGGCGCAACCCAGGCAGGACTCGTCCCCATCTCACAGAGAGGTCAGAGCTCCGACTTCCCCCCCAAAATGCCACCAAGCCCCCTGAGTTGGGCATGGAGGGACACAGCCACTGAAGAGACAAAGAGGCCACCAGCAACAAAGTCAGGATGAGATCATTTGTTCAATTCAGCAGCTGCATGCTGCTCCTAGCTTAGTCTGACCGGTTATCTCAGCAGAACCATACTTCAAAGAACAAAACCCCACCTCTACAACTGATTTTAGTTTAACTGTATTTTTCTGGTTATTTTCTTGGTCGAGAAAGAGGATACAACTGGCTCACTATATTTTTATTTGCCTCTGAAGAGAGGAAGTAATGGCTCTGCAAGTGTGGAATAGGGGTTTTAAAACAAATAAGGTCCATCTCTCCTAATGGAACTTAATCAGTTCCACCTATGACTCCCCCAAGCTATTGAACTCTTTGCACACCTATGTTTTATGCATAATGACTTTTCTAGCTGGTATCAGACAGTAATCATTCCAGAAGGCAAAAATCTCAAAATAACTACAGTATATGCATACAGAATACATTTAAAAGAAAAATCTAAATTGACTGTTCAGACCTTCCCTCACTTGCCAGTGGATCCTCTCCAAACAGAAGGCATTCCAAGTCGGCGTAGGAAATGCTAAGATAGCATGCTTTCCATATTGTGTTATCGGAGCGTCTTCCAAAAAACTCAAGCTTTCCCATACAACAAAATGTCATGAAGAAGGTTTTACTCCAGTCTGCGTATCACAGGCTGTACATACTGCTTCAGCTACTGTAACGTTGGCAAGCAGAGCTTGTAATGACTTGAAGTACAGTTTAGGAGCAGAAAAACTTTGCTTCAGCACCACTTGCTCACACTGTCTGATTTTCATTAGAAGGGGTTTGTGTGCGCGTGTTTTTTCCCCCAGGAATGAAGACAGAGATAAATGTCACAGAGGATTTTTTTGGCTTTCGATGCTTTTACTGTATGGAGCCTGCCTAATTGAGCTGATCCTACATTGTGCTGAAGGGGGAAGCCAGCAGACCCAGCCAGGCTGAGTGCAGCCTGGGTGCAGTCCTGGTAGTGACGGTGGGCTTTAGAGCACCCTGAGCATCCTTGCTTGGAAAACAGACTTACACTTAAGTAGGTGGCTTCCCTTGTCCCTGCTAATGACATAAAATTGCTTGCTCACCCCTCTGCTTCCGCAAGGACAGCAAGGAGCTGCCTCTGCCATACCTTGCTCAGGCATCATTGCAAGGAAGCCAGCGGAGCTGATTTCGAGCAGCGCAAAAGGCAACATCACAGCCAGGAAAGCAAGCTTAACAACCCAGTGCAAGCACCGCCAAACAAACCACCCGACCACAGACACACGCTCATCCTGCCTTACCTGGCAGAACCCGAGCTGCTCGCTGGCCTCCAGCAGCATCACTCCTCCTGCCTCCGGGTGGGCTGTAGGGGACACGGGCAGGGGCAGCCCAGGCTAGGCTGCAGGAACCCCTTGGCTCACAGGGAGGCAGCCAGGCTACCCTAGCTGCACATCTGGGCTAGGGTGGACAGGGGCAGCCCTTCCCAGAGCTGCAGCCTCTGCATGGGGCAGCCCCACTCCCAAAATGGCTCCTCTGGGCCCCAGCTGCAATCAATGGACAAAACAAGCTCACCCAGGTAACCCTGAACAGCTGGTGCTGCACTGGGCGGGGTGAGCTCAGCCTCACTGGGGGTTGCTCCATGTGTCCCTGCCTGTGGTCATGGCCCGTGGGCTTGGCAAGTCCTCAGCTGCACTGACAGCAGTGTTCAGGAACCCCCGGGACAGGGCAGGTACAGGTTCCTGCTCCTGGGCAAGGGGAGGGGAAGGTGATGGAGATTCACCACAAACAGTCCCTGGTGGGTGACCCACAGTAAGTTCTGAGTGAAAAAAATATATGCTTCAAAGATTTTAATAAAAATCGAGTTAGCTGAATAAAGTCCTCATTTTCCTTTTTAAAATTTTTTAGACTGTCAAAGCATTTGACACATTTGATCAGATCACATCACTCAGCCTCAAGCATGAGCTGCAGCTCCCCACAGGCAGCTCCGGCCTTGCTGTGTGGCCCTCTCTGCCTGCAGCAGACCTGCGGCTGGGTGCACGCACCTGGGCAGGCACAGGCCTCCTCACTGCCAGAAGGCAGAGGTCTCACCCACAGCTGGGATGGGGCCGGCTGGGTTTGGGGGTTGAGCCTTACAGCCGCCCTGAGGTGTGAAGTGGCAGTGAGGAAGAGGAGGAGGAGGATGGCCAGGGGCTCCCCCATCTGTCTTGGCCCCGCGCAGGGTTCCCATGTGTCCCCCTCACGCACTGTGCTGCCGGCACCAAAACTGCTTTTGATAATGAAAAGTAACAGCCAGGCCTTTACATTCAGCAGAAGCCCACATATAAACAACCGCCTTGGTGTTCTTCAGAGGCTCTTTTTCCCTCAAGGAGCCCAAACCAGAAGGTATTTCCATCAGCAAAGTCAGAAGTCCCATGACACTGTGCAGGATGGTTTGCTCACTCAGCCCCTCAAAAAGACCTCAAAAAAGTCATAAAAGCTATTAAAATACAGTCATCGAGTTTCAGATTTCCATTTTTCCCTTTCATGACAGGCAAATGGACATTTGATTGGGAGAGCTTTTATTTTGTAAAGGGGTCAGAAACACAGAGACCAAACTCAAATTCTGCATGTGCAGCCAGGGGGCTCGGTGCGTGTTTGGGAAGGGGTACGTGAAGATTGCTCAGGAGAGCAGCACATAACTGGCACATGTGCACACACACACTCACAGCTTATCCCAAATAGGTTAGGAGTCACCTTTCCTAACTTTGGAAGTATTGAGAAGGTGTTTCTAATTCCAAAATATCACCACGCCTTGAGAATGCAATGTAAAAGGGTAATTTTGATATCTTAAAAAATAAAAATAGGCAACTATAAAATTATTTTTTTTAAATGAAAATAATTTCAGCATTAAATATTGAAACATTCCCACTCCATCCACCAGGCTGAACCCTGCCTGCCTATAGTTCTCTATTTACAAGAAGCATCTTCTTTTGATGCTCAAACAGCATTTTTATGATAGAAAATTCCCAGCCAGCTCCAAATGTAAGTCAATACACCACAGCAAAGAAGTCCAAGCTGAAGACTCAAGCCTTCATACGCTGTGCTGGCCACTGGGAAATAAAGCTCTCACTTCTAGACTGAACTTCTTTGGTATGTGCCTGCTGAAATCCAATAACGTGGAGACCCTGCAAAGCAACTGTCGGCACGAGCCTTAGAGTGGAGCAGATTGGACCTCGGCTCGTTGACCTTGTAGGGCCGTTTCCTTTATGAGGAGTTTTTAGCTAAGTAGGAGAACACCACCACGGACTTGCCCAGCTCTTGCTGCCTCCCCACAGCATCCTCACTGGGTGCACGCTGGGTTTACGACATCTGAAAAGGAAATTTCTCCAGCACATCTGCGGCTACTGCATTAGCAGTGTGTTTCTTACAGACAGTCTGGCTGTACAGTAATCATCTTTTTATGTCCAGAGTCGGACCATTTCCATTCTGCTTTCCAAGGGGGAAGTATTTAGAAAGGGAGAAAAAAAATCCAGTGCTGCAGAAGAGAGCAGGGAAATAAAAGCTTCAAAATAACCAGCGCTGGCCAGGAGGTCAGCTTGGGTGAGCTGGCCACGGTGGTGTTTTTCTGGACAAATGAAAGCCAAAGGGGACAGAAAGGCATGTTTGTGCCCAGGAAGGGAGCACATCACCTTCTGGGAGCGTCTCAGAGCTCACGTGCAGCATCCATGGGGACTGTACAGTGCAGTAACGATGCAGGATGGCCATCCTCACCAGGAAATCCTGTGCTGGTCACTGGTACGTGCTCAGGGCAGGTTTTCAAGTGAGCACATCAGGACAGCAGCAGCTCATGGCCATGACTTGCCTTGGCTGGGATCCTGCTGCTGCTTGGTGGCTCAACTGAAGCTTTATGTTTATGGTGGAAATTGTCTTGATTTCTTTAGATGAGATGAGCATCCATGGAGTTTGAAAATGTGTTTTAATTAAGATTCTGCTAAATTCTACCAGACACCTACTTGGAAAACAAAGCAACTGAATAATTAACTCTGATGAGAGCAGATGCTGCTCTAATGACAACCTGTTACTGCTCAAGTGCATCATTAGTTGTTTTACTGTGTTCTTTTAATATGTCCAGAGATCCTCAGCTAATTAATATATTGTAGCAGTGCACCTAAAATAATTCTTCGATGTGGACTGCTGCAAGAAGAAAATTTAAAAAAAAAAAAAAAAAAAGGAAAAAGACAATGCAGCCAACAATCAAACCCCCCCCTAACTGAAATGGCGTTTCCGCTGGTCTGAGTTGTGTGTGCCTGAAAGTGAATGCTTCTTTAGTTATCCTTGTGGGATTATTTTAGCCATACATCAAGTGAAGCTTACAAATTGATGGGGATCTAATGATGCATTTATTTACAGATGTGCAGTTCTGTTCCAGGGTATGTTGCCGAGGGGTGAGAAGAGGGAAGGCTTTTTCTTTCCCTCATGCAGCGTGCGCTGTCATGTGTTTCACTAAATGACTAGAAAAATACCACCAGCATAATTTCACCATTATTTCTAGCTTTCAAAAAATAAAAAAATGTGTATCATCTCCTAAAAATACAGACAGAACTCTTCAAAAAATAGAAAATAGAATATTTATACTTAAATAAGCCACTTTAATGACACACTGGACTTCCTGTTTTCACATTATCTTGTGGTTTCTTCTTAAGGCCCATATTATTCTTATATTAAAAGTTGTGGGATTCTATTTTGAACTATCAGCATCAAGGTTTGGCCTGACCATAAAAGTAATGAGATGAAGTGCCTAAAGCAAGCAAAAACATCAAATGAGAGGATCTACCTCATACTTTTATATTTCCTTTTCTCTCTTTTTTTTTTTTTTTCCCCCAAAAATGCCAGAGTTATCCCTTTTGGCTTGAAATAATTACAAGGCAAACTGAGCAATTACTGAGGTGTTACGCAGGGCCCCCCCCACTGAGCCTGACGGAGACCAGACCATAGGCCAAAGGGCAGCAGGAACTCTGCAGCCCTGGAAGAGGAGCTGGAGATTGCTGGGGAGCACAGGGAAGACTCTATCAGCCCCTTGGGTGCAGCACTGCTTGTTGCCAGCAGTGCAGCTTTCAAAGCCTTAAATCCTGTAAAACCAGCAGGTATTCAACATATGAAGCCCTGTGTGTACGTGGGGCTGGCTCACCTCAGCACAGGGCAACACGCAGGGCTCTGCTTTGTCCCGTCCCAGCCATCGTGTTACTGCCTCTACACTAGAAACCAACACAGCTATTGCCACCGTGCTCATGCTTTCAAGCAAACTTAAAACAAACAGCCAAACCAACCAAAAGCATGCTAATAATCACATACTTTGAAGTAAGAAAGTTAGCCAGTTCATTTCATCCTGGCACTTCACACTGCCTTCTGAACACTGCTTTACTGCAACCAAGCTGGCTGCACTGCTATTAAGCACAGGAAGGAGATGAGAAAAAACAAACAAACACTTTAACAAGTTTGCATTCTCCCAGGACCAGCGCCTAACCACAGGACATACATCTTCCTAGGTCACCTTTCCAACTTGGAAAAAAAAACCACACAGAGAACCCCCTTTGGATTTATAGGGCTCACAGCTGACTGCTATGCCTTTTATGGAGACCTGGTTGGGTCTGATTAATTAGTAATTGGGGTGGGAGCTATGCACTTCAGTGACTCTTGTTGCCTTGATTGTAAATCGCAATCTGGTGCTAAATCTCAGCAGGTCACATTGCTGTTTTTGCTGTGCCCCAGTGACACAACTGATTAAATCTGTGTAAACAGTACCTTAACAGAAATGTTTGGGGGGGATGGAGGGCTGTGTTCAGTTCAGAAGAAAGGGGCTATTTATTTCTGGGGATTCTGTTTGTTTTAAAGCATTTCCATCAATTGTCAGTTGTCCTGATTGATCATGCAGCAAACTAATGGTTTTAATTTGGCCTTAGAAAGCTTGCCCACTGTGGGGGCTTTTAAGCAGAGAGTCAGCACTCCATTCACACAGGCAAGCCCAGGATGAAAAACAAACACTACCCTGGGTGGCTTTACAACGAAAGAAAGGGAAAGACGGTGCTACAACAGCTCTTTCTGCACATTTTCCTGCCTCCTGCCAGGAGGCCCCACAGTGCCCTCCTGCCTCCCTGCCAGGCGTGTGTGGTGCAGGTTGCATTGTCTGAATGCTTTTGGCCATGTCACTGGGAAAATGCAGGACTGTCCCCTTTCCATGTTGTTTCGGGGCTACCAGGGGACTCACACCTCCTGGCACAAGGGTTCGGCAGGGCAGGGTCCCCACAGTCTGGTCCTCGGTCTCATGCCATCCTCTTTCCCCATGCAAGCAGGTCTGGTTTTCCCTGGTGTTGGGGCTGCTGTGGCTCTTCCTCACATCAGGAGCTCCCATTTCTGTCCTGTTACCAGCTTGCTCCCCATGGACCCAACCCGCTCCCCAGCCCTTGCAGTATCCTCAGTTTTAAGGACAAGAGGAATCTCCCCGAGGCCAACTGGCTGGCCCACCTCAACCCCACGGCTGTGCAAGTCCACATTGTCCCAAACCTAGTGGCGTTGAGCCCTGACTACACCTCTGAAGCAAGGAAAGTGAAAGGAGCATTACTGTAAGGCTGTAGAAGTGTTTGACATGCTGCCTGCCTCAGAAGTCTGGTCCTTTAAACACCCGACTTTTTTCCCCTTAGTCCACAAATGCAAGTTAAAAAACACGGGAAGCAAAACAGTGAGTCTGACAAATAAATCGTCTTTTCCTTGCTCCAGCTTCCTCTCCAGCCAGCATAGCTTAGTGCAGGAGATGGGTGCTTCTCAGACCTTTGGATTACCTAAAAACAACTGCCTTTGAAGAGACAAGAAATCATTTGCAACACACTGTAATGCTGAACAGCTGTTTCTGCACACTCTTCGGGAAGGAGGAGTATTTATCTGCAGTTTAGATGAGCTGGAATGCTGTCCGTGACCTTGCAGTGATGTTTTAACAACTGCTGTGTGAAGGAAAAACCAGCCAGGGCTCTCCACAACCCTCCTTGGGGTGGGGGTGGTGTTTATGTTCATTGTGGGACACACACAAATCCTTGGCCAAGGCTGTGTGTTCACACTTGAGTCACCTGCAGGCTGCTGTGATTGAGCAGGATCTGACCTCTCCAGCAGCGCGACTTGCATCTTTCACATGCAGGTGTTCAAATTAGTTCTGGAGAATCCAGCTCTGGGGCCACGGCAGGCAACTTGGACCTGGAGGTGAGGAGCCAGTGAACAGACCTCCTCTCTTGGCTAAGGATGGCACTCACGGAGGGAAAAGAAGGAGCTGGGGGAGGCCAGGGAGAGGCAGCAGCCCCTCTGGCGGCCCTGGTGGTTCGCAGAGCTCCTGGCACAGCGGGTGGCTTTTCTGAGTGCCGTGTTGGGTTGCACCCATGGCACCGGCTCCTGGGAATTGCTAAAAGCCGGAGACCCTAAGTGCAGAACAAGGAGGGAAATGTTCCAACCCCTGGGCTTGTGAAAAGAAAGCTAGTCAGGAAAGAGCATCAAAAACCCCACTGCTAATTTGGTGTCAGAATTGTGCAGACCTATCCAAAATTTCTCCCATTATAAACCTCTGGGATCTGGAGCACAGATTAAAAATCTTGGAAGATCAGAGGAATGTTTTTGGGTGGATTTCCAGCAGTTCATGACATTTTTCCCCACCGTGGTGCTGGTGCGAGAACACTTTCCCGTGTGTTAATTTGTTACTTCCTCTCCTGATTCCAGAAAACAGCAGGAAAGCACACAGCAGCGAGTACAAACTACTGAACTTTTAGGAGCCTCGCATAAATAACCTTGTGTTGGGTGAGAAAATCTTGTCAGTCCTTATCTTGCCTGCATTTTTTTTGCCCTGTCCAAAGCTTCAGCACAGCCCTGCTATCTGCAGAGCTGGAGAGTTTGCCACGAACTGGAGCACCAGGTGAACGTGCACATCACCCGCTGGGCTTGTCGTGAGGAGAGATGGGCTCACATTAGCCAGTCCGTGTGGGGCACCAGGGACAGTCCCTGTAGGGCTTGCTTGAAGCCGGTGCTCAGGGCAGATTGCTGGGGAAATGGACACAATTTTCAAAGCTTAGCCCTGGATGCTGGCACCACAGGCCTGTAGAGGGTTCAGATCCACTGCTGCTGCTGACACTAAGATTGCTTCTCCTCAAATCGCTGGCTTGTTACATTGCAGCCTTACTGCTATATATCAAACAGGCATCAGAGCCACCAAATGAGCCTCAATCCCTGAGCCCAAGACGCTGCTGCGGTAAGCGGTCTGGTGCAGTGATTAAGCCTTTATTCTTTCAGAGACCACAGTATGTATGGCCCTGGGACTTAAATGTTAAGCACATTACATGGATGCTTATGGAGCCCAAGGAGGATGCTCTGATGCTTTTAGTAGGGATCAGGCAGATGATTTCTTATTGAGATGCACAAGGCAAAATGTAAGACCTATAAAAGCATCTGTCAGAAGGCAAACAGCAGGTCACAGACTGGACAGGAATATCCTTCTGTCTCCTGAATGCAGCAAGCCACGGCTTACCTACCACACTCTCCAGCCTTGCAGTCACTTCCTCAACATGGATTCCTCTTCTCTCTTTCTCTCATTTTTCCACAGAGGGAGAAAGATCTGCAGCTGTTTTCACATGTAGCAGTTTTTATGAGACTAACACTGAGGCCTCGTTGAAGACATCAGGATTTTGCTACCATCTTCAGTAGTGACGTCTGGAAGTACTGGAGCATATGTTACACTAACTGCAGGGCAACTATTCACTGTGCATCTCTTAATTGCATCCATACAGACAAGATGTTCTACTGCACATGGTCAATTCCAAATGAGCATGAATCTAGCTAATGAAACTAGATTTTCTCCAGAGCAACTGTAAGTGCTAGTCCTTACTGAAGACCGTATTCTTGCCAAACTTCAAGATTTTAGCTCTATCCCTTCCTGCAGGAGCCTTGTCTGAATAATCATGGTTGATTGCTCCTGGAGTTGTGTGAATATTCACAACAGCATTTGTCATCTTCTCATTTAGTGTTTTTCTAAGAAAATAATTTTGCTGTCAACAAATCCCTTTCTTGAATGAAAAGCAAGTAGCTAAAGTAGCACGCTCAGAATAGGAATGGGTTTTTGTCCTCGCTTTGCCAAACTCAGCACTGCTTCAGAACTTAGCATCTGAAAGATCACAGTGAATTAGAGGATCAGCAACGTGTGAATTCTTGCCCAGCCAATGGCAACTATCAGTACCCCTTCATAGTAATTAACCATGAGATTGTTTGACTTTTCTTCTGTTCTGTGACAGCTGAGTCCTGTGGAACCTGTTCAGACACTGGTACCTATCACCCAGTTTTGCTTATGTTTAGGTATATGACCTTATCTTTCGTTAACCCCCTTTTTCCTTATTACCATACCAAGGCAAGGTTGACTTATTCAAATCCATGCAAATATTTTATCATCAAGAATTAATGAACTCATATGTACACCCTAAACTGAGCTGTCAAGCTGAATTTAGTTCTGTTTTGTGTTCTTTCTGAGCAGAGGTAACAGCGCAGAGTTAAACTTGGGGCATAGAAGAACAGGACAAATATGCAAACAAAGCATGCAATTTTCCTTGCCAATCTGCTGGATAGTTCAGCAGCTGCAGTATGGGGATGTGCAGCACCCCTGTTCTGGGGAGCAGGTTATTTCAGATGAGATGTTCCAATGTCTAAGCTCTTCTCATTCGAATAACTAGGGCTTCCATAGAGATTAGACTTTGTAAGTCATCTTTAATCATTAGATCATTTATTGTCTTCTTCATGCATGATTTCACTTTTGCTTCCATTTCATCTATGGTGGCTGAGTCCTGAAACGCTGTTCTTGCATGTGACAATTCACTGTTTATCAGTATAAACAAGGTGCTTCATTCTTAAGAGATTTAGACCAGGCAAATTTTATGTTCTTGTGGTATTTTCTGTGTTGATTCTTGAGAAAATGGAGAAAGCATTTTGGGTGCAGAGCTGACAGTAGGCTGCTCCTGTGAGTTAGAATTGGCTTTAGCAGACACAAGGATGCGCTGCCAGTTCATTCCTGCATCAAACCTGGGTGGGAGAATTCAGCTGAATGTTTATTCACTTGGGGCAGAGAGTCAGCAGGAGGTAGTGAGCAGAGCACATATTTCCCTTCTTTGGGAAAACCACTTCTACTGTCACTTTATATCAGGTCATCCTGGATTAATATCTCAAGCAGATAGTTTTATATCTTTTGTACCATGCAGTTAAAAGCACAAGCTGTTTAACCTCACTGCTGGAGCAATAAATGGCTATCAGTATTGATGCCCGTTTACTGATATGCTTTCAGAACAAAGTATAAATTAATTACTCTGGACAGGAATGTTCAAGAAGAGTTAGACATCAAGGTTTAAAGTAAGCATTAATAAGAATGCAGAAGAAGCCACTACAATTTATGGAGGATAGTTTCTTTGGTATTGTGCTATTTCTACCTATCTATCCATGTATGTACTACTGCAAAACAACAGGCTTGTTAATAGCTAGCTTTGGGCAATGGAAGCTCAACTGTTTATTTTACGTGAGGTGGGGGAAGGTTTATCTCACAAGGGCAGGGCACGTCCTTTTTTGTGACTGTGGCACCAGGCTTGACGCTGGCATATGCCCATCTGTTCCATGTGTTTTCTGCAAAGAAAATAGCTCAAAGAATTGCTGAAGTTACCCCCAGCGGCCAGGAAGAAATGGACCCCAGCAGAAGGGCCACCCCTCAGTCTGAGGGTTTTTAAGACAGGTAGTGTGTGCAGACGCTAGCAGTGAGCCAGGGATTTTGCACATTAAGAGATACACGCAGGCATAAGATGCTTAATTGAACAAGTATTGCCTCATCATGTATGTCAGGGTTCCCGGTCTGCTGGGGCCTTTTCATCTCTTGCAGCATGACAGGTTCAGCCTTTTCAGCATTGCTCAGTTTCCCCAAATCACAGACAGCCTTGGTGGTTGTGCAGATAGACCCTGGTCCTGCAGGGGATCTGCAGAGGATGAATTAGTCGGACTGCAGATGGGTGTATGTCTCTGCTCACAATAATCACGTTACCGGATCACGGCCATCATCTGGAGCTTCTAAAAACAACATTCCCTCATCCGTTCGCCTAGCTGATGCATACCACATATTTACATAGGCTCTCATCGTAGAAAGTTTCATCATCTCTTGTGTAGGAGAATGCTGAAACGATGTTTGCACCATAAATGTTCCACATTCCACACATACTTTCAGTAGTCCAGTGTGGTCATGCAGGCAAAAATATGGAAATACCACTGTACCATAGGGTAAAAGTAAAAGTAGCATTCAACAGAGTTTTCCAGTTTATTCTCTGATCTAAAAGGTCCTAGCCTTCAAATATTGGTGCAGTTGCTTAAGCATGAATAGACCCATGGAGGCCAACAGGATTATTCATGTGCTCAAAGCAAAATCTCTGCATTTGCAGTAGTAGGATGTTAGGCTGATTCACCAACATGTCTAAAAACAGGATTAACTTTAAGGGTGTGAAGAGCAGAAGGCAATAGGACCATTTGCCCACTTTAATTTCTTGAGTCAGAGTTTAACCCCATAGTCAGGGTCTAAGCACCAACCACAGACTCAAAATCTATAATCTGAAATTTAGGAAATGTGCATCTTCAGGCTGAGTAAAATTGGGATTAGACACTTGGAGGCAGCCACAACAAAAGGAGCAGAGGTAGCCATAGCTGGACAGGGGTACTGCCCAACCATGTGTTCCTGCTGTTGCGTAAACGGGGAACACCAACAGCATGGGGTTAGCAGGTTGGCAATCACATAGACCCACCTTCGCCCCTCCCTCATTTATTCCTTGAAACTAATGGCCACTAGACCAATTCAATACACTTTCTGGCCTCTAGCCCCTAGTTACAGTATTTTTTAGTCAAAATCAGCGTGAGCTGGATATACAGTTGACAATTTCTCATGTCATTATATTGTGTGGTTAATACAAATTATTACATTAATGTTTTCTCTTCCTGTACTACATCTTGTTATTTTGCCATCATATAGTTAAGCAAATCAAGAAATTGAAGATCCTGTGTGCAAGATCTATTTGGGTGACATTAACATAAAATAACCTTTCAGTCAAGAAAGCTAGAGCTAAGTGTTGAGTTTTCTGGGTTCACATACACACTGCTGCAGGAAACTTGCAGCAATAAGAAAGTCTTTGGTGACATACTGATATTATTATGGCTTTCCAAGGCACTGTGCCTGAACTAAGGCCTCCAAATAACACTCAAGGCCCATGAAAACTTGGGCCATCTCAGTCTTAATGGATTCTCAGTATCTCAGCAAGCAGAATAATTGAAAGTCAGTCAACATGAAATTGCTGGAAATGCTGGCTCCAGAGCACAAAGCTCAGGCAGCTGGCTGTCCAAGCGGGTAAAAGCCTACCACAGAAACAGTAAAGATCAAATAGATTTGGTAAAACCAAAAGAAATTACTTCCCTCTATGAAACTGTTAATTTCCAGTAAATTCCAGTGTGTTCAAGTTGATTTTAGGCAGTTAGAACTAGCAGTAAGCCAATTGCTGGAAGGACACTGGCAGTAGGCGTTATGAGACTATCTGCTGGGCTCCACAAGAAATTGTTCAACCTTCAAAATTTTATGAAATGTGAAAAGTTTCATAATTGTACTTTAACTCCTTTAACTAACATACAGTGGAATTGATATATATAGAGAGACCTCAGAACGACTGCGGAGAAGGGTAATTACTGTGGGTTTTGTACCACTCTGAAAACCTGATTGCCCAAGGACATGGACTTTGTCAATACGGAACAGTGTGAAATGACAAATGAATGCTTGGAGAGGGTGTTTTCAGTAATTTTATCTGGTTACTCTCATACACACAAATCTCCCAGTAATTTCAAGCACACAGTAAGAAGGAATAATTTATACTCTGATATCTGCTCAAGAGGGACCTCCACAGACACACCAGTCAAATAATTTATTTCGACATTTGTCCCAAGTTTCTTACTAAATTGTTTCTTCTCTCATTTCTGAGGGGAAAGTCGCATGGGCAGAGGCTGGGATTGCAGCAAAGCTAAGGTGGACACTATACAGGATAAGCACAGTTTGCTTGAGGAAGACTTTCTGAATGAAGCCAGTCATTTCTGCTTTGAGAATAAATAACTCTCACAGTCCCTGGTCCCCATAAGATTTCTGCAGACACACTTTATTTTATTGTACTTTGAAATCTAAAGGACTCTTCAAGAAGGGAAGGTTAAACCTACATGTAAGTGTTCACGAAGCCAGAGAGTTATTTGTCTAATTTCTCCTAGGCTGATAATCAAATACTAAATAGCCCTAGCTTTTGGAGCAAACATTTCCCCCTAAGGACAAACCTCTTCACTGAACAATAGATCAGAAGTGAGCTGGCGCTCTGGAGTTCAAGACAGACCTACTGTAATTAATTCAGTTAGAACACAGCAATTTAGAGGTAGCAGAAGGATGGCAAATCCCACCCTGTTTCCTAATCTTTCCCAAAGGAACATATTTATTACAAACTCTTAAAATCACCTTTTGATAACGTTGAATAGCCTGTGAGGGGCCCATTAAAGCATACAAGGCAGACCCATTTTAATCCTTAATACCACTTGAAGATTATCCATTTTAAATGGCCTTGCAGAGCTTATCATAATTTTGTAAACTATTAAAAAGTATTTAAAAGCACTACTGTATCTATCTGATGAGAAACATGGGCTCTTCCAGCCTGCTTGACACACTGCATCTCTGTGGCTGCCTGGTGGTGATGCCAGCTTTGGCGACACAGATTCTCATTGGTACCAAAGCTTCCTGAATTTCACTGAGAGTACAGACTGTATTACAGCCACCTGGGTCACTCTGCTCCTCAGGGTGAATGCAGAGATCTCATTTTGCTTCTTTACACAGGGCACTGTCAACCAAAACCAAGTCAGCTAACTCACAACTGCCCATGCTTTTCAGGATAAGCAGTAACCGGCATTTAAAAGCATTTTGGCTTTCGAGAGTGTTGCTGAAATGAAGCCATCTTTTACTCAGTACTTTCAGAAAGACCTCCCATCTAAATCACTTAAGAAAGAGAAAACCAAGCCATTCTGTGGCTCCAGGAACAGGCAGTGGCTGACATTAGCTAGAGGTCTTCCTCTCACCCACTGGCAAAGGCAAGATGTGAGGACAATCCTCATCTCTAAGTGAGCTCAGACAGCAGATTTTACCAGACTCCCCATTCAAGAGTAGACAAACTAACCTCCATTCATGAGAAGCATCATAGCGGCTGCAGGAACCGTGTCCAGGTCCGTGATGGTGTCTCTTGCTGGTCTCCTTCAGATGCAGCAGCAGTATGCTGCTCCTAAACCCAGGTGACTGCACCAGTAACACAGCCAGGTTGGAAAAGGAGAGAAAGAAAATGGAGCAAAGTCATGCCTCCACAAATGTGCAGCGGAAATAAACTGAAATGCAGGTGTGCCTGGTTGAATCCTGGTTGGCTAACTCCCTCTAAGTGCTGCCTTAGAAGCGTGGGGAATAGAGGAGGGAGAGAAAGGAGCTGTCCACTTTGCTTGACTTCTGTCTGTGCCATTGAGCTTGTATAGAAGAGGTCAGCATGGAGGGACCTGTTGACTTGGTAATTTGCAATTGTATGATGTGGCTCTTTCTCATGTCCTTGATTGCCTTCACTAGATGAGTAACTGCCACATTTAGAAGGCAAAAGGAAAAGAAACGTGAGCTCAAGAGGAAAGTGCAGCATTGCATATTCGCTCTTCAAACCCAGGAGAGCAACCACAGCAAATCAAAAAGCATACAAGGCATGGGATAACTGGGATGGCTTGGAAAACAGGGGGCTAATTAATCCATCTTGTGCCAGATAAGCTGGGCTTCTCTCACAGCAGCACCAATAACACATCTAAACTTGACCTGCAACACTGGCTCAAGCTTATGAGCAGAGAAGTGTTCAGGCTGAAATCAAGCAGATAAGTAGTGAGGGGAGGCTGCCAAACTCATTTTCACTGGGGATCTGAACCACAATTCAGTCCAGGTGACGTTTTACATATTTTCACCATTGTTTTTGTTTAATTTGTGAAAGCAATTACACAGCCAATTGAACAGTGTAAAGCAACTGCTGCAATAGTCAATATTTCAAAGAGGTACAGCGCAGCTCAGCTCTCCCAGTTCAGATATTCAGGCATAGCCCTATGGTATCTGTACCATCCATCACTGACATTGCCATCTGGCTTACGTGAATCCTCCCCAAATACCGCCTGTGCTGAACAAACCTGACTTTTCTTTGGGTTCCTTATAAGGAAAATGAGGCATCGAAACACCCTGCGCTGCAGGCGATATGGACAATCTTAGCTGGCATTGTCAGCTCTTAACTGAAGCATGACAGGGGGCAGTTAAGTGACAGACGAGGCCAAATACACTGGGCCTCTGGGTGGTCACTTTGATGCAGATAATTGGTGGCTCACCCTGTTGAATTGCACAGTGTAAACATGCAATACTAGACCTCTACAGGACTGCTCTGCCCTTGTCTCACTTCAGCTGAACTACTCTGATTTTTACTGCTGTGGCTGAAGTCAAATCTGTGCCTCTGGTCCCTTTTTCTGCTGGAACTGAATGGGTGCAGCTCCAGTGACCTTGTCCCCCCCCCCCCCCCCCCCACTCCTCGCAGACCTTCGATTGGATATATTCTTGTTAAGTTTTTACCCAATAAAAGTAGAAAGAGAGAAATTTCAAAATTAAACTACCATATAATTTTCTGCATTGTATTTCTGTATTGCACTTTGCAAATTCAGGATATAATCAATCTTCTTAACTTCTCTACTTCTTTCTGTTTACTGCCAGCTCTCCTCCCCTTCACCCCAGTGCCATTTACCTTCCTGTCAGTCCAGCTGTAGACCTCTGCCTCCTCATCTGCTGTGGTTCTACTGGTCGTGACTGTCCTGCTGGAGCTGGCAGGCAGACAAGAGGAAGGTGTGTGCTCTAAGTGGAGTTTCAGCGAGGGAGACAAGTTCAAATGTTTCCATGTGTCAGTTTCAGAGCGTTCCCAAACAGCAGTGAAGTTCAAGTCCATACTCCCGTTTTGCTCAGTTTAGATTTTGGCAGGTCAGATGGGATATGAAGAGGCAGCAATCAGGCATTTCCACCACCCTGGAAGATGGCATGCGCAGAGAATGCCCTTTGCTGTATCAACCACACAACGGAGAACCCTGGAAAAGATGCAAGTCCCATGAGGATGTACAAGGAGAAATTTGGGCCTGCTGCTGGTCTGCCTGATATATGGAGCAATATCAAATCCCAAACTGTTTCATCAGCAGTGAAACCTATTAATTTAGGGTGTCCAAGGGTTCAATACAGTATGGCTGACTTCACCTGAAGGGAAAGGAGAGACTTACTGGGCCTCCCTCTTCTACCCAGCTGCCTCCTTTGTGGTGTTTGTAGGAACTTCATCTTACAAAGAAGGAATGCTCACAAGGTATTAGGGGATGCACTCACACACATCAGTGTCAATTGTACACGCAAAATGGCATCTCACCATGTCAGGGCTGAGGGACTATGGCCATTTGGAATGGGAGACTTGGAGGAAGGGCTGGGCCTGGCTAAAAAGCAAGGGAGAGCCCTGCCTGGCTGGAGCATGCTACCTACCCGTGCCACTGCGACTAGATAAGTCAAGTGATATTCCTCAAAAAGTGTCATGGGACTCCTTCTCAGTGTGGGGTAGGGTGGATGAGTCATGCAGAGGGCATCAGCAAAGTTTACCCGGTGAATGATGTGCTCCAAAGAACAAGACTTGCAAAAGGTCAACCAGAGAGTCTAGGGCAGAGCACAAAGCTGAATGGAGAAGCCCTGAATTTGAAATGCTGCCTTTTCTCCTCATTCTTGTACTAACCACTCCCCAAGACCAAAGCAGGTATTTATTGCTATGATCCCCAACAAACACAGTAGCCTGGATGTGCTGGAATATTTTTGGTGTGCAAGTCAGAGAAATTGTGTATCATTACTTAACAGAAAATAAACAGTTTAAAGCAGATAACTAAATAGGAGTTACAGTATTCAAGCTCAGCATTGTGGCAGCTGCTTGTCAGAAAAGACACAAAGCAGCTCGGTGACCCATGTGGTATCAATACTGCACACAGGTATGTATGCTATCTAATCTTTCCATTGGAATCTAATTATAGCAAAACCACAGTTACATTAGCAAGTTTATATTACAAAGCATTACAAAGCAAGTTTAACCTTAAGAAACACCTGTGTATTGAGTGCATCTTCTCAGGCTACACCTCTGCTTTCACGAAGGGATTGGTTTGCTGGTTGACCTCCCTGCACAGCCAACCAGGAGGGAGCTGGACTCTCTTTTGACTCAGACCTCAGGGGATTGTTTCTCTCAAATCCTCTCACAGAGCCCAAGTCCTTAGAGATCCCACTGCTTTCTGTTTCTCTTTGCTGTGGTGCAGCACAGGAACCCCTCCTACCACCTCAGGCCCCGGCTAGGGCTGAGCCACCAGGACGCACTGCTGCAGGTCTGTGGTGGGACGCCTTGGTGTTACAGGTGGGTTGCTGAAGTGGTATAACGTTGCCAGTAGAGTAGGAGATAACTGTGCACACTACTACGCTGGAAGCTGGCAGTAGTGCCGCTGTGTTACTTATGATAAATAGCCTGTGTCACCGCAGTAGCTGGTCTCCAGATTGAAGCAGACTTCTGCGAATCAGCGGGGTCAGCATTTGAAAAGCATGTGAATATTGTGCACTTGTAAATATTTGAGCACATCTGTTTAGCTCCCTCTCAAAAACCACTGGGAAAAACTACTTCACATTGTGCCATGCAATGCTGTTATCCTGCTCTAATTGTCAAATCTGTTGAGTGTTTTTCTCATGCACACAAAAATTAAAAATTACTATCCTCATTCATGATTAATTCAGCTGCAGTGCTGCACTGTGTCACACTGCATTTTTTTAAGTATTAAATCCCACCTCATAATCAGAAGAGTTTTAATTAACTTTTTGCCAGTTCATCTTTTTCCCCTCCTTCACAGCGCCTCAGACGATCTCCAGAGCTGCTCACCCCACAAACGTCTCCCTGGATGCTACCATGACAGCAGCTGAGCACCAAGCTGGCACTGTGAAAACTGCCTGCACCAACGCACAGTGCCTCTCCCATACCTCCTTGCTACAGGTCTAAGGCCAGTTGCCTGCCCTCACACAGCTTACCTGGCCAGGGGATGACAGAGGTCTAACCCAAGGCATTTTCAGTTGCCTGAGAAGAGCATCAGGCTCTTATTTTCCTTCAGCCCAAATTTTCTAGCGGGTATGGGATTGGTCTTTTATATTAAATCTTTAGGAAGTATAAGGGAGAACTTCAGATGAACAGTATTCCTGCCTGTCTGTCTGTCATGTTTCTGCAACATCATCTGCCCTCTTTCCAGCACCTGGTACTCCCCAGGACTGCCCCAAACTGCTCACGCACCTCTCCTGAATTTACAGGCACTCTACCAAGCAGGGACGCATTTGCAGGTAGGAAAAATTGCTGTTTCCTCTTGCCCAAGCTGACAAGAAGGAAGGAAAGCAGTTATTACACGTTATTATTTTCAGAACAGAGCAAAAGGCAAAGCAAACAGCATGGAAAGAAGACCCACAGGAGACCCAACTCCCTTCCAGAGGTTTCATGAACCTTTCCAGACCAGTGTGATTTTTAGACTCAGCTTGGAAGGGATTACAGAGCCAACAGCCAAGTAGGCTTGAGCAGGTTTGGACCTCAATACACAAGTTTTCCATGTGAGCAGAGCGTGCAGCAAGCACTGAGAAAGACAGCAGGAGCTGCCCTGCCTCTGCCCTGCTGGGACCCCGATGGGAAGCTGACGTGGCAACATGAGCACGCTGTCTCTGGACAGCTTTTCCTCGCAGGACCAACACTTACTCAGCGGATCTCCTCAGGTTTTTCTGACCTTCGCAGTATTACAAGGGTCACATTTTCACATGGCTGAATTACTTCTGAACAATTTCTCTGATGTATTAGGCACAAACACGCTTTCTGTCAGCATCAGGCATATCTAATCTCTCCACCTGCTTTCTCCCCTGGCAGTTACATCCAGTCTCTGTTGCATGGAAAATCGCACTGTCCTTTTTTTGGTTGGTAGCAGATTCCTGCTGCAGGCCGCGGGAGCACTCATTGTCCCCTTCCTGCCCATGCTTGCTTCCCTCATAGCCTAGCTCTGACAGGTCCCAGGTCTGCTTCCCCCTTGCTTTCTGCAGACTCACTGCTTATGATTTCATATCCTCGCTTTACCTCATTTAATGTTTAACATTTCACATCTTAATTGCACTAATGAGTAACTTATGCGGGTCACACAGTAGTGTCTCCTCCAAGCACGTGCCAGTGGGATACCTGCTATCAAAGTGGTGCCCCTGCAAAATGTCCGGGGTGCCCAAGTGGGAATCTATAACTATCCTCCCTGCCCACCTGCAGGGACTGCCAGCCAGTCCCCCTGCTCACAGCCCTGGCCAAAGGTCACCTCACACCACCCACTAACAGGGCAGGGAGGAGGCCCCAAGGGGAGGACTTCCCTGGAGAAACACCTGGAGGTGCTCCTGCATCGTGCTCAGCCTCTCCTCAACAACCCAGCCCAGGGACATGTACCAGCACTGTCCTGCTCCATGACATGCAACACGGCAGCACTCCATGGGCGCTTCTTCTCGCAGGCTGCAGCAACTGTAAAACAGAGGATATGGGGTTTCATAGAATGCATGCTGCTTAATATGGCATTGCACAATACAGACAAGATACAAGCAATGAAGAATGGAAAGCAAGAAGAAATGAAAGGGAACAGGATCAAGAGCACATTTAATGACAGTAATTTCTGAAAGTGGTTTGCTGTGTATTTGAAAACAGAAAGATGGGCGGTGGCCATTTACCACCTCTCATCTGCGGGGACATGGGACACTCAGCAAGGGCAGAAGTGATGTTAGTTTGCTGTCACACATGACACCTTGCAATATTTGCTGCTCTTCTATTTCTTTTTGTCTTCAAGGATCGCATTCCTTGGAAGATCTCTGAGCCTCTGTAAGGAGCTGGGAATCCCATCAGTAATTGGGAAGATAAAACATTGTTATATATATGATATGAGGCCAGAAGAAGCATCTTCTGAAACATTTGCTTTTCAATAAGAAAACAAGCAAAGGCATTCCTGGCTCAGGGTCATTTTTAGAGGGATTTCCTTAATACTTGTTTCCTATCCCTTCCTGCCCACCTTCCCCCAGCTCTGAATCCACTCATCCATAGCACAGGTTGAAAACAAACGTACCCTGAGCCAGAGCAGCTTGAACCTCATCAGGGCAGGAGCTGCTCTGGGGAGGACTCCTCCTTCCAAGCTGACACTCGCCTAGCACTGCTTGTTTCGCTTTCTAGAAGCTGCAGTCACCAAGAGACTTTCATGCCATTATTTTGTATTTGTTGTCACAACAGTTGTGTGCACACAGTAGCTTTATTCTGGCTCTGGAGTGGTCAATACACTACTAGTTGTTTTAGAATAAGCTCGTGTAATGACTAAGCCAACTGATATTAAAAGTGCGCTCCTCCATTTCCTGATTTATTTTTTTTTGTCCTGCTTTGCTGCCACCCCAGCAGCACCCAGGATGGGCAGACCCTCTCCAGGCTTTCCTGCAGAGCCTATTTAACAGCATCAGCCAAAGAGATGCCCTTTCGGTCTGAAACACAGCTCTTCCCTGCCTGGAATTTGCTTTGGGGTATACCCAAAATATTGTGCATACCTTCTGCCATCAGAAACTCTCCAGGAAAACGTTTGTGCAGAAAGGAAGGGCTGCTCCTTTTAGCTCTGAAGCATGATAGGCTGAAAACAGAGATCAACAAATGCTTTGTGAAATAAAAGTAAGAAGGACCATTGAAATGAAGTATGACTGTTGTTTATAGCTGAGCATTGCAAGGCTGTGTAAGAGATTTGGACACTTTACCACTAAAATTAATCAAAGACATGCTTTACAGTCCCCTAGGCTGAGTTGCAAATACAACTGCAGGTCTCAAGTGTACATCACATATGTGTAATTGTCAGCTCTAGTTTATTTTGAATACAGTCAAGGTAAGATAAAACAGACAAAAATGCATGCACCCAGGTATATCCTGCATTTGAGGAAATGAAGAACAACACTCACCTATCTGCCTGACATTAATTTGAAAGCCCTAAGCTATGCTGTACATTCACCTTACAGGTTATTCCCAGATGGAAAATTGCATTTAAGAGAGATTGGTAAAAGCAGAGCTGAGCCCACAGATTTATAGGAACCTTTCTCTCCAGAAAGCATAATTCTTATTATCACTTCTTCAGCCACCCCTCCTCTGCTAGAGGTTCCCCTTCTCCCCAGCCCAGCTCCCGGTCTCATGACACACACAGCTTTTTTCCCTGCCCACAGCCAAGTTTTTGCCTCCCTAGAGCCATGGCTTTGTACAACAGGGCTGTTACCAGCCTCTCTGCTTGTGAATCTAAGCTGCCTGGTGCAATCATCTTCTCTACCATAAACACCAAGTAGCTGCTGTCTGTGGACCATGGGCAGTGGCTTTGAATGTGTCTGGTTTTGTCCATTCAGCAAGTTTTCCAGGTGCTACAAAGTTCTGTACTTCCCCTGCTTCGGGATACAGAGACTGGCTGCTATTCCACTTCTGGTGCATCTCCTTCAATATGAGTTTTTTTCCTCATGTAACCATGAATGTAGAATATAGAGAATCACAAAGTATCAGTGAAAAGATCGTGTTCTTGCATAAAAACACCATTATGCTTTAACAAATGGGACACAAGAAGAGGCATTAGCATGGACAAGCTTATGAAAGGGGGAAGTTCAGCCTAAGATGGCCAACAAAACAGTACTGAAAGGGTGTTCAGGAGTTTCCTCACTGTTCAGTGTGATGGGTAGTAGTGGATGAGCAGAAGGGAGAACTCAGAGCAAAATGGATCTGGCAGAGTTTCTGGCTACGTCAAAGGATAAAGCCAGATTCCCCAGAAATAGCTAGGTAACCAAACAGGAGTTAAACACATCTGCTTGGAATCATTTTCAGCTGATTTTTGGTCATAAAAGGCCATCATTAAGATCTGAAAGTTAATGAAAAAACTGTTTTCACCAGATCTGGAAAAGGAAATTTGGAAATGTTCTTTTCTTTTCTTAGCTACATTTTTCTTTCTCTTCCTTCCTCTCCCTACTTTCCACTTTTTCTGTGGTGGCAAATGTAATAAAGGATAACAAAGGAGAGGCAGGAAAGGAGCAGGAGGAAGAATATTCCCTCCCTCCCCCCCCCCCCCCCCAAAAAAAAAAAAGGAAGAAGAAAAAGAAAGGATGCAAAAACAAATAATAAAGAACAGAACAACAAAAGCTGAGATCTTTCAACTGCAATTATTTTCCCTAAATTTCAATGAAACCATTCAGGAAAACAAAATATTACTAATTTTCTCTTCAGAGGTTTTTGAAATGGTTTCAGCATTCTTCTCCAGCCGGGTTTTCTCCTGTCTCCAAGCCACTGTGATGAGTGGTGCCGGAGGAGCTGCTCCACCAACGCGGGAGCTGGGGAAAGGGCCACTGCGCTGCCAGAGGACACATTGCCGGGATTAAGAAATCGCCAGCACCAGGCTGAGCCCAGCAGGCCTTAGCAGGAATACACCAGCCACCCCATCACCTCCTCTCTCCGCATTTCAAAATCAGTTTTGTTTATATGGGATGCGTGCTGCCATTCAGATAGCTGTCAATGTCAACATCTGACAGACTAAGCGTCTAGAAAGAAAAACTCAAAAGCCAAGGAGCTCCTTTGTCTGGGTCAGCCTCCTGCAAGGCATTCACGAGTCTCCTGTGCACATCTTGGCTGGTAGAGGTGCAAGTGCAAACTGAACCCAGGGGACTGCAGCAGGGACTGACAGGACCTCCCCAGCACCGTGCCTGTGTCCAGCCCTCGGGCAGGCTCCCTTGCTCTTGGCCAGAGGGCACGTGCCAGAAAAGAGGGTGCTGGACTTCTAAAACGTGCAGAGTGCTGGCTGATGGAGCCCTGCGAGCACTGATCTGAACAGCTTGTGAACCATTACTATCTAGAAGTGTCAAGTAAGATTAGAACAAACATCAAGCAAAGATGAAATAAACAGCTATTGTATGGGCAGAAATGGATTTTCGGTTTCCACAGTAAATAAAATAATGTGCTGTCTTTGTCAGTGCCCCTGTGATGATACAGTTTGCAGGATTTTTACTGGCAACCTGCCATACTTACTTTCATTTATCTGCCTCAAAGCACTATTTCAAAAAGTGCAAAAGCATGTTGTTGATAGAGTAGATTGTTTATAGCTGAATTGAGCATTTCAGAACAACACTCATTGTAATAAAGCGGGGGAGGGGACGAGGAAGCCAGCACAGCTGCAGCTTCTTGAATCCTTTGTCAAAAATCAATGCCAGAAAGCTGAGATTTATTTATTCAGTCTCAGTAAATGCAATTCAGTCTCAGTAAACGCAACCCCCTCACTGCTCCGCTCCGTGACAAGTGCTAACAAAGGCCATGAAGTCCTGAAGGCCTACGTTACCTCGCACTGACGGTGCTGGCATCTCGGGAGGGTTGTCCGGTGCTCCCCACAGGCTCCTTGATGGCCAGCAGATCCTGGAGGGCCCATTACCCCTGAGCACCACCACAGCTTTGCTGTTGCTCCTAGATGATGCGCAGCACATGGTACAACAACTTCAGTGATCTAAGGGCAACCTGGGACTGTGGAGAGAGAGAGGAGGAGGGTATTAAACATAACAGCATAAATAAAACGAAGATGTTTTTAGAGCAGAGGAACACAG
This sequence comes from Anser anser, assembly GCF_964211835.1. Classification (NCBI taxonomy): domain Eukaryota; kingdom Metazoa; phylum Chordata; class Aves; order Anseriformes; family Anatidae; genus Anser; species Anser anser. Next base: position 39,703,686 of record NC_139726.1, read on the forward strand.
CCCTGGTGACCTGCTGCTGCCAGAGCCAGCCAGCTGAGAGGGACAAGAAGCCAGGACAGCCCACCGCAGGTAGGAAGTGGTGGCTGAAGCAGAAAGGTGGCTTGTCTGAGTTTACCAGTCTCCTTCTGTACTCACAGTTATCTTCAGAAAGACAGTAAGTCAGAAAGGCTGTTCTCCATGTTGAAGAACAGCATGAAAAGCACATGCCTCTGGAGGTTTCCACTGCTAACAAGGGCTGGTTTCCTCAGCGCAAACAATAAAAGGCTGATGAGTGAGGACTTCAATTCCCCTAAGACCATAGCATCTAAACAAATAACAGACTGAAAAATACAAGTGGAATTAAGGTAAAAAGAAAGCATAACTGTATTGAAGGACAACTGTAACTACTACCCAAAGTCAGAGGACACAGGGAGAACGTGAGGGTCTCCTTTCCCAGCCCTGCTGGTGCCAGAAGCAAAATGTCTCGCACTCCCACCATGCTGGGGGCGAGCAGCTTTTCTGGCCCCCCATTCCTTCAGCTTGCTGGAGGTAACAGTGGTGGCATCACCTCCAGCCTGCTAGTGGAGGGCACCAGACCACACGGCCTGGGAGGTAACAGCCTTAGTTTCTCCCTCAGCCTGGTTTCTCAAGTGTCCCGCCCCACAGGCCCCATGTATGCTGGTGCTGCATGAGACGGGTCCTGGCCACCTGGGGCCCAGCCTGGGCACTTCAGCTGCTTGGGGGCCTCTCGCCTTGCCAGGTCCCCCTTGGCTTGCCTGGCCGATGCCGAGTGCCCCTGGGATGCTCGTTAGGAGCACAGTGCTCCCAGGCGCTGTAGGCTTTCAGGAGGTGCTGTAGTGCCTCAGCTCCCTTTGTCAGCAGGAGATCCTGGAGGCACTCAGCACCCCAGAGCAACGCTTGATCCTTGGCTGAATCAAACCCCATTAGCATATTTCCAGGCATTTACAGATGCCATATTTTCTACATTAATATTTAACCCACCAAGTCTTTCAAAGCCCGTCTTTCCAAACCTCAAGTTCCCAGATGCTTTTTAATGCCCTTCTCAATAGTGCAATAAAAGTCTGATATTTTATTACTCCCATGAATTATTATCCTAATTTGTAATTTGCCAGACTTTCTTAAACTTCAAAATCTGTACTGTCTTTTCCCACACACCAAAAAAAAAAATATGCTGTGTGCGACACATTTTTCACTAACAAGCTGAAGCCTAATATTTAAATAGACACAATGACTTTTCTGAAAGGGTGCACTATCTTTATCACACTGTCAGCAAAGTTGTTTTATGTCACCCCAAATCGTGTTAAAAGGTTTTCCTAAAATAGAAAGGATAACCTAGAACTATGCACGAAAGACTGGAAGCAGAATGAAACAGTTATACATTCTTATGAACTTTGATGTAACGTAAACTTCCAGGATGGCTTATAGGCACCGTTGTTTTTTTTTAAAGAAGTTAGCATCTTGGTTATCTGGAATGCAGATGCTGGGTAAATTCAGAAGCTCTGGAATGCTTGCAAGCTGTGCTCCCTATGCAGTAGACGCCAAAGATAATGGAGTAAAAGACACTCAAGATCTCATCCAACATTTACTGAATTCAACAAGAGCCCTTTTAGTGACTGTGTGGAGATGTGGATTAGGCCTCCAAGAGCACCTTTCTGTCAATAGAGACCTCACTGGATCCAGAACAAAACAAATGAGGTGGGTCAAATCAGTCAAAGAAAGCACAGACACTGGAAGGGAGACCTCAATGCCAAACTTAGTACACTCATAATGTGCAAACAGGGCAAGACTTCTAAAGACACGAGGCTGGTGGTGTCCCAATTCTACTGACACGGGTTGCCCACAGAAGCAGAGACCAGTTTGTATTGAGAAAGACTGATCTACCAACATGAGGGTGGAAACTTCCATGGGCACCCAGTGAGAAATGAAATTTTAATACTTATTAAATTGCAGAAGTGCCTTTCACTGACATCTCAGTGCTAAGTTCTAGAGAAGCACAAGTGAACACTACCTGAAACTATCTGTTTTTTCTTCCTGTAGACCTACTGAAAATGAAGGCAGAAAACTTCTGTGGAGCCACCTAATGGCTCAAAGGTTGCCACAGCTTTGTGCGGAATGCTATGTTGGAAACTTTTCTGACAAGAGGACAAAAGCTTTTATTTTTCTACATGAAAACATAGCAATATACTTCCCAAAGGCACAGGCCATGCCATCCTGGAAGGCTGGAGACTGAACACTAAACACTCAAATCCTGGAGCATTTAAACTCAGGTGTGGCTGGACAAATCTGAGCCAGAAATGTGCGAGCACCTTGACTGGAGAACCTGGATTCATTCAGAACTGAAAAAATGCAGTAATTTCTGTATTGTTTTCTAGAGATCCTTTCCCACCATGGGAGAGATCCACCTTGCAGTGAACCTGTCAGAGCCTATTTTAAGATGGACAACGGCTTTGGATATCAAACTCTCCTCAGAGAGGGGTGATTCCTAGTGATGGAAATGTATTTCCATAGAGCATCTGTGAAGGTGGATGAGAGGGCTCATCACAGGCACAGATGCTCCAGTCCACTAATCCTTCTTGCTCTGCCTTAGACCCCTTCAACTACTCCTTCCCACTTAAAATTCTCTGTGGAGCAGAGCACCATGCAATGCAGCAAAAGCTCTGTTTGAGCCCAGGCTCTCTCATCTCCTTGTTTCCCCTTGGGTGTTCCAGTTGCTGCAGGGCATCCTCTTACCCATTACCTCTTGCATAATTACTCATTTGGGAAACTTTAGAACAGAAGTAAAAGTGGGATCTGGAGTTAACAGGAGGGAACAGCTTCTTCCTACAAATGCTGTGTGGAGTTTAAAACTCTTTTAGGAAAGAAAACATGACTTTAGCAGGTTTCTCATCAACTCAGTATTCCACATAGGACCAGTACTGGAGCTTAGCCTTAAGAGGGGGCAACCTGATCCCAGAGAGGAAAGCAGGCAGACTCCCCTCTGAACTGCCAGGGATTAGTCCTGCCCCAAGTTCAAGCCTGGGAGCAAATGCCAGGTCACTGGAAGTACTTGGCTCCAGTAAGACAGGATTTGCTTCAGGTATGACCCTGAGTAACAAACTAAAAGTAAAATACAATACACCCACATATAGCTACTACGTTTTCTATATACATGCTATAGGCACTGAAATTATTTATTTTTCCTCAGTTACAATTTCATTCCTACTTCTTGCTCTTTTTTTCTTTTTTTTTTTAAACACCTTTCCTCTGAGGAGCTGTTGAAGACAACTCTCCATTTTGCTGAATACGCACTTCCCGCCTTTGACTCTATCTGCTGAGATAGTTGGCAAAGCAGGCATTTCTTCTGCATCTCTCCCAGCCAAGCAGCAGCCACTGATCTTGAAAAGAGGATTCAAGGCCCCTTCTGCATCACTCTGATGGTTTTTGGAGAGGATCACTTCAAACCTAAGATTTCACTTGAGGCTGAGGGAGCTGAGAAGAGCAAATTCCCTTCAGCATTCAGGGCACTATAGTCACGTTGTTAATATAATACAGGGAAGACACGCAGCTACACTACTGGGTGAAACACAAGCATGCTCAGGGTAAGTACTGCCTCAAATTGCCTCATAAGTTAAAAAGTCATCCAAAGCTGTGAGGCAGAAAGTTGAAAGCCCCACAGAAAAGTCAAATAGATTCTTCTAAAGGCCACAGAGAAAGAATATGGAGAGAGGTTCAGGTGTTTCTCAGCACATGCAACCATGGCATTTACCCCAGAAGTCCCACCATCAGAAGACTGCTATTGGGACCGGTCAGCTCTGTTGTCATGTTCCCCTTGCACCCCTTCCATCACCTCCCCGGGCTAACCCAAACCAGAAACCCACCATCTGCAGAGCTGACAAAGCCTTAGTGAGCAAACAGGGATGATGTGCGAGAGTCCGGCATGGCACCCAACAGCATCTGTATGTGACTGACAGCCTCCGTGTGGCACTTAACCCTCTGCTGATTTCTCAGGGCTGCAATGTATCAACAGTATTACCTTTTCTGATGAAATATCATCATCGCATGTAAACATCATTGACGGGCATTAATTGCAGACAATACCTTCAGTCAACAATTGGACGTTAATAAGCACAGACCTTGAGAATTAACACAATAAGACACTTGTACTTAATCACTAAAGAGTACTTCTCATAAAGAAAACCCTTTCCTTTTGTTCCTAAAAAGGTCAAAGTCTTCACTTCTCTATTTGACAAGGAGAAAAAACACACATAGGGGAGCCTATCTAGGCTGCTTTATGTGGCTTAAATTATTTCCATCCATGCATAAAAAAACATTCCGTTTCAAAGATGTTCACCAAGTTTTTGTGTGTGATCTACAGCTCCCAGAGTCTCTGTTCCTGAAATTATTAGGTTAGCTGCTGAAAGCAGCAATCAAGTTTTACTGTTAATCTTAAAAGCTAATCCTTTTTATTGACTTCCCAGTCAATAAACTTGTAGCTCTCAAACTACTTTCAGGTTTACTTGAGCAATAAGAGGGTTTGTGTGTACCTGTGCATGTGTTTGAAGCTGCTAATTTCCTTGCTGAGTAAGTTGCACTCACAGGTTAAAACTATAAAGCAATTTGCCTTATCTGCTGGCGTTGAGTCCTACTTCCACTGAAATCAGAACAAGGCTTGAGCTGAGAGGACTCAAGGAGTAAGGTCAGGACCCTCATCTGGTCACAGTTTATGGGGGGCTCTTACAGGGAGTCAATCTTCCTGATGAAGAGGAAGGATAAAGAGAGAGATTTTATTTTATTTGTTAAAAGAAACCCAGCAGATATGGCCCTGTCCCTATTCTTAAACTGAAGTCTAGCCCAGAGAACTAAATAGTGAAGCATCACACAGATTTATCGCTCTTCAGCTCCAGCCACAGATGAGGGAACGAGGGGCATGCCAGATGTCTCGGCCTCCTTCCAGTTGCCGTGAACCAGGTGGGCTGTGCTCACCCCGCTCTCAGCTCTCCCCTTACTCACACCTGTCTCCAACAGCACGAGGCTCCCCAGCAGCCCCAGCACCACCTCTGCACGACGAAGAAGGTACAGCATGGGAGAAGAAAAGCAGGTCTGCTCTCAGCTTAAGTGCTATGTCGAACACTAAAATATAAATAGCTCTCTAAGCAGCAGGGAAAACATGAAGGCTTCCTCAGCTTTGTAATTCGTGGTGGGATTTTCTTGTGCCGAGCAGTATGCGAGCTCCAACTGAAGCTCTTCCCACTGGTGGGGGGCATTTGTTCTGCCTGTCGGAGCACAGACCTTCCCTCGGCAGCAGGATTAATGCTGTGTCTCTGTCCATCACCAGTTTCACACAGTCTGCCAGAACTAAAATCCTCACCACGCACAGCTGCTGCTCAAGCGGTGCAGGGACCAGCCCCTGGGCTCAGAAGGTGCTGGGGGGTTATTTTCTCCCTCCCTTGCTAGGCGTCAGTTTTTACCTCAGCCCACCCCCTCTTCCAGGCTCCTCCGGCTGTCCCAGCTCCGGCAGCACCGGGAGACGGCCACCAACCACCGTGTGAGCTCTGCTCCCAGACGCAGAGCAAAGCCGTTCAGGCCATGCGCACACGGCAGGACCAGGCCGCGGCGCAGGCTCGCCGCTGCGCTCGGGTTTCAGGTGGGCCCGTTCCCCGCCCGCTCCGAACGCGTACAGCAAGTTTCATGCTCTTAACATTTCCCAGAAATTCAAAGTGACAGAACCGGAGGTATTGCAATCTGGAACTCTTAACTTTAGTAAACTGGTGAGAATACTGGAATGTGCATGTTCCTTATTTAACTGCTCCACCAGCTTTCCTTATATGCTGCTCGGCACAGCCGTTCAGGATACATATTAGACAACTAACATCTGGACTGAATATCTATTAGGACCATATGCTCTACTCAGCTACAGCATCATGTTGGAGATTGGGAAAATCCAAACCAAATGGAGATATCAGAAACTTTCAAGGGTCAAAAATAAAGTCATTTTGGTTTTCCCAGCCCCAACGAACACGGTATATTGGCCTGCGCTCCATGCCTCATGCAAAAGTCTCATTGTAGAAATAATCTGACTTTATAAACGAAAAGCAACTTGAGTATTGTGGTTGAAAACAGATCTATCTCGATGATTTTTTCCCCAGTAAAGTTTTGAGTGAGGCAATGCTGAATGCCTGTCTCCTAAATGAGACTGAACAGTAAGAGACCCAGCCTTTATCATTCTGTCAGTGCTTTACGATGGTGCTTTCACTGTGGGATCAATGGTTTCCAGTTTCACCCCAATAGGATTCTCCTGGTTTACAGCTGAAAAGGCTACATGTGCCCTAAATGGCCGTGCATGGGAATGTACTGCTTACATAAACAGGAGTCGCATTTAAATGCCATCAGAACCCCTCAAGACAGCCGGAGGAGCACAGCATGACTCCCTCATGGCTGAATAACAAACCCAGAGCACTGAGCAGCTAAAGCCATTTTGTACATGAAAGGAAGAAGGTAGAAAGAGTCCCTTTAACGAGCTTTGAGGCCCAATCAGGAAAAAAACCGACTTTCCTGGAGCAAGGAGCAGAACTTAATAACTGGGCTTCTTCGCACTGCTTCAGATGAGTGTGCTTCAAATTCACTTCAAATGAATGTGCTTTTGGGCAGTGCGCTTGGCAGAGAGTGGTGTCTCAGGCCCCAGATGAAGGGATTTCTCCTGAGTTAGCTGGGGCACCAGGAGAACCATTGCACTTTATCAAAGTAATATCCATGCCATATTTTTCCAGGTCAAGATGGCAACCCTTCCCCCCCAAAAAATAAAAAATAAAATTAAAAAAAAATGCAAGAGAAAACAATTCCATTTTCCACTATCATTTTTCAAGACAAATTTAAATAAATAAGATAAAATGTATCTAAAACACAACTTACAAAATCATAAACATCCTTTCTATGCTATCTTTTTTAATGTTTTGGATGGATGGATCAACATAACGAGTTTGGAGAAAAAGAGGGCATAGGGTGGATATTTTTGGTCCAGAGAAGTGGCTGAGCGGGCAGTAAGGGGCTGGGTGTCTGGAGAGAGAAATGAGGTGGGATTCAACAGCACAGCATGCCCAATCGTAGCTTGTAAGGACTCAGCGCAGCAGCACTGCTGCACCCTGGGAGGCCATTGGCTGAGAAGGGCAGGGAGTGAGAATGGCTGGAGATGGCCACAGGATGTATGTGAGTCACCAGCACCTGGCCTTGAGAGTCCGCTACGGCAGGCGAGGTAAGGTAATTCCCCCAGAGATAAGGCAGTATAACAACACTGCTCAAGGCCAGGGGACCTCATCAACCGTGCAGCAAGCTCTTACCACCACTCACGTTCAGGAAAGACGAAAGAGGCAGTCAGAAATGTTATCAAGGTGACCAGAAGGTTGGATCCTGAGGATTGTGGCTGGATTAGCCCAGAAGCAGACTCTGATCTTTTCTGTAGATCAGTGGGATGCAAAAGGAAAATGAGAAACAAGCACCATGGAGGGGAATTCTTTTCAATAATTGTGTCGGCAAAAGGTAGAGAACAAGTGGTTAACTTGCTATAAATGCACACTGATATTTTCTTTAAGGTGCTAAATTGCACTATAGTCTCTCAGCCAGAGAAAAAAATGCAAGGCTTGATAATCCTCCCAAAGCCCTGACATCCCAATGAAGCCAACGACAAATTCCTGCCGTCCATCCCTGTGCTTGGCTGCCCACAGCTTCAAGCAGATGTTCCTGAACTTATATTCAGTTCCTTTCAGAAGCTTTTTTTTTTCCTTCAAAACTCTGAGGTCTAGAGACTTCGTTTTCTTGAGATGAAAGATTAGATTCTGTCAGCTCTGAGTACATATGTGGGCTGATCTGGCCTATGGGCCGTATGTTTGACACTTCTAGTGTACTGTGTTATTGTACCCGGGGGAGGTGACGGGGACTTATTTATAGAGACAGTGTCTGTCAGGGGAAGTTGTTAAGTGAGATTCGTGTGGGTTAAAATAGGAAGAGTATGTACTCTCTTCAGTGGACACTCCCTTGATTTTAGGCGCAGTCAGGGTGAGCACCCTTAGTGAATCTTAACAATTTTCAATTTATTAATTTTTTTTTGGCGAGAACATGCAGTATTTTTAGAATCTTCATGCATATCGAAATTTGGAGAAATGACAAGCCCAGCAACTTCTGGGACACTCAGAGCAGACCTAACCTGTCATCTGTGCCTTGCACAGCTGCAGACACCACTGCAGAACTGGTGCAAACACGGCACCACTGCAGGGTCGGTGCTCAGCACCGCACGGCATTTGGGGCACGCAGCACCAGGGCTGCGGTCCCCAGCCCCCTGCACACACGGTGCCCAAACCGCTGCCTGCCACACATGATCCATAGCCTTTTTCCAAGCAGCCACCACGCAGCGGGGGCTGAGACAAGATGGACACCCGGTCTAACCCAGGGAGGCAGCTTGCATGGTCTGATGCTCAACCCCAAAACCCCTGCCCACATGCGATCCAACGGCCCGCTTCTTCCAGAATGCCTCAGCGTGAAACAAAAAGCCACCCTGGGTTAAAAGGAAGGAAAACATCTCCTGTTGACTTCACGACAGGGGCCCAGGGTTTCACTCTGTCTCACTGAATCTGCTCCTTCTCTAGTGCAAATTATTTGAGAAAGAAAGTTTCCTGATATTAGCATTTCACGCATCACCAAGCAGATTGCTAGTGCTTGAGAAATGGCCAACAAAAATAACTTTCTCGCAGGGTTTAAGTACATAAGATTTAAAGTAGCCAATGAAGTTTTCAAACTCCTAACACTTCAAACAGAAGAGCTCCAACAGTAAGCGTACAGCTTAAAAATTTAATCAAACGCACTAGTTCACAGCAAGAGCAAGTAGGTAAAACAGATGCGAGATTTCTAGCCCAAGTCGTTCTCACATATGGTAACACCATCCTCTCATAGGGGAAACCAATAACAGCAAACAACGAAAATGCCCTTATTCAAAAAAATTCCTTAGTATGTCCAAACTGCCATCTCTGTTTAATCTCAAACTTACAAAAACCAATCCCCTTGGTTCGGAGTCTGCTGATGCTTTAGGTTAAAAAAAACCAAAGCACCACAACTTTCCCCCCACCCCCCAGTTGACTGGAGTTGCTGTTATGAAGGAAATCCTTTGAGAAGCTCGTCTCAGTCGGGTTCCTATTAGAGGGCACAGGGACAGCATCCCCAAGCATGGGTCCGGGCTGTGCCAGCACAACACTGCGGTTCCCTCATGTTTCTCCATCAAGTGGCAACAGAGCTGGGACCTTCTCATGCCATGGTGTGGCATGCGTGGAGCAGAGCTGGCCTGCTCGTACTCGAGCTTCTTTACAGCTCCTTGCATTTAATCAAAAGCTTTTATTCTTTCTCTGGCCTGGACTGGATGTGGCTCATGAGCTCGGTGATGGAAAAGACAATAATTAATCTCACTAGTCAGACCTCCATTTTCTCTGTTCATTTACTGAATTAAATTCCAGCTGTTACCAACTATTCATATGCTCTCTCTTGCTTGTACAAATCCACGTACACTGAAACAGCAATGTTCATTAAAAGGTAGTACTGCTAGGGTTCCCCTCCTAACAGCCAGCTTATTAAGTACCATTTTCAGACAAAACTGAAAGCCTTGAAATCAGTGGTGCCTAATGCAAAATGGGAAAAAACAATGGTCTGGTTTTTGAGGTGCATGCACCAGCACAGCAGCACTGGGTTGGGTGGGACTGCTCCGTTTCACACCTGGTGCAAGTCTCCCCTTACGCTGCTATCATCAGTCCCACTTTTTCAGAATTAAATGCAAGCAGCAGAGGACTTTGCAGCAAGAACAAGCTGTCAGTTCTGATGCAGGGCAGCAGCAGCAGTGCTATAGGCAAGAGCAGCCATGTGCCTGTGCTCAGCGGTGCTCATCTCAGCTCCCTTCCAGCGCTCCTCTCCTGCACAGCCTGAAGACGCAGATTCAAGCCTGCTCTGGCTTGCAGGCTTTGCAGGAGAGGACAGTGCAACTTCTCCTGTTCTCTAGGAAAAAATGGGTCACTTGGTGGCTGTGAAGTTGGGAAAAGTCTGGTCTTACCCCTCACATTTTGGCCACTCAGAAATAAAGTTGGTAACTTCTAGGCTTAGCTCACTGGGGCAGATGGGATCGTACCCAAAGTGTGGCTCTGGGGAGAGGCCAGCCCTGGCACCCCAGCTGGGGATCTGGCCCCTGATACTACAGCCATGGGGCAGTGGGCACCCCCTGTGCCAGGGCACACAAGGCAATTTTGGAATATGTTCTCCGATGGTCACATAGCCCTCCAGGCTGTGGATTAGTAACGACTAAGCCCAGACCTCCTCCTGAAACCGAAACAATATCAACTTTGAGCAAACAGTTGTCCTAAATGAAAATTTATCCCCTGCTAAATTTAACCAGGTTGCATGACAGCACATATGTGTTGATTTCAGTGAGGTTTCTGAGGCATGAGGGAGATCATAAATAGGCCCTAACATCTGAGAAAATTAGACAGAAAACACAGTTTTGCTTTCCGTTACACTTTTGTTTAGGATTCAGCTCAGTATCTGCTCTTCGTTTCATGTTCCTGCACACAGCTTAATTATTAGCACGGTTTCCTTCAAGGGGAATAGAAAGTGGAAATGGTTATTTTTATGTAAGTGTCATACACAAAATAATGGCAAAAATGGCTTGCAAGTGGAGAGTTTTTAGCTTCTGCAAACTTCGTGAGCCTGGCTGCCGGCACCCCGTGCATCATAAACTCCTGGGGAGTTTGCTTTGCTCGATGTCAGACAGCCCCCAGGGTTGTCAGGTTAATCATCTTGCGTGCAAACGAGCACCCAAACAAGGTGAATGGAGAAGGATGCAAAGCCCAAGGCACACTTTCTGTCTCTCGCAGAGCAGAACTTAGGTGAGGGTGGGAGTGCGGGGCCATAGCATCCTCATGCAACGCTGCTGGCCCTAGAGCTCAGCCTCAGCTTTCAGGCTTCACCCCTAGGACTGGCACGGAGCAGACACAGAGTTAGGGGAAATTGTTACGAGAGCAGGCTTTGTATCTGTCTCAGAAAAGCTCTTACTTTGGCTGACGCTAGATTGTGCTGGTCTCTGAGCACTGAAAGACAAAGCCCACAATGTGATATTCTGTGGTTTTAACGTAAGTCCCACCACACACCGACGGGCTATGCCACCGTCCCCAGCCACCGAGAGCAGGACCTGCCCAGAGGAGATGGGAGCCATGCTGAGAAGGTGATGGGAGCAGGCCTCCATCAAGCCAGCAGCTTGGGGCCTACGCACCGCAACAAGGGTCCCTTCCCATCGCTTCCCACTGCTGGGCATTTGTGCCACCCAGCCATGGGGAAGGTCGCTAATGGCTTTGTCACAAAACACCTAGCTTCTGCCTCACCTGCTGAGCTCTCTGGGCTGCCCCACGGCAGCAGAAACAGCCAGAAGAGCCCAGGTCCCTGGGGCCAGTGTCTGTGTGCACATCCACGCAGGACAGTGGAAATGGCTCTGCAGACAGCAGGAGCTAAAATCACACTTTAAACACATTTCATGTACACCATTACTAGAAAGCATCCACATCACGAGCCCACATGCCCTTCTTGACCAGCATGGGAGTGTACACGCACATGTGTTTTGTGCACTTACAGATAACAGCAAAATAATTTTCATTAATTTTATAGCAGAACTGGATTTAAGCCAAAAGTGAATTAAGTCTTGATCTCGGCCAAAGGAGATGTGCTAGCAAGCCTAGCAGTCACGGGGAAAGAGGACTACCAAGTACTGGGGAAATGGCACGCATTTACTTCTGAGCTGCGCTCTGCTGCTGTGCATTATGCTGCGTGGCACATCTCAGCAGTCACGGTGGCTGGTTTCCTTGTGGTCTCTGCAAATAACCTTGACTAAGTTCAATTTTGCAAGCACTTCATCCACCACACACAAACATGCCATGGGTTTTGATCAATTAAATATGTGCTGAGAATAGGGCACACAATGCATATTCTCCACATAGAGCCCCTTTTGGGTTAGGGGCTCAGTGCTACCACACGGGGCATGCAGGGCACACTCACAGCAGACATCCAGCCTGGCACGGAGCATGGCTGCCCTTTGTAGGGAATGTGAACGCATGTCAGCTGAAGTTATTTACCTGACTTTGCTCCTGAAACTGAACAAGTGGAAGAGAAAGAGAGCCACTCTGAAAGCAGTTGTGGCTCATTGGTTCTATCTCTGTGATTTCCCCTAGACATACTAAATTGTATGGCAATAGGAAGCTTTGTCAAATCTTTGCCATCTATAAGCTGAGAAGAAGAAAAATCTCTAAAAAAAAAGTAAAGAAGTAAAATGCAGTCCTAATAAATGACTAATTATCACGATTTGAAAATGTGCATCTGATTCACAAGTCATCCCAATGCTCCTCGTTCCCGCAGCAGGCAGTGACACAGAGGGGAAATGCTGGCCCCCCCACGGCCTCCCCATGCAGAACGCGCTTGGAGGAGCCAGGAGCAGCTGAGCCATCCAAAGCCAGCCCCCTGGGACAGCAGGCAGAGCATCCACACTGCTCCTCACTCCCTCTTCATCTCACTGATACTTCGCTATTGTTAGCAGGACAGCAGGGTCTTAATATCTGTCCTCTACCTGGTATACATAGAGCAAGCACTAATCAAGTAAATAGTGGTATTAAGTAAATGTTAATGTAAAATAACATCATTGACCTTGTCACTGCCTAAGTCTCTCCACTTAAAATTGAACTGCATTTACTGTAGTGTTGCCAAACATTATTTCTGAGTGATAAAACACCCTCTTCATCCACTCAGGATGAACACACCAAGGCTTATAAAGCTCTCATATCAGTGCCAAGAAGAAAGGGGCTGCTACTTTGCCACTAGGATAGATTGCAGGTCCTATCTGAAATCCTTTTTTCTAAGATTCTCAGTTCTGATGCTACTATTCTTAACAGTGCAGTTGATTTGTTTACAAATCACGAAATAAGATAAATTTTCCTTTAGATATCTGGCAACTCGATACTTTTCTGCAGCACAGATGAAGGTAACCTGTGTTTCATGATTTCCCCAAAGGACTGAAGCCCTCAGCAGTGGCACGCTGGGGCTCTTGAATGCCACACACCATGCTCAGATGAACCATCTGGATACTCAACATAACAGATTTTCTGTGTTTTGAGAGCATCACTTGGAAGGTTCGTTTTTACATGGAAATATTACCGAGCTGGGGAGGGTGAGGCTGGATACCACTGCCGTGTTTTCCCAGGGATTTTGCTCTCTTTGTTCGGCCCCGCTCTTGGTTCTCTGGAAGAACGTACAGGTCCTCCAGGTGCTAGAGACCATGGTTAAAACCCAGGGCATGAGAAGCAGTTGGGAAGGCCAGAGGAGACAATAAGATGAAGAATGAGTTTTGGAAGAAGCTGTTTGGGAATAAGAAGTTTCCCCATCAGTTTCTGTCAGACATGGTGGAGTGGATGTTTCAGCATTCCCAAAGGAACATCGCTGTGGAGGTAAAAATGTTTTCTACTGAAAGTTTCTAAATAGTCAGATTTTTAAATTTAACCAATTTTCATTTTTTAGGGAGAAGTCCAAACAACACATGGACTTACTAAAAAGAGATGAAACCGTTTTGGTGGGAAATAAGTCAGGATCCTACAGATCAAACATTGCACAGGAATCAAGCTGATTGCTACTTCCTGACTTGTCTAGAAATATCCAGCTGCTAATAAGAAGATCTGGCCAGTCTATTCTAGGATACTTGGGTTTCAAACTTGGGATATTTACTCAAAGCAATTCATCCCCTAACCCAAACTAATGCTCTTGGCAAAGAAACACGTTCAAGTCTAAAGGGAGTGGCCTCCATCTCCTTAGGCTTCTACTTGAAGGAAGGAAAAAAGAATGAGAATTTACTCCTCCCCTGACTCAAAATCTCAGTTTACCCCAAGAAAACATATTTGCCTCCCATGCAATGTAATTACAAGTCAGCTGAGAAACTTGGAATGAAGGAAAACAGATCCATACATTGGCAAATTCATATAGTCCCTCAGCTTCGAGGGATGCCAGCAAACCCATTACTGCAAAAGCATTTTGCACAGAGTCCCACTTCTGGATTTACAGGCTTAATATAGGGAACTTAGTCTGGAAAGGAAAAAAAATCCCTCTCATTCACTATTTCCAATGGAAAAGGATTTTTCCCAAGTGAAAAGTAAATTGCTGAGAAAATGCAATTGAAATGATTAAAATTGCTGAAGGTTTTCCCCTTAATTTTGTTCATGTCCTTCCCCACAAAAATTCCCACGATAGTCAGCATCAGAAGATTTCGCTTGCTCTTGAATTCCTCCTCCCGAATCATAAATATTTATCACGTGAATGGGGTCCTTACAAGTCTCTCACATTTGTGAAAGAAAGCAGTTTGCTGCAGGATTTGACCTTGAAAATCTTCCCTTGTCTCACTGACAGGAGCCAATACTATTTTTCCTTTTTAATAGCCTTAGAAATTTGTGCCAGACAGACAGAACAGCCAGACAGACCACACGCAGATTATTAAAAACAGTTAAGGGTGTGTGATTTTCATATAGGGACATAATGGCCACTACATTGTGGGCACATACGAGGTGCTAAGGAGGGAGGGGGGATTGTTCATTAATGAATATAACTAATGAAAGTACATTGGAATATGGTTTGCTCAACATAAAAAGCCTTCTTCTTCAGCTAGAAAATGGAATCAATTGCCTGAAGTAATGGAGGAATTAAAAAACACCAGCAACCTTTAGATTTTGGAACTATCGGCATCTCTTCCACAGACTCCTGTACTGAAGTGCCCTTAGCCCCTCAGCACACGCCTCCATCATAAATACACACCCCACAAAGTACACAGATAAATAACGTGCTTTAGCCTCTGCCAGGCGCTTAAACACTGAGGAAGCAATGCAGACCAAGGCAAGGAAGGGACCAGGCAATGCTGCTTTGAACAGCTCAGCCGTGAGAAGCTGGGGGACACATTTTGTTTCCCTCTATCTGTGTTCTCCCTCCCTGCATCTTCTGGCAGTGCTGCACTCTGAGTACGCCTAGCTTGCAGTTGCTACTTTGACCCTCAGTAGTCTGTTTTTTAAAAAGACATGAAAATCGATCCCTCAAAGGGAGTGGGCATCTCAGCCAGCTGCCTGAGGTGGGCTTGCTCTTGCTCTCTTTGAAGAGAACAGAAAATTTTCAACACATTCAATGAGTATTGGACTATCATCCAGGGATGAGTCTGACTCCCATGTTAAATTAATGCTAGCAAATGCACAGCCCCTGTAAAGGTACCAATGGAAGGGGCTGCACAGAGCTGGAGAAACTTTCTTGAGAAGCTACCTTAGAAAGACCAGAAAAGACCACGCATGATCACCTCAGCATTTGCCTTGATGTTTGTGACACAGAAAGAACCCCTGGATCCACAGGATCTCCACGGCCCATTGAATTCGTAGAGTCAAACAAGCATAGGAAAGTCAGCAAGTCCTGCAGGACAGAAGACTTCTTGCTCCTGAAGCCAGGAAGCTAATGTGGTCAGGAAACCCACTGCCTGCTCCTTCTTCCCTGAATGTCCTCCTGTTCCTTTATCTCCCCATAGATATTTTGACAAAAATGGGGAGGGGGGTGGCGAGGAAGATGTTTTTCTCAGAAATTTTCTTGGTTTCCCAAGGCTCTATGGTGAAACACGAAGATGTTTTGGACAGGTTTCCCCCTTCGCCTCACTTCCCTGACACACAATAGAGTCCCATTCTGGTGGCAGGAAGTGATTACTCATGGTATCTCTGGCAAAGGAACATTTCCATTGAAAAATGGCTTTTGGAAAACTCACTTGTTTTCCGTTGGCCTTAAAAAGACCATTGACTGAAAAGGCCTCTCCATTTGAAATCCTGGTTTAAGGTCAGGAGCCTTGTCTGAATTCAGCAGCATCTCAGTACCTCTGAAGAGGAGGCGGTTTCCAAAGCATTATTTGAACTCTTATCACTTCTTCCACTTACCTTCCCCAGCCTACCACACAGCCGCAAACACACGCCAGCCAGCTAACCCCAATACAAGCCGCTAAAGCAGTTCAGCAGCTGCCTGCACATGAAAGTCCCATCCCAGGGAAAAAAAAAAAAAAGGCCTTAAAAATTCTTCAGGATGCAAAAAATGGGCTTGTATCACAAAGAAAAAATATTTTCCATCACCACAATGAAATATTTATTAATAGCAGACACTAAATAATCTAGTACAGACTTGTTCACCAGAGTGCAGATTTTAGTGGGAGTCTCTGAGAACCAAAGCCCATTTAATTGTAATGAATAATAGCACAGATTTCCTATATTTGGGCTTATATTTTTCAAAAAGCGTTAGCAAGTAAACATGGATATTCCCAAACTGTGAATATTTAGTTAAGTTCTATTCTGATGTTTCTTGTTCTGAATATTACTCTATGAATTATTAAATTGCAACTGATTTTCATAAGGATGAATTTTTTTGTTTGCAAAAATTGCTACTTTATTCCACCTGAAGCAAAATCCTCTACACATGGAGACGACTAAAGGCAATACACACTTGAAAAGGAAGACAAGGTCTGAGCCAAAGGATATATCGGATGAAAACCAGAGATGACACCTTTCTTTGAGTACCATACACCCGTAATGGCTTCAGACAAATGAGAATTTTTACAAATGACTTACTAGTATTAAAACTTTATGCGTAGGATTTGCTTTAGTTGAGCACATGCTACTGACTGCACATTTTCACGTTATTTACACCTCAAGTCTCTGACCAGAAGTATGCAAGAAGTCTTATCCCAAATGCAGGGTGTAGGGGACAGGGCAGAGGGGCTGGAGGAGGAGAAGTCAAGTGCTTTCCACACACAGACACTGCTCTGGCCTGGCCTGGCCTGAGCTGCTGCAGGGCACTGAGGAGGCCATCTCATGCTGGGGGGTGGTGGGGAGCTGAGAACAAGCCCAGGTGGAAACCCACACTCTGCACTGAAACACCAACTTTCCATCACCACTCTTGCTTTAAACTCTCTGTTCATTCTTTCCATTGAGACTGGGCAATCCTGGGGGCAGCGGGCTTGTCCAGGACCTAAGGCAGTGACCGAGGCCCCACAGCCACACTGATCTGCCCCAGGGACCTAAGGGTGCTCATGTCACAGTGGCACTCTTAGCCAAGCGAGGCAGAGCAGACCTCCTGCAGCTGACACCTCAGGGGCGAAAGGAAGGGGGCACTTTTAAACTTACGTAGCTAAAGTATAGGCTGGAGTGAGCATTAAAGGATGGTCATGACAGAGCTGCTCAGGTGCAGAGGGGTAATTAGCATTAACATCAGTTCATAGAGTCAGCTGCTCGCACTCCTGCTCCTAGAGCTATCCCTGTGACTGTTGCAGGCTCAGGGGAAATGCCCTTTGCTCCTGTAGAAAACATTTTTGTAATACTGAGCCTATACAGAGAAAGGGGAGAAAGAAGTGCCAAGAGCTGTCATCTCCCCAGGACAGACTTACTGCTGGGGCCTGTGGATACACAGTGATGCTGCCAAGTGGTCAAACTTTTGCTGCTGCTTGCCTGGCAACTTGAGTAGAATGGCTCAGAGTATTGCATGTTCCCGCCCCACCCCCCCAAAAAAAAATACTATTTGACAAGTAAAAAGGGACAGTGGCAAGCTTATTTAGCCACTCAACTGCTGAGTAGCTTGCTGGGTGCATTGGGAACCATGACTTTCCAAAAGGCTTGGCTTATGGACACCTTGCAATTGTCCTGCCTATTTTAACATGCCATACACAAGGCTGAAAATCAGCCTGACAGCATGAAGAAGCCTCTGGTTAGACAGCAAACTTCACTTTCTGTCCTTTTTAAGTGTAACATTTTCATTCTCACACATGTGCATGCTCATTTGGGAAGCATCTGACTAGTTCTGGCACCAGATTTGGACACCTTAATGTGTGCATCTTCCTTGCAGCCTCATAGCACTGAATAACACATGAATCTGCATTTGTCTAGAGGTCTGCTCAGATTGGCCCAGGCTGGTAAAGCAGCCAACATTTATCTTGCTGCTGCCGACAAGGGGGAGATTGCAGGGTGCAGGGTGCGTGGGACCTGGCCGCGAGCACAGCAGAGCACAGCACCGTGCAGCTGGAGCTGGTGTCTCCTGAGCCGGGCCTTGCCTTCCAGCCTCAGAGAGGCCAGCGCTGCGGGGAGCACCAGAAGGGTTGCCTTCATCAGCACCTCTTGCCTGCTATCCGCAAGGCCGTGGTATCTAGAATGAGGAACCGCAAAGCTGATGCAATGTTTGCCAGCAAAGACTGGCTCTTAGTGGCAAGTGCTAGTGTTAAGCACAGATTCATTTGACAAACCACATCCCGTCACCGACAGAAAATCAGATTCCAGAGGACAGCCATCCTTTAATGCTGGGTAGCTTAGGGTTAGGCTCGCATGGCCTTCTTGTGTCCCTTACAGCAATACACCCTCTAAGAGGTGCTGGGAGTAAAACGATAGCTGGGTCATTGCGACAGCACAGAACACATTTTGAATGGAAAATCCCATCATTTTCTTGAAAAAACAAATCCAAAAAGAATTTATAGGATAGGTTTAGTTTTTTTTCAGCGTGCAGGAGGGTTTTAATTTTTTTTCCTCGCCACATGAACTGCCAACTAAACTGAGAAACAAAAATCCTAAATAAAAGTTCAAAACCAACCACCAACTGTTTGGAAACCGAAAAAGAAACTCTACTAGGAAACCAGCCTGTTCAAGACCGTGTTCCAGTAAGATGCCAGGGACAGGTCACTTGGTTGTCTCATTGGAATAACCACATTTTAGGTTTCCAGAGTAAAATATATGAAGTTGGGCAGCCACGATGGTTAGTACAGGGCTCACATTTTAACACAAACAAAGGGTAATCTGGTCTGGTGCAGTCTGGTCACTGCAGCAGTGTATCTGAAGGTTAGGTTTTATGTTTATTAGCATCATCCAGATGGCGTTTTATGTCCTTAATAACTTTGTCCCTGACTAAGCCATGAACCTACTGTTTGACAAACACTGTAGGAAATATCTATCAGCAGAAAAGCCATTTTGTAATGAGGGGTAGAGCCGATACGTTTAAGATGCCTACAATTTACTTCTGTGTACCTGTCACCTTTTGTTGTGTACACTTAGCATTGTAAAGCACTATAAGCAGTTGTCCTTAAGCTCAGGGGTCTGGACAAATTAGTACAGTACGTTTGCTGGCTCCGGAGAGCCTTGCAGCTCCTCCTAGCACAACACGGAGCAGTGTGGGCTCCTCCACCATGCCCAGTCCCAACCCCACCACGTGCCTCGTGCCATGCCCAGTGTCTTAAGCTCAGAGTTTATCTGCAAATCAGTGTAAACCCGCCTTTGTCACAAATTTGTTATGGTAAGTCAATTATCTCAGCTCATAGGAAGCCTTGACATCTCCAAGGAGAATGTGTTTTGTATTTCATTAGCAGAAATACCTCATCCAGCCCTGCTTCCCTCTGACACCTCACCCCAAACTCCGTATTCCTTGCAGAACCTCCAGGACTTACTGTGTTTTGATGACAGACACAAAAGCTCCTCTTCTAATTAGTGGGATCTGCGAGTTTGTGTGCAACACTATTTTGGTTTCTAACTGATAAAATAAAAGGACCACTGACTCTAATTTTAGCAAGACCACTGTTGTACCGTATGACAGCTCAGCATCCCAGGAGCCTCTTTCAGCACATCAGAGGTCTCAAGTTTTTCCACTTTCCTTTTAAACCCTAAAACACTTCCTTCCTTCCTAACTGCAAAACACACGGTCAAGGCAGTGCCCTGAAGTGAGCAGAAGTCACTTTGTGTTTGCAGAGAGCAGCGCCCAGAGAGCAGCCAGCAGCACTCAGCCCCTCCAAACGCTGCAGCCGAGAAGGGACTGCTCAGGCACCCTGGCAGCGCGACGAGGTGTGCCATTTCCTACCCGGGCAGCCCGGGCATAAATGCCAATACGACATTTAAAACTGGAGTTGTGGCCAGCTATCACAGACTTATCAAATGTACAGGCTAAAAGATAATGAGTTTAAACAATCCAGGAGACTCTATATACTTGTTCCACTGGTTTACTGAACTAATTGGAGTTAAATTGGTTCAGCTTCATGATTCAGACAAGACCAGAATGAACATTAACAGCACTTTCAGTGTTTCATGACACAATTTACATAGAATTAAAGCAACTGGAAAAAACCTTGCACTCAGGGAAGTATGCATGCATCGGGGTTGAAGCAGACACTGGCAGTAGTGACATCAGCATGTTTTTTAAAGCATACGTTCGTCTTTTGCAGTGATATTTTGGGACCCTAAAAATGTCACTACAGAACTGTCCCAGTTTTTGATTTTGAAAATGTCACCTGTGTCATCGTTGGAACTGGGCTGTTATTTCCAGAACTAACCATTTGGGGAATGGTTGCATGCGAAAGCGAAACCTTAGCACCAGTTCTGCAGCGAAAGAGGGAAGGCGAAAGTTCTGGCGCTCTCTCTGGCGCTGGAGTTATCCAGGAATTGGCTGCCTTACCTCAGGCCAGCCTGCCACTTGCCAGCATTCAGAAATTCACATTTCTTTTCAAATTTGCTGTTTTCTTTAGGCGTTCATTTTGAACGTGACCAGCTGTTCTCAGAACAGGGATCTGGAGCCATATTCCATATTTTTAGAGCAGGCATCTTTCCTGTTAAACAGAAAGATGAAAAACTCCAAATTAGAATATAGTTCAGAGGAATGGAAGAAAATTCACAAGTGTAAAACTGCTGCTGTTCACTCAAAAGGCTTGCAACAAAGATACAGGGCAACTTTCCTGATAATAGCAATGGTTTACCTGAAATGTGAGGAGAAATGAAGCCAGGACAACTGCCCAGCAAACAAACAGCTCACTGAGAGCCCCAGGGACTGGTTCCATGAAGGTACCAAAAGGTACAATTTCACTCCGGTACAGGTTCCTGTCCTCCCCTTGGGCCAGCACCAACACTGACACAGCTGTGTCAGGCACTAGATCCAAGATATGATCAAGCTACAGACTAACCTGGCCAAAACGATCCTGTTTTGGATACAGCAAGTCTCTCAGCTGTGCCACAGCACGCATATCGGTGCTGTCCCCATGGCAAGGGTGGGAGTGGGAAGGCGGGACTGCAATGGACAGCAGAACTACCCCTTTGGGCAGCAAAGTGACAGGAAATGTGCACCCTGAGTAAAATTACCAGGCATTTCCAACAGCACTGGAAATGATGAAGCCTGAGCTCACAGGGCCTTGGGCTGTGAGCTACTAGTCAGGTGCTGCCAGTGGCACAACTTATCCAGACACGTTTGTCCTCTGATGCCTGGTAACACGTGTGTTTGTGCCACATCCTTCCCCTCCGCCAAAACTGACAGAGCATTTCTCCTCTAATCAATCACATCTATGCCTAGAACTTGTATGCAATTAATTATCCTTGAGACCTGTACTGCTTCAGCCTACTTGGTTGAGGACAGCCAACAGCTTCCACTGCCTTTGAATGGGGTAAAAATAAACAAAACATTAAAAAGCAATCCCATATTCTTAACAAATCAGCCAACAAATTGAATCAAAACAACATTTAAAAAAAAGAAGAAAAAAAAAAAAGAAAAACCCCACCACCATCAATCACCAAGGTCAAGGGAAATGTATGCAGAAGACCAGCCCTGGGGCACTCTCCCAAAGGCCTTCATCTTGAGTGGTCACTTCCCCCAAGACATCCCCAGCTCCTTTGGAGGTCAGTAATTTTACGATGCTTTACAGGCAGGAAGCTGAAGAATAAGGGACAAAGACAATGTTGGCCTTCAGCAATCAGTATGGGATCCAGTTTGTTTCCTCACCCACTAGGTAGCGCCACTTTTCAGTTTATTTTTATGTTGTGCATCTTGGAAATTCAGAAAAAAAACACACCCCAAGTCCAAAATATTGCATTATTAGCTCAATACTGCAACCAAGCCTCAATGGATCATCTATAATTATTCATGGTGTTCTGAATTCTCACTGTGTTAACCAAAATTTCAAAACTTTACATTTTTATAAAGCCATATATTTATCAGTTGGCCACAGGTGCATCTCCTCCTATTTTGCCATTGTTAAGTATTTCTCTTTTAGAAGAAAGCCTTGGTTTATTCCACATGCTGCAATGAATGCTAGAAATTCATAGCAAGGCAATTTACAAAAAGTTTCACCAACACTCCATGCTGTCAGGACATACAAATCTGGATTAAATGCCCTGTGGGAGAGTTTACCCCTAATTAAGTGTTAAAAGGAGGGAGTTTATCCCTCCTCGGTGGAGGCAGGACCCTTTCCATCCTGCTCCAGAATGAGCTGCCCTGGGCAGGACAAGGAGGAGATGCATTAAAGGACCCTGCGGAACGAGCAGAGCCCCCTCCTACCACCCCCGGCCAGCAGCACATGTGGGGCACCGCCAGCACACAGACAACCTGTCCCACCTCCCACTTGAATCCAAGGGGCTGTCCACCCTGTGAGCACCATCTGTAAAACCCCCTTTTTTAAAGGAATGCAAAGAAGGGCTCTTTCAAAGGGCTTTTACAGGTTCTCTCCTTCCCATAGGAAGGAAGAAACCAAAAAACTCAGAGTTGTATTTTCATCAGATTGTCGCAAACTGCTCCCAACTCCTGGCTGTAGGAGAATATCCTAGGTGAAGGTGAAAGAAAGGCTCTCGTACAAGTGGATGCCCCCTGTTCCCCAGCACCACACAGCGCAGACATCCACTGGCAGCAGTGAAGGGTTCTCAGGCAACGCGCTGTACTACGCACCGCTCAGTCCCAAAGAAAAACATGGGCTCCAGTGAGTAATCCTTGATAAAACAGAGTACATTATTTTACATTTGTAATTTTAAAGATGAAAGGGTATGAAACACCCTCGGCTTGTTATTAGGAAACGCCTTGTTAGCCACTTTCTTTTGAATTCACTCAGTGCCATTTGCAGAAAAGCCATTTCTCCCCAGGAACCATTTCTTTTCAGATTGCTTTTTTCCCCGCTTCCCAGCAATTTCTGTTTTCAGAGTAATGAAGACCAATGTGGTTCTCTTCTACACCATTTCACTACATTTACGTTTTTTAAAATAATTGATCATATCTCTGTAATTTTATACTTTTATTCTAAAACATAGGATACATACAGTCACTACTCAGCATGGCCAGTGAATTATGGCTTATTTGGGACTTTAAATACAAAGATTATAAAAGCGTTGGTTAAAGTGCTGCCAAGTGAACTAAACTTAGTGTTCATGGTATCTAGCTAAATATATGTTTTTTAAGTAATAAGAAGGAGTTGTTATTGAAACTGCAATCATCTTTCACAATAAATACTGTTTTACTTGAAAGCTTCTATAGAATAAAGTTATATCAGTACTTGGGTATGGTGTACTTATAATTAACGCAAATATAGGGAAAACGTACTAATGGTTCGTAAACTGCATTTCTTTTGTTTATGCTAATGCAAAGAGTAATTTGGTGTGCTACATGCACCAAGGACTGACAAAGGCATGGCTGGATAGTAGGCAAAGATGTCTGCTCAGGGATTCTCAGCTTGGACAGTTGTAAGCAGGAGCATTATCAAGTGTAATCAATGGATTAAAGAGGAGGTAAGGCTCCCAGACTGTTAACAGGCACAGGCTTGGGAGCTGAATTACGATGATGATATTGTTTAGACTGAGATTCCCTAGGTATGATTGCAACCGCATAAATACAGCCTACGTGGACATTCCTGAGACCTGCCGAACTCAGATATCTCTGCCAGGATGAAAGCTCTGTAAAATTAGCAGCTAGCATCAAATTTCAGACACGTGCTCTCCAAAATAAAAATTAGCTTTATCTGAGCTCACATGAGATCTAAAAGCAAGGCTCATAAACATTTAAAAAAATCAAAGTTGTGTTTTCCCTCTGTTGTAACTAAAGGCAATTGAAAGAACAGTAGATTTGTACTTTTAAGTATGTGTATATGTATTTAAGTAAAATAAATAAATATAAAAATGTTTATTTTAAAAATATATATATTTTTAGCAGATCAGAGCGAAAAAGTACATACAGTAACAGGTTTGTCTGCAGTATCAACAATGCAATAAGGAAAAGTTAAAAACAGTTAATTTACTTGGGGGGGAGGGAGATTGAGCAGAGTTTGAAGTAAAGGGGTTTCTGTTTTGTTTTTTTCTCTTGTATACAAAAAATTCTTGGTGTGGTTTCTGTCACTAAAAGTTGAACTTCCTGAGTATCCTGCAAATCGCACTCATACTTTGTTAAAATCACATCACTCATCCTGGTGAGATCAATGAGGCATTAAACACACAAATAATGAAAGGATTGGGGTTCTGCAAGGCTATTTATTGGAGTAACTTCTGTTTATTTAGGGTTTGTAGGGCCCTGTCTTATTCTTAACATTTGCACAGCAAGGGAATTGGATTCCTAATGACCTATCTTCCCTCTCTCTGGGAGATGCATGTGCTTTAAAAGACCTGAAGAAGGAACAATCTTTCTGGTGAAAGCAAGAAGGAATAATCTTTCTGGGGTGTCCTATTCAGAAGCACTCCCTCACCTAGTGGTCACAACCGGAGTACCCTTCAGACACCAAATACAGCTGGCATCTCCAGAGGAGTACTGCACAGGGAAGAGCCCACAGGTTTGTCCTTCACTCCCAGCTTCTCCCTGGCTGAAATCTATGAAAGCATCAAACCCCAAAAGCATCAATACAGCCCCGACCATTTCAGACGTGTGAGTCTGTGAGAGCCTTCATCCGAGGATTTTTCATCCTGGACCTTTTCCAATGGGAGGATGTATGGAGTGAGGATGGGGACCACATCTGGCACGTGGACATAATGCCCCAGCCTTGCTCATCCATCCACCTCTGAGAAGGCCTGGGGTTGAGGCCTCAGGGTCATGCGTTTTCTCTTGCTCTGCTCCCTCTCCTTGTCCTCATCCCCTTCAAAGCACTGTGGGGAAACATGGCCACCTGACACCACCTGACAGCCACTCAAAGGCAGCTAGTCCCATAAAGTCAGGGGGTTCACACAAAACCTCTATGAGGAGGCTGCCCCAGCCGAGAAGCTGAGCCAGTGTGGATGGTCAGCATGGCCTTGAGGCCCTGACATGAGGCCTGCTCACAGGGGCTGCGCACAGCTCAGCCTCACGTTAGGGCTGGTCCAACTCCCTCAATCAATAAGATTTCCCACCAGAAGAAGGTGATTTTCAGAACTTGAAACTTTTTCATGTGAAAATGGCAGTTTTGACAAAGGCCTTTCACTCCGTGATGGAGATAATCAAAATGAAAAAATCTCATCTTGAATCAAAATGAAAAGAAACGCAAAACTGAAACAGTTACACTTTCTGTTTTGACATTTCCCATTCAAAACTCCTCAGAATCCTCTCCCTGCTGTGTGAAAATGTTCCTTTTCTGATTTTTTTTTTTTCATTTGTTTCACTGGGGGAAAAGAATTTGGAAATGCTGACATTTCTCGCATGAGATATTTCAAGCTTTATCTAGGGAAGTTGTGCCTACAAGTACACTGAGTAAGGCTTGGTTCCTTGCACCCCACCCCACGAGCATTTCAGAAGACTTGCTGGAAAATATCAAATTTAAATAATATCCTTCCAATATTAAAAGCAAAGTTAGTGCGTTATGTTTTTTCTCTTAAAATCCAAACACTTTTCCAGGATTTCAAATATTAAAAGGTAACCAGATTTAAAATGAATTTCACAGCAGAAATCCTTCCATAGAAAATCATAGACCAGCTGATGCAACTGGCAAAATTCACACTTTTAATTAAAATGATTAAACACAGGAGACCCCATTGCCTGTTTTATGTATAAAACAACAACAAAGTAGGTATTTATGAAAGAAATATCATGTTTCTGTGCATCTTAAAGGAAAAGCTGAGAATTGAATTTAAACTGAGGACTCTTTGTGAGGTGTTTACACTCTTCTTCATTCTCCAAACTACTAATACAAACCTGAGAGTAGCCCAGTGTTCAAATTTTTATGCTGTCAAAGGCAGCCTGCTGTTACATATTTCTTCTATAAAATGTATCCATGTATATACACTGCATGACTCTGCTAATTTCAGTGAGATTCCAGCAGTAAACACAACATGAAACTAATCTTTTCCTCAATGGTCAAAGGTTTGCTATTGCAAAAATCAGTCTGTTCTAAAACATTACATATTTTTAATGTGCTCTTATATGAAATGTTACATAAATGATTTTTTCATATTTCATAATACAGAACTCCTCTGAAATGAGTAAACAACTTTCATGAGGAGATCAACAGAAATATATATATTTTTAGTAATATTAAATGTATTTATAGATGATTTTACACTCAGGTTCCCTGCAAAAATAATACCAATTCTCTCTATACAAGTTCCCCTCAATGTGATCAGTAGAGACACTTTATTCACTTTCTGGGAAGCAAGGCTCTTATAACAATTATTTGTAAATACAGTTAAATTAAAATCTTCAACTGCTTTTACTCCACAGTCATGAAAATAACTATACCCAGAATCATTTCACTTTAAAAAAGTCATTTTAGTCTAAAGTTTGGCAAAAAAATAAACTGAAATGCTTAGAAATTTACATTTTTGTCACTCCATAAATCAAAACTTACTTTACATATTAGAACAATTTTTGTGGGAATTTTGGATCTGAGCTGATAACCTTTTGCCAAGTTTTAACAAAATGCAAATTGAAACATCTGAGATATTAAACAGACAATCGAGGTTTATGATTACATCATAAGATTATTGCCCAGTAACACTGCATACTACGGCCCCAATTCTGAAACACTTGCACGCTTTATGTATGCAAGCAACCCTTGTGAACACAAATATAAGTGCTAATATAACCTCATGGCATCGAGAACACAATGTTGTATCAGCAATTGACATGCAAACTGTTTTGCTAAGGGAACATTCCTCCAAAAAATGTAGGAGGGTATACGTGTAGAAAAGGGCAGCAAACTACGGCAGAAGCTTAATTATAGTACCTCTAATGGCAGGAGGAGAATGTAGCTTTGAAGACAGCCAGCACTCTGTGCTCAGAGCATCTAGAGAGCACACAGGACCAGCTCCTTGGCTTGTGTAAGCTGCAGTGGGTTTGCTAGAGTCACGCTGCATGGATTTAGACCAGGTCAGGATTGGACCCATATCTGTAGATACTGTATAAAGCAAAAAAGCCCTCTGACTGACAAAGAATGAAGACTAGGGATGCTCTCTGTAGATCACCAAATCTTCTCCTTCAAAAGCCCATGCTGTAGATGCACACCATAATGCAGACCTTATGTAGTGCTGAGGGAAGTGTTAATTAATATCTTTAATCTTTACATACCACAGCAAGATAAGAATAAGTGACTTGCTGGACATAAAGTCTTTCCAGATACTGCACACAGACTCTATTACAACCATTCCCTGCTCCCACACCTCACAGAGACAGTGCTGATCCGTTCCCGTCTAGCCTGGGATTTTCTTTCACAATAGCCTCCAGGAAGAGTTAAGCATGCAAACCCTAATGCATTTATGGTTCCTATTAATTCATCCTTGGCCTCCATGAAAGCTACAGACAAATTTCTGACAACAGAGACGTGGCTGATTTAAACGGACTGCTGTTAATAACACAAGGTATGCAATACTCTAAGGAAGGTCAGATTTGAAGAGATGGGATTCACCAAGACCAAACCCAGACCCCCAGAGGGAGCAACCAGGAGGGGGCCTTCAGGTGAGGCTGGCATGGGTTTCACAAGTGGAGTGAGGTTCCTTCTTCCTCAGAGTCCAAAGCAGAGGAGACAAACAGCAAGTCCTTTAAGTGGCTCCACCGTACACTCAGGAGAGGGAGGCCAAGGGCTCGAAAACAGACACACCACAAATGGTTCACCGTGAGGTTACTGACCAGGGGATGCCCCGTAGTCTTGTTTTTCAGCTCTTCTAACCAAACAAATTGAGACTAAATTGTAGGCTAAGCTTTTCTCTGGTAGAAAAATGTTCCCACTCAAATTTCACTGTTCTAATTGCAGAAACTAGAAATAAAAATACTTTCATTCAAATAACCAGCATTCAAAATGCTTTCAGCTGGACTTTGCCTCCCAAAAGCAGCAAAGGCACAAGAATGATGTTCTGTATTATCATTTTTTATTGGTGTTATGGGCCAAGACCCTGTAGGTGCTATCCTACCACAAACCAAAGATGATTATCCCTACTCTAAATCATGATCTTTTATTACAACAGTTTATAGTCCTTATTTAATCATCTCAGCATGTATTGCATGGAGTCTGCAGTGGAATCAATTCATTTCTAGCAAGCATTGGGCCAAATGGTGCTTTTACTCCCTGGAGGAGGGGTGGGGGTAAAATATACAGAGCAGCTGGGGCCACCCAGTAGTTCAGTGAGGCACTCTGACAGCAGTAATGGCAGATACAAGCAGAAAGCGTCTTTAAAGAGCCCTTAATTCTTCAGCAAAGCCATAATTATATTCTGAACATTTTTCCCATAATCATTTTCATCCAAAAATTTGCCAAAAAAATTCATCGTGAAAGGCGTAGAAATCTACATTTTTGACACTCCATAAATCAAAAGCTTATTTTACATAGCAGAACCAAACTGCAGTATATTTTACCTCAACTGTACTGTCTTTTAGCGTTACCTGCTCCATTTGCAGACTTGAGGATTTTTATATGCCCTTCCACTGCTCCTCCTCAGACTTTTTAAATTCATCATTGTCTTCATTAAAACATATAAAATGTAATTTCTCCAAACCAGAACCCACAAAGTGCAACATGGCCCTCCAGCTGAACTAGCTCAGAATTTGCTACGATGACTTGGAGCAGCCTGGGATCGCTCTCTCCTGGTTTCCCGTCTCTCCAGGTTCCCATCCAGCTATTCCCCATGGGTTAACAACACTCCCCCTCGTGCCAAAGGTGCAGCAAATGTTTTGCAAGCACTTCCAGGCTGCAAATGAAAACAGCCTTCCCTTTCAGTGCAGCCACCCTGTCCTGGAGGCTGGGAAGGTTTCCTCCAGGGAAGACACATTTAGGGGGACTCGTTCTAAGGGGAGGGTGAGCAAGCCCTGATTTTGTGTCAGTGTGTTAAAAAAGTTTGCTCTTCAGTTTCAACTCTGACTTCTTTTCTGAATCAGGATGAGCCACCTTTTTATTTGCGGAACTGGATCATAAATTCATATAGTCCCACCACAACCAAACCAAAACAAAAATACAAGTAAATCTGAGAATAATAGCAACTTTCAGACATGATCAAGCTGGGTTTGATTTGTGTTATTTATCAAGAGTTAAGAAACCTTGTTTCCCTTCACCAATCCCCCGAGCCATTAGCTTTCACATTGCACCACATTCTTATAAGATTATGGGAATTTTCAGTTTAGAAAATCCAAAGCATTCTGCAGCTGAGCATATTTAGTTGCATTTTCCAGTTCTATTTTAAAATAATACCACTACATCTGATACCCCACACTTGTCTGTGACAAATGTAATATGCAAACATCTTCCATTGCATAAATGGCATAGGAATGGCAATAACAATACACTGAATATCTAACTCTCATTGTCTGGAGAGTGATCTTAATGTTGCTGAGTTAATGAGTGAAATGAGCATTGTGGTCTAAGTGTCGCATAAATAATGGTTTCCATTACAAAAAAAAAAAATAAAAAATAAAAAAACTGTACCACCACACCCTGGCCATCTCAAAAAGCAAAGCTCTAGAGGTTTCCCACAGACAAATATATAAACCAGTGCTGAATTTCTCCCCCTTCCCCCTCTCTAAGGCAGCTAGCTTAGTGGCCTCTCTCTTTCTGGAACCTATTTTTTTTGTGACAAAACACAGCTAAAATATTATGTGGTTTTTCTATGAACGGGAGTAAAATGCGCTCACTGTAGACCAGCCTCTTCCCTGGCGCAAAGGTCATCCACCAGAGCTGCTGAGTGGCAATTCAAGCCATTCTCACAGGGACATAAATCTCCCTTTTTCTGTCTGCATCTCCCTTGTGCTGGGCCACACTGTCGCACCTTTGCTAGCAGGCAGTGAGGAGCACATGTGAGGACGGGTGGGTCGGTCACGCCAGCAAGCGCCCAGATGCAATTGCATACAGCCACAGCTCTGCTGCCAGCCACACGCCGAGAACTTTCAAGCAAGGTTTTCAGAGGGAAAGGGAACAAAACTTACACAACTGAGCTATGGGTTATCATAACAATAGCAGTTAGAGGGATATGAAAGGCTAAGCATTTTGAAACTTGAGTCAGCATTAGCACAGCCTTTCTACAGATGCAGAAGCCAAGACAGAGAAGAAAAGGGGGAGATGACCAAACTAACCTGGGAATTCAGCCTTCCATGAAACCAGGCTCCCAAATTACCATGAGATGGTTGGCTCTCCTACTGCCGCAGGCACAGTAGATGCTTCTTTCCCCCAAAACTCCTGAAGAAGTGTGAAAATTACACTGACAATCTTTGGGTAAAACTATCTGCAATCTGTCACAGGCTTTGTATCTGACATCTGGCAAGATGCGCTATCAACCACAGAGCGTTTTACAAGGATGCAGGGGACAGCCTGCAAAATGGTCGCTTGCCTCCACTGCCTTTTGTTAGTTTTCTGTAATTTCCTGGTGTGGCTTTTGTCAGTGAGGATCTGCAAAAGGATTTAAGAGGAGCCAGGCCCTCTAACCCACTGGCACCAAAGGTTGCCCAGATGCCTGGTACACTCCTGAAGGCACCAGCCCTGCCACCTGTAGCTCTTCCAGCTGCCTGCAGCCTGAGCAGCATTGGCTGCACATGGTGCTCCTCTGTTGCCTTCACACAGCGTCCAACCCAAACCAGGATGAACTTCCACAGAAATTGGGTCCCTGCTTTCATTTCATAGCAAACCCATGTCTTTTGGTTGTGCTTGCACCAGCAAGTCACAGGTTTGCAGAAGGCTCGGATGGAAATGAAGTAACCTATTCTAGGAAAACAGGAAAGGTTCCAGTAATTGAGGGTGGGAACACAGTGGCAATTTAGTTTATGGATAATAGCAATAAATCTTGCTTGTACTGGCCACTCCCATTTTATCATGATTTTCTAGAACTATTTTTGGAGCACCTGGAATTAATAGTCCTTGTTTGAACTGCAGTAGCAGCTCTAGGAGCTTCAGCTGCAAGTGAAGATGCAGGTCAGTTTGCTGGTGTCTGCACCAGGAAGAACACAGCAGCTTGTCCTTGCTCTGCACTGTTTACAGCGTAAATCTCTTGTGAAAGAGAAAAATAAACCCAGAGAGAGGAAGCACAGAAAAACGACGAGTGAAGATTACAGCGTACAGTGCTGAGCTGTTCTCTCTCTTTCATTTCATCAGTTGAAACATCTGGAGCTTTTTAATGTGATTTTCTTTCTAGCTGTACAGCATACTGATCTATAGGGTAGAACTCACTTTGTGAAAATAGCTAACCAGAGCAAGGTGATAAAGATTGCTTGAAAAGTCTAAGATATGCAGACTCCACCAAGGCTGGTCCCTCTCTCCCAGTGAAAGGTAAACTCCCAGTCTTTCTTGAAGTGAACTTACTCAGCACACAAGTTATTTGAAAAAGTCCTTCACTCTGAGAAACCATCAACTGACCCTCCTGACAGTACACCTGGCAGCAGTAACATCAGACTTGCTAAACAGAAGGATGGGCTTCTTTCTTCTCCAATTTAAAAGTGAGCCTCTTTATTAACACAATATGTAAAATGTTAAGCGCAGGAGTTACCTATTTAAGAAAAAATAGGTACCATGTGTGCTGTATATTCCCTTGTTTAATATACGGTTTTATTTACTTTACTGTTTAGAAGGGTATTCCTAAAAAGATAAAGGCAAAACTAAAATCACTTTGTCCTGAATTAGTGTGGTTTCTTTTGCCTCACCGTCAATTTCTGAAGCTCAGCTTTGTGAGGCAGACCAGAGTATTACACTCAGCAATAAACGTTTTAAGATCCACTAAGGAACCGCTAAATTTCCAAATTGAAATGTGTACCCAATGCTGATGCAGATCCAACTCTCCTACAGCTGCCCTGCAACTCCAGCCATGCTCCCACGTCTGGCTGCACAGCACAAGTTACACTCATCACCACCAACAGGCAAAAACTCAGAGAACTGTTATTAGGAAATAATATAACTACTGGAATCACAGCTAGTATGGGATCCACGGGATTTGACTGCTAGGTAAAAATACAGTGTTTTCTGAGGCAGTGACAAACTTGTCTGGTTTCAAAGGTAGCGCAGACACATTGAAAAGACAGGAGACACTGGGCATTCACCAAATCCTGCCCAATGGGTACGGTCAGGTGGCATGACAGGCCAAGCTCTGGACATAGGTTGTAAAACCATGCTGAGTACAGGTTGTCAACTCTCCGCTTTATTCCTTGGCACATACAATCACATCTCTTTTCTGTACTCCTGTTTTCTGTTTTGCCATGTTTGACTGCACACTTCAGGGCAGAAATGATTTTAGAATGTCTTGCTATTGTACTACAATCATTTTTAAGTATTTCAATTGGTCAATATCGAAAGAAGTTTAGTAGAGAAGATACTGTCTCGTTTACTAGGGATTTATGCCAATCAAAAATAGATTTGTTAGTCTTAACTTCATCCTCCATGACTCCCAGCAAAGACCACAAACCTCCAGGTTCCATCCAATGCAAGCTGTAGGACAATATCTTCATTTCAGCCGGAGCTATCAAGCACAACACCAAGGCCAATATAATATTTTCAGCTGGGTTTAAAAAATGCAAGTCTAACTCGTAACATTTTTTTCTGATATGAAATCTGCTCCCACTAATGACTAACAGATTATCAAACATTGATAAACCTACAGAAACACAGAACAGATAAATCCTTCAAGGAAACTGACTGCTCACTGTTTCTTCCAAACCAAGAACTGAAGGTGGAAAGAGAACCCAACAAGCCAAAAGGGTGACAGGGTCCAAGGCAGCAAAGCAATAACAATAATATTCACACCAAGCACAGGTAAGCTGTGAACTCCTCCCTGCAGGATGCTGGGGAAGTTAGAAGCTAAGTGGGTTCAGAGGGCAACTGGGCAATTCTGTTGACACATGGGACTCTCCCCATACAGGAAGCCTCTGAGCCTCACAGCACTGGAGGCTGGGCCACTCTCCTGCCCCATTTTTATCCTTTTCCAAAGGCTCCTGTGACCAGCAATGTGGTGGCAGCATTCTCAGGGTGTTTAGCTTGCTTTAGAGAGCCAGGTCTGACTCGAAGCCAGGCAGAGGCTCAGTCAGTCTCCACAAAGGGGAGGCAGGGCATGGTGCCACACAGTCCTGTCCCTCTGAGGTAGGCAGCAAAGAGCTGGGTCCAGATATGAAAGCGTGTCCAATCAGGAAACCAAAGGCACGTTGTCCCTTTCTGACATGCAAGCCATTTGGGACAGATCAATGCATCTAAATCTGAAGTAGTTGTTTTCATCCTCTTTCAGAAAGCCACTTGAGCCATGACTTACAGAACGGTATCTTAAAACATTTCTGTAACAAAAGTACATTGGGAAAATCTGCTACAGTAGTTGACATAAATTTTAATTATTGTTTGCGTCTCAGCTTTTGAGTGGACATTCCCTTCTTTCAATCGTCCTGGGACTTACTGAGGACAAGCTAGCACTCCCCTTGCCACGTGAACATTTGTAACACCTACTGCAATACTGTTCTGCTCTGTGAGTCACCTGTGGGCTCTATTCACCTCAGCCAGCTTCTACCCAAAAAGAAATGGTAAAATTATAGTAATAATGAAAATAAATACTTGAATGATTAGAAATGTCAAACTCCTTCCCCAGAAAGTTCACGTCTGGCTGCTCATGGCTTGGACTGGCGTATGCTTCGTTGGGTTAGAAACTGGCTGGGTAGCCGGGCCCAAAGAGTCGTGATGAATGGAGTTAAATCCAGTTGGAATCCGGTCACTAGTGGAGTCCCCCAGGGCTCAGTGCTGGGGCCAGTTCTCTTTAATATCTTTATCGATGATCTGGATGAGGGGATCGAGTGCACCCTCGGTAAGTTTGCAGATGACACCAAGTTAGGTGCGTGTGTCGATCTGCTCGAGGGAAGGAAGGCTCTGCAGGAGGATCTGGATAGGCTGGACCGATGGGCTAAGGTCAACTGTATGAGGTTCAACAAGGCCAAGTGCCGGGTCCTGCATCTGGGGCGTAACAACCCCAAGCAGTGCTACAGGCTGGGAGATGAGTGGCTGGAAAGCTGCCTGGCCGAGAAGGACCTGGGAGTACTGGTTGATAGGCAGCTGAATATGAGCCAGCAGTGTGCTCAGGTGGCCAAGAAGGCCAACAGCATCCTGGCCTGTATAAGAAGCAGCGTGGCCAGCAGGTCTAGGGAGGTGATTGTCCCCCTGTACTCGGCTCTGGTGAGGCTGCACCTCGAGTACTGTGTTCAGTTTTGGGCCCCTCGCTACAAGAAGGACATCGAGGTGCTCGAGAAGGGCGACGAAGCTGGTGAGGGGTCTGGAGAACAAGTCTTACGAGGAGTGGCTGAGGGAGCTGGGGTTGTTCAGTCTGGAGAAGAGAAGGCTCAGGGGAGACCTTATCGCTCTCTATAGGTACCTTAAAGGAGGCTGTAGAGAGGTGGGGGTTGGTCTATTCTCCCACTTGCCTGGTGACAGGATGAGGGGGAATGGGCTAAAGTTGTGCCAGGGGAGGTTTAGGTTGGATGTTAGGAAGAACTTCTTTACTGAAAGGGTTGTTAGGCATTGGAATGGGCTGCGCAGGGAAGTAGTTGAGTCACCATCTCTGGAGGTCTTCAAGAGACGTTTAGACGTAGCACTTAGTGATATGGTTTAGTGGAGGACTTGTTAGTGTTAGGTCAGAGGTTGGACTCGGTGATCTTGGAGGTCTCTTCCAACCTAGACAATTCTGTGATTCTGTAAATCCCCTCCTCTGCTCTCCACTCATCTCTCTGCTCAAAGTGGAGGCCTCATGGGGCTTGCGGCTTCCCTGACCCTGCATAAACAACATCACCCCCTTCTCCCAGCCTGCCCTTCTGGACGTTTGTATGGCCCCCCCACCAAGATATATGGAGACCTGATGCTTTTAACACCCAATGCAGCTGGCTCCTCTCCCTCTCTCGCCTTTGGGATCCCCGAACTCCTTTACCCCAGGGGCTGTACCACTCTGGGTTTCTGTTCAGGGCCGTCAGGAGCTGGAGCACAGCTCCTGCACCCCTTCCCTGCCTACCGCCATCCCACCCCACGCTGTGGGGCTGTGGTTGGGGGTCACCTCCTCGCAGGGCCTGGTGGCTGCGCTGCAGAGGTGGCACTACAAGATGGGCGGCAGGCCGGAGGGACAGCGAAGCAACAGTGAGGGGTCGTTGCGAGGCATGCAAGACTTGGTGGTGTCTTTCTGGAGTTTGCAGGATTTATCAGCAGGCGCTGACTGTGATTTTGGCTTAGCTTTCTGACAAAAATGTTGGCAATTTAGCACTGCTCCCCACATCCGAACTTACGCCAGTGTCTCACTGAAAACGGATGGCATGGTCTTAAACAAGTTCCACCCCAAGGTCCACCCTCAGGCTGCAGAGCCAAGCCTGCAGCTTTTACTAGGCACTGCACCTTCTTGCATGCCCTTCCATCATTTGCGAGGTGCTATGTACAAGTCAGATATTTTGGGTCCATCTCACAGACTGTTAGTGTTGCCAGCAAAGTCTTTGCTCTGATCCGAGGAGCTAGGTAAT
The DNA here is from genome assembly GCF_964211835.1 of Anser anser. Lineage (NCBI taxonomy): Eukaryota > Metazoa > Chordata > Aves > Anseriformes > Anatidae > Anser > Anser anser. The sequence continues at coordinate 39,739,374 of NC_139726.1, forward strand.
ACAGACTGCAGAATACTGTAGTTTGCTTGTGGGCATGGGAGTTAATTTTAATGCCAGTTTTTATACCTGAGGTACTGTAAACGAGTATCTTCAACTTATATTGCCCATCGTAAACTTTTTTAACCTGTGAGTCATTTTCAAAATAATAAACGTAACTATTCCATAAAAATATCTCAACACAGAAGAGCCAGAAAAGTGAAGGACACGAACAGATGGCACATCAATCTTCTGCATTTATACAATTTGTTTTTTAATGCAAATAGTGTGGGTTGCCTGCTCTTGCCTTGGATATTGTTCCAAAGACAAGCACATTTTCTTATCTTTCTGGATCAATGTGACATTTGCAGTTATCATAAAGTGGGAGCCCATTTAATGATGTTAATGCTTCCTTAATGTAAAAATAAAATCACCTCCTTTATAAAAGCAAACAGATTAAAAGTCCCAAAGAGACCATTGAAATCTGTGACATTTGCAGTTACTGGTGGCTAGATGGCTTGATTATACACAGGTAAAAATATCTTAAAAGCATTGTTTATGCTCATTAATCAGAGCATTGAATAGGAATGCTGGAGGCTCCTCAGCTAAAATCAGCTTTAAAAATGTATTAATAAAAAAATGGAGGCATCATGTCATACAGCCTGTTTAGATGGTTCAAAAAACTGCAAAAACCAAACTTATGGCCTTATAGCAGCTTGGTAAATCTTCAGACCCCAGATGTAATATGTGGTCTGCATTTTTATTTGCACATATTGGAAGCTGACTCTGCCAGCAGTCCCTGATTCATGCCTGTACCATTCCTGCCACAGTGCCACCAAACAAGTGGCACATCACTAATATTTCTGTTCTTGCCCCTGGGGAAAAATTGAATCTTTAGCTTTTGTAAGGGATTTGGAGAAAAAAAATAAGAACAACCAAAAACCGTTCTCTTCTGTTCTGGATTCTTATGAAAAGGGAAATAAAGAATCATTAAAATATCTCACTTGAAACTATTCTCAGTACAATGCATGCTATGCTGCAAGCCCCAGATTCCCAGACTCCTAAACACGGCTTGGGCTGCTTTATGTCTCTGCAATTCAAATAGGAAAAAGTAAGTAATGTCACGAAGGACATATATTTTTAAATGAAAAATATTCTAGGTAAAAACATCTTTTAGCAAAACTATTTTTCTTTTTGTTTTGTGCTCACAGTGACCACCCACGGCTCACCCCCCCTGTGCACATGGGATGTATCCTGAAGGGTCTCCGTGAGCTCCCGAAGGGACCCTGTAGACAGGGGGTTTAATGTGCTTTCACTCCTCGACTGCCACTCCTCACACTGCCCAGGAAGAGCTTCAGTTCTCCCCGGTGTCTTGATAGCCAAGTCCTACCTGGGCACAGGCAGCTGGGGGGCATGAGAGGGGAGAGACAAAGGAGATGCAAGGCAGGTAAACGGTCTGAGACAAATAACTCCATGCATTATTTCTCTTAAATTGCACTGTGAAGGTGGGATGAATGCTATAATCAGGAAGAGCTGGAGGAAATATTCATAGAATAAAAGTAACTAGGTAACCCTGGCATTCCCCTTGTACATGACATCCCTATCACCTCTCAGGCTTCCTTCTAGACCTGCAGCTTCTTGCAACTATCCTCTTTCCCTTTGCTACCTGAAGTCCTGCCTGAAAGAGCCCAGCTCACTCAGGCACTGGAACAAAACCCCGATTTAGACATCGCTTGCGCAGTTGCACACAGGGCAGACCTTCACGATCACTCCCTGCACAGTACTTGCAAAGTGGGTCAGAGGAGCACTCAAGGTGGTAGAAAGCTGAATTTAACTTACAGCCCGCAGAGGAATACTTCTTTGTTGTATGTTTGGAGACACTGCCCTCGGGCACAAAACAGGGGCTCCTTGCTGTCATGGGGAACGAACCCCGTTTGAAACACCCGACTAACTAGAAAAGGTAATGAAAAAACGCCTTTTAATTCCCTGCCCTTCCCCTTCTGAATGAGCTGTTAAAAGACCAAGAAAAACTGTTATAGCGATACCATAAAAAGAATAAAAGCCCAAAAAAACAAAGAGCTCTCAGCTCCAGGCATGTCCGAGGGCTGGCAGGGAGAGACAGCGCCCACATGGGAAAGTTCTGTCACCCCATCTGAGATATCACTTAGCGGTGGCAGCTCTCCAGAGGCAGAACGGGTCCCACCTGTTTGCAATGTGTTTAGCTATTAATATTTATATAGTAGTTCAAGTGGGTATAAAAAAAAAAAAGGATGAAATTCATCAAATTGTATGTCATCTCTGGTGGTGTAAAATAAAAACCGTTGTGGTGGGGGGGAGAGGGGAATGGCTTGTTTTCTTGCCTTTCTGCAGAGAGAAATGTCGTTACTCTCAAAATGTCTCAGCGCAAAGTGTTTGGCAATCACCTCGGTGTGATCCACACCTTGACATCCAGGCTAAATACCACGGCCACGGCCTGGCCCCGATATCACAAGGCTTTGAATAGCACCACACAAATAACACATTTATCAGCTCTGTGGCTCAACTTACAACAGCAGAAAAAAAAGAAAAAACACACAGAAAAGATTCACGTTGAAGTGGAAGTCATTTTCTTTAGCTTCTTTTGCTGTGCTGAAAAAAAAGAAACCAACCTCAAAACATTCCATTTAAAATTTGTATAAGGTATTGATTCAGCGATTGCAGTGGGGGTGAGGGATGTCCAAGGGGAGCCCATCTTCCTGAGATATGGGTATCCCAGACACGCTACTGGTCCAATCCTTTTGAACCTGTTCTGCTTTCTAAAAACAACACTTCAATGTTCACTGGACCACAAGGGAGGAGAATAACCCAGTAATAACTATACGATCATCCTTGATATGCATTTGAGGTAAAAGTAAACATTTTATATGAAGTGGATAGCTTACACATGGGAAAGACTGAAACACTCCCTCTTGGTGTCCCCTGTCTCAGAGCATGGCACCCTTTCCAGGCAAATAAGAGGACAGGGCTGAGGATGCTGCCTGAAAAAGGAGGCATGGAGGCTTCAAGCTAACTCTTTATTCTTCACATTTAAAATTAATCCACCTGGCTTATTAAGAGCTATACCATAGAAAATGCAAAGGTTTTAAAAGCAAACCACTAAGAGCCATTCGTGCCAAAATGAACACCCATCTTTGGGTGGCGGCCTGAGTATTCACATTCTCTTTGCATAAACAAGAAGGTCACCCATCCCCGAGGGGTGTCCCCTAAACAAGGAGCAGGCAAGGGATGTAGGAGTCCAAAACTGCATTTTCTGTTCAATCCTCTGAATGGGATCCCAATATTTTTCAAAACTGAATACAGTGAGGAAATTCAATGTAAAATCTGCGAGCAATTTTGGGCCTGCTGAAACATCTTTTGTCAGTGAATTAAGTATTCGCCCAACCGAGAGCAGAAATTGCCCAGCCTCTGCACTGAATACGAATGGCACTCAAGAGCCTCCCTGAACAGCTCTGAGTGACGGAGCATGGAGCAAGGAGGAGAGCGGCTCTCTTCTTACCCATGCTCATCTGTAGTGTCCTGAAAGCTGCTCTGAGTCCTGCACCTCTCTCACCTGCATGGAGAATCTGCACCCGATTAAATGAACTTGCTGAGAAGCTGAGCTCGCTGGATCTCACCTCCCCAGCCCATGCCTCTGACCATGCCCGCAGCAGGTAAACACCAGAGCTCAGCACACGGCAGTGATGGGACCCAGGTCAGTCACTGTTATGCTTCTCTCCCCCTCATGCACAAAACCAAAAACAACATAGACCCTTTTGCACAATATCTCTCAGTCCGGGAGGGAAAATTAAGCCAAAGAAAACATGAGAAAGGAGGAAATGATAAACCAGAATGACACAGAGCAATCATAAAAAGTCTAGGTCTAACCATGCCAGGAAGCCTTGTGAGGACAAATAAGACTAGCACATATTTTACTTGACCTGACTCAAGTAACCAACAAGCCACATGTGACAAAGCCACCACAAGCACTGGATAACAATATTTAGTTCAGCTCTCTCTAGCAGGTACCGCTACTTTCAACTTTGTCTTAATCTCATCTCTCCAAGAGCTTTCACTCCCACCGACCCATTCAAAGCCTTGTTACTCACTATTAGAAACCTTCTGTGTTAGACTTCATCAAATCCAGGGGAAGTTCTGTACATTCTTGTAGTGAATTCATGTGAATGAGAACATTTGCCCTTGCCACTCAGACTTATTATATTATTGATATTTTGAAACCTGAGTGACTTCCTTCTTTCCAGAAATAAAAATGAAGAAACTCTTTCCTCTGCCTTCAGTTTCCATGCACTTGAGCACTTTCAGAGTTCGTAGCTTCAAACAAAGATTTTTTATTACTCTTTTTCATGCTCCATTCAACAAATGCTCTTAAAGACCAGGCTCTTTTAAAAGCAGGCTCTTTCAAAATTTCACCCTTCTCGAGGTCCTCTTGTTGGTAAAGAGGGCTATGTAAATTTCTTGTGTACAAGAGAGCACCTTGTTCTGGAAGTGGAGAGGATGAGAGCATACAGATGAGCCAATGTGCCATTGTAGTGCTGCATCCATTACAAGCAACATGCAGAAGAACAGAGAAACAGGATTAGCTGGGGTGGAAATCCACTAGCAAGTCAGCCGACACAGCAGCTGGACTACCAGAAGAAACCTTTTCCCTTTTCATCCAAGCATGAGCTCAAAATTCACCAGAACTTTGGGTTATATAGGGAAAAAGTAGTCCTGAGTCTCCTATATCCTTAGTAGTACTTTTATCTGATAAATATGACTGGCTGAAGATGCAGACAACTGACAGGATGATTTTCTCGGGCATTTTGGCCTATCCTAACAGTACAAAAAAAATAGAAGAGTCACAGGAATCATATTTTCTTTTTAAGCTTCAACCCAGATTTTGGGGTTCTGTGAGAGCACAGCATTGTTTGCTGGTTTTGGCCTCAGTGAACCTTGTTAACAGTTTTGTGCCATTGATAAGGATGCTCTTTGTGTGAGGCAGCCTTCAACAAGACTTTCCTGCAAATAGGTGAGGTTAAGAGAGGCAGCCGCATGGAAGCATGAGTTCTGTTCTTTTCTGCGTTACAGGCACTGTGCACACAGCTCCCAACCTACTCGTGTGGTCAAGGGAGGAGGGGGTGGGCTTGCTCCTCTACAAATACACCCTGGCTGTACACCTCAGCACAAAGATGTGCAGCAGACCAAGGCAGACACCATTCCTCCTCCTTCACAGGGAAACCAAGTGACACGACTGCAGTAGAAACAGGAGCCACTCGTGGGCAGGGAGTTCAGAGCCTGAGGAAGCCTCTGAACTGCAGGGAAGGCAGGAGTCTGTCCCCGTCCTTTCTTGCACACACCCAAACCTGGGGGACCACAGGCTTTGAACTCCAAAAGAGAAAAAAAATAATTGTGTTGTCTAAACATACTAATTAACATTCTAGCACATCTTCAGGTGTGATTTTTTATCTCCAGGTATCCTCTAGAGTTTTGCCTTTGGATCAAATCTAGAGCAGAAGGATCACCTTCTTGCGCATGGATAACAAAATTCCTCTTTGGACCTGTCAGGACAACTTGGCCAAAACCACACAGGTACTAGGGGCCAACTGAGGTCTGAGTGCCCCTGTGATGTACCCCATCTCTGAACTACAAATCCCTTGCTGAACCCTCCCCAGGCTTTTCATAAAACAGAAATTTAACCACTGAAAAAGAATGTATTGAAAATGAGAGATGAAAATCACTGAAACACAAAAATGGCACTGCAGTTCAAACCAAGGTCCATCTAGGTTAGCACTTCGTCTCCTGCAGGAACTGGTAGTGGATGCCAAGCCAAGTTAGCATCATTTATGTTTAAAGAATGTGAGAATTCTTCAGAGTGAACAAAGAGAGGATTCAAATCCTGTTTGTGCCTGGCCACCGCATCCTCATACACCATCACTTCTACCCCATGCCAGGAAAATGCCAAATCAGCCTCAGATTTGTTGCAATATCATTATTCTCCAATCTTGTTGAATAAAGAAATTGGATAAGCAATATGAACCTTGTCTCCAGTGCCAGCCCATGACAAGACCACAGCGTGCAGACCTGACACACCAGACAGAAAAGCCGGGTGCCTCCTCACTGCGCTGCCCCCTCTGCTTCCTTCCCCTAAAGCATCCCACCGCCGCAGATGACGTGCCTCTCCCCACCTCTGCCAGAAGATGCACAAGGAGCAGGACGGAGGGCAAAGAGCAGCGCCCAGGGATTGGCAAGTCATTCCTTCAGCCGTCTGCCTCCCCAGCTCTCAGAGACCAAAACCTGGAGGATATTATCCGTAACCTCAGCACCCAAAACCTGGCGAGGCAGCAACGCTGCCCGTTCTGCTGGGCTGAGGATGGGGTTTTGGCAGCCATGCCGGGAAGCTCTCAGCGCTTGTTTTGTGTGCCTCATGTGTCTGCACTGTGGTGCAGAAGAGACACCATTAAACAGCCATATATATTACCACTTTAACATGTTTAAATCAATTCCACCTCCATTCAGATGAGTGTTGAAACCCCCGTGTGGCTGGCAATTCCTAGAAGAGGACAGATCTCTTCCAAAAGCTAAGCTGAACTTAAAGTAGATACAAAATAATACTATAGGTTTTCTTTCTCTCTCTCGCTCATCACAGCCCTAAGATTAGCATAAAAATGTGCTATCCTAACTAAGCAGTCTGTTAACTGATAAGCTATCAAAAAATCATCTGTTATTTTTATAGCTCTAAGGCAGATGCCATTTCAAGAACCAGAGTTGATTGAGTAGGATTTTTAGTGTTTCATGGATTTATCATTGTGAACTTGCAGTATTTTAAAACAGAATGATTCAAGCCTTGAAATATTACCTCAAGAGCAATCAAGCATTAGGATTTCTGCTGGTCTTAAGTTTTATCTGGGAAGAAGTCATTTAATCTCATATCATAAAAAAATTGAGTTGTTTTCTAATGCATGCACTAAAAAATCTTTTCTGCATTACGGTCCAAACCAATGTAATTACTCAAAAGCGTGGATGTCAAAGCCTCCCAGCTCCTCCTGCAGGGCCCCCTTCTGCATATTCTGCTCATATCCCCCTTCTCAGGAGCGTATTTGGTGAGGACCTCAGACAGCAAGCTGCAGCCGAGCTTTCTGTATCAGGCTGAATTGGCCTGGCACTGACGTGCTGCCTTGCCAGTGTCTATTCCTTTACCCCACCACGTGTTGCACAGAGCCTTTACAGTAGAGCCAAAGCACACATGCCGCTGCAGGAAGACGAAGAGACTACCAATGTGTGCGTTGTGCACAGTAAATCGAGTATGCCGACTTTTTCAATAGTAGGCAGAGTGGAAGTGGGCCAAGATGCAACTTGCAGGAAGCGAGAATAAAATGTGGAATAGCACTAACCCCATGCTGTGTGTGATGTGGCCGCTGCACTGGGAAAGTATATATCACTGCGGAGGAGCAATAAGCAATGCACGGAGCACTGAAAAGCTCCAGTAGAGTGGCTGCTTCTTCCATAATGAAACACAGGTGCCAACAGGAATTAAGAGCCTGCAACCAGTTATTGTGATTAATATTGAATTTTGTGAGGTCTGTAAGCCCTCACATCAAGGATTGGGCAGGCTGGCCTTCCAGGGCAGCTCTTCCACATTTTATACCAGTCAAATCAATTAGACATACCTCCAAGCTGATGTCCTCTGAGAAAGAGGCATGACGTTACCCCCAAAAGAGAAATAACAGGAGTGTCATAACATACATATCATCCATTTCCAGAGGAACTTGCCTCCAAAACACTTCAGTGCCTACGACAGCCTACGTTTGCAGGCCTTGTTGGGATGAACCTCCTTTCTCACTAGCTTTTACTCAGTTCTGGGCTCCCTGCACAATTAAGGGAATTGCTTCAGTCAGAAACAGACTGTGGGAATTTTTAAGGTTTTGGAGCAAGAAATACTCAGCCAGCCCAAAGAGACAGTGAAGAGCCACAGAGTACCTAGATATAGCCTGACACACCAGCAATGTGGTTTCTGGGTTGGTTCAATGCAAGTGACATTTTAAAATGCCACATAATTGTGCCTATCACCAGCTAATCCCAGCACGTGGTCTCCTGCAGGGATGCTCTTCCCAGGGACACCTCTGAGCTGCCACCCCACGGCCTGCACTGCTGGGAGCCCTCTGCAGACTCCCCGTTACCATGCGCTCCTGTGGGCACCCGGGCTCCTCACCACACAGCCACCACCCACCTGGCCACATAGCAAAGGAGGGGGGCAGAGCTGAGGGATTCCTGCAGCTATGGAGAAGGCAAAAAGCAGCCTGACATAACCTGACTGGCGTCATAGTGGTCTGGAGAGGTAAACCAAGGGTGGAAGAGGTTCGCGTGAACCTCACCAGCTACCCTGCGGTAAAAAAACTGCCAGCCTACTCTTAGGGTTTTACAGACTTTGTTACAGGAAATAAATCAACAAATAATAATAGTAATATATATAAATCCACCATCTTCTTTTTTAACAAAGACAAAGCTCTCCAATTGCCTCCCAAACACACGATCTCCTGCTAACTCTTTGCCACCACTGGGACCATCTCTAGGTTTCAGCCTCTTCCCGGCATGTGCGAGGTGAATTGGTTTTGGAGATGGCATGACATGCTTTACTACGCACCACCAAAGTGCTGGCAGAGCTACAGTGGCATCCCATAGATTCATATCCTCCAAATAAATGGATCTTAAAACTCAAGAGCAGCAAAAAGCTGGAACAGGTTCAAAGTCACTGCATCAAAGCTGAAACACCATTAATGGCACAGGGACACCTCACCACGCATGAATTTGCCCCATCAATTTTTAGCAGCCAGCTCCCTAAGAGGCCTTAGCTTTTGCCTGCTATCTCCCACAGACAAAGGCAGAGATGTTTTTCTTGCCCAGAATAGTTAAAAGTCATCAAACGGCTCCGTACTTACAAGACCAACCTTTCCTGACCTTTCTGGCTAGACCAACTCCTGTTACATTAACCTCTGACCTCCAGCCTCCTTAATAGCAATATTCCTGGGCACTGTAATTTCCCTCCCACCACGTTGGCTCAGGGAAATATTTACTATCTTGGCTTCAGAATTTATTTTTCAACAGAAGTGGCAGGGACCACCCTCTTCCACCCCCTCCTCATGCAGTACAAGTGAAGTAATTCCTGAGATATTATTTTACCCGAACAAATGTGCTTCAGAGTCTCCTTAGCTTTGTACGAAGCCCTGACTTCCTATCAAAATCAAACAGGGACCTTGTCAGATTTGAGGTGGATATAAACAAGAAATGGGAGCCCATAATTGGTGATGGAAATCAGATAAGCTCCTTTTAAATACAACCATTGATAGAGAAATGGGAACTCAAATTACCTTTGATTAAGTCTCTTAAGAAAATAAAGCGTGGGGGAGGGAAAGGAAGGTCTGACTTAGTAAAGCCACCCTCGTGGATAAAATCACTGGGGAAGGAGTGGAGGGAGATGGCTGCAGCTCGTCAGCCTGCCCAGGCTGGATGCAGCAGAACTACAGAAATGCCTCACCCACCGTCAGCAGTGCCAGCACTCGCGTGGAGGGCCACAGAGAGCCACCACAAGCATTTTGGCCCCATCCTCTTTGGCCCCTGATGTCCTCACTGCTCCTGCCTCTGTAGCCAGAGACCAGGCAGAGGTTATGCACACAGAGTCTTCTGAACGCAGATGGGGACACATGCTGCCAGCTTTCTGCAAGCTCTTTAGACTTTCGGGGTTCACCTCACTGCTGCCACATTTAGGTAAATCAAGGGATTTCAGAACTGGACTGTGAGGACTGAGGAAGTTGCTTGATGACTTCAGCACAAACCAATGATGCATTTGTTTGTAAGCCTGTCTGGTGCACCTTTAACAGGAGGAAAAAACAGCCTGGCTGGAGGTCTCTATCTTAATTTCTTGCCATTTCATTACACTTAATTGTAGTGACCAGGGATTTGCAGATGTTTCATCCACTTGGGAATGAAATTCCAATTCCCATCTAAATTACATTTTCAGACACACACCAGACAGCAGGAAAAGAACAACTTCCAAAATTAGTCCAAAATAAGCAAGAAGAAGGATCTTCCTGTGCACAACGTACTATTTGTCAGTAGTCCTTTTCCATTTCCATGGCTTGCTCCCTCTTCGTGTGTCCCCCACCCACCTGATGTGGCTTTCTACATATTTTAAAAACCTTCTCCTGACTCGAAGGCAAAGCCCAAGCACAAAATATAAATATGTTTCAAAAGAGGATGAGGCAGGTTCACTAATACCACTAATATGTGAGTCCCATCTGTTGGCACAGGTGCTCAGCATCCCTCGCCCTGGGGACAGCAGTGCCGTGTGCTGCTCCTTCTCGTGGCACTGCTGCACCACGTGGAAGGAAGGGAGCACGCCCACAGGGCCTGATCCCGATCCCGATCCTGCCAGGAGCCCTGTGGCCTCGGCCAGGCATCCTCGGAGTGGCCGGGTGGCGACACAGCACGGACACAATGAAGGGGATGCACGCTGCCTGAGATGTCACAAGCTTGTTTTCACATGGCACGGCCGGCTCTGAACACCATCCAAAACCGCGTCCTCCGGCAGTACGTGCTGATGCAGCCACGATCAAGTCAAGGTCACCCCCAGCCTGTCACCGTGTCGCCTCACCCCGAACTACAGGCTCCTGGGCTGCACACCAGGCACCCGAGGCTCAGGACAGGTAGGATTGCTGAGCTACTGTAAGTAATACTCCTGGCTTAATTACACACCAAAACCGTATTTGCGGGTCAGTACTCTGTCAGGATAAATAAGCGTTTTCACACAGTATTACATTTCTCTATTTCTTTTGGCTGATAATGTTGGACACTGCCCAAGTCTGTCCCTAATGGCCTCAATAATCATTCTTATCTGGACTCTAATCAGTGTCATATGCAGCCTTATCACGCACACATCTCTGTAAACACGCGGTGTTTAAACAAGTGTAAGGTCACGAGGAACTTCAATATTTTGAGCAAGTTTGTGAAACCCAAACTATTTATTTTTTGAAGACTGCTTAAAATTAAAACTTCTGACTCTGGAAAACTGTATATTTGGGGGCTGTTGGGTTGAAATACTGCTGCATGCAAAAGTGATCTTTATAGTGACGGATGGGTCCCTCTGTGCAGATAAAACCCAGATTTTAAATATTTCTTTTAATTGTTATTGTCTTTGTGCTCAAGGACTGATTGTGGGAAAAATGCCATTCTCTGACCATAAAAATAAAAAGAAAATATAATAAAGCAGTAATTGGTCAATGATGATTGAACTAACGACTTTACAGTGCCAGTCAAACAGACATAGTAATTGCTCTTTGGACTCTTTATGAAGGTACACTACTGTTTCATAAGACTAATCCAGCATTATAAATTCTCCATTTTATGTCAGTTTCCAACATTATCACATAAACCTTATGATAAATTGCATACATTATTAAAGTTCCCTAATTTAGACAGCAAAATGTGTGAGAAAATGAGGGGTTATCTCCTCCGAAAGCAGGTTGGATGCAAGTTGTCACCAAGTCATCTATCCTTTTTTTCCTTTTAGGTTGAATTACATCGCTTGGGAAGTGCTGGGCACTATGACCTGCCCTCCTCCTGCCGTGCTGCCTGACTTTTTCCAGCTCTGAGGAAGAGCAGAAGACGGTGTCATGAACAAGTAACAGGGAGTGTGTACAGGTATCGTTACTTACTGGTGCAAGAGTTGTGCCCAGGGGTGCATGCTGAGAAGAGGGCTCACCTGTGGAGGTGAGTACATGCCCCAAGGGGCTCCCAACAGCAGTACAGCCAGGAGCCAAGGGAGGAGAGCACCGAATCTGCCTGCGTCGTTCTGTAGGGAGGGTGTGGGGCTGAGAAAAGGCAACAGGCTGTCCTGGAGTACTACACTATGCAACAGAGGGAAAGGAGCCCCTCTTTTCCCCCACATCCCTGTTAAGGGATTACAGACAAGCCATCAGTTCTTGGTGTTGCTAATTGAAGTTGGAAAACTATTGTTTTCCATCATGCACTATCTGGAGCCTAACAGTGCTCCCAGAACTCATATTTTACTTTTTCTTTTCTCTCTCTTAAATGCAGCCTTGGAAACGTATCAGGAGAAGACCACGATTTAATTTGCAACATTAGGGTAGGCTCCTCTGGCAATTCCCCATCCTGGTCACGCCCTCCCCCCATGCTCAGACCCACTCCGTGGGATTTGCTGAGGAAGCAGGCTCTCCACACCAGTGCAGTTGCACAGGGTCTGTTCCCTGTGTGGTCAATTCTGAGATTTCACAGCCTCTGCCAGGCATGCTAACAAAGTTTGCAGTAGTTGGCTTGGTGATTGTCTATCAACCACCACCACAAAAGACAGTTTGGTCTCCACAGCGGCATTCAGTCCCCACCCTCCCACTGGACAGCCTTTTCGGACCCATCTGGAAATGACTGGCCAAAGCACAATGTGACACAGACTCTCACCCTGTGCCAACAAGCTTTGTGCAGTGCCACAGGCTTGCATTACTGTGACCCCTTGGTGTGTTTGTGTTGCCCAAGGAGCAATGTCAGCTTCCTCCAGCCCGGGCTCTGCCACGGTAGGAAGCTGCAGCATGAAGCACCAGGAGGAGGTAAAAAAGCAAGCCCTGAACCATGACCACTAGGCTCCCTTGCCTGCTCCAAACTGTACAAAAAATTGACAAGAGGTATCAGATAGAGAAAAAACCCTCACAGGGAGGAAATAAAATGTGTTTGCATGTCAGCGAAAACTCTACAGCACCAAATCACACCGCACACTTTGCATATCCACATGAAAACACATAAGGGAAGAAACTAACAAAAATCTTTGGGTCACAGAGTTAAGTACTGAAACAATATTGCTCCATCATATGCTGTTAACATGCATTGGCACTGCAGGACTTACAGCCCAGGTTGCAATCTCATCTCCAGTGGAAGGGATGAAGATACAAGCTAAAAGAACGAGGAGGAATTTGCAGCAGAAGGGAAGCAGCGAGGGACTTGCACTTGCCTGCAGCCAGAGCCAGGGCGGATGGCACAGCTGTGAAGCAGCTGTGCCCGTGGTGGCTCTAATGCTTGCCAGGCAGTGGGGATGCCCCACTGCAGGCCGCTGCACAGGTCTGAGCCCCTTCGCCTACTGCAATTTCTGTCGGAGAAGCCAAGCTGCGGGAAGGATGGCACAGTCCCTGTTTGGAGTGGAGGGCAGGCGTCCCCAGCCTGCTCCAGCTTGGCACAAGGAGCGGTACGGCAGTGGGTACGGCGGTGCTGGCTAAGGGCAGGGCAGGACAGCTGGCACGCACAGGCTGCCTCCCAGAGAACAACGCCGGGCAGCCAGAGGTGAGCAGCTGAAATACAGCCTTTGTAATTAAGCTTTGTCTGCTGTGCGCTGCTTTGAAGAACGCACTGAGATCACCAAGTGGAAAATATGTCAGAGCTCTGAAAGGGTAATGCCTTGGTTTTCTCCTGCATCAGGCTTACCTACATATAGTATCCAGAGGAGTTCCGGGTACACGTTAAAGGAAAAACATAGGAATTAGCCCTGACAGCAGAAGACAAAGCCTTCCTTGTGGACTTGAAGCACACCTGAACGAGAACACTAGGAGCTCCAGCTTTGGCTCACAGGTCACAGTACAAAGCTCCTCAGACCTGACCTTGACCTCTGGAGAGGAGGGTGGCTTCGTCAGCACTCAAGTCTCTGCAAAACCAAGAATAACTGCTCGGTAGGAATTTAGAAACAGCAATTTCTTCCTGAGCTGCCATCCAACAACAATGCTATTTCGACATGGGGGACGTGGGCAGGACCCTCTGTCGCCTTTACCCGCCCACTGCCCATGGCCCAGGCGCGCCACCCAGCCCCACAGCTGCGGGGTGAGGGAGCTGTCAGAGGCTGGCCACCGACATTTCACATGGCGAACACTCGCTGCACAAATCAAAATTTATATTTGCTCTGTGCAGGCAGCAGTCTCAAGCATCAAAGCTTCTGTTTCAACACTGTGCCAAAACCCATAAAGTTTAAGGCTTGACCAAGCATTGATTCAGCACTAAAGCAGAAGCCTGGGCTCTGGAGACTACTGAATAGCTGGATTAAATAAACACTTTAAAAATACCTCTAGCGCTGCTAATAAAAAATGGGACTAAAGAAATGTATAAATGAACCTTTGTTTGCTGAACAGTTTTTATTTTCATATATATGGCATTTATATTTACAATGGGAAACGTTTTTTCTATAATAACTATAAAAATGAAAGCATTCATGGTGAAACCAAGGTGCTAAATATGCCTATTTAAGGAACACAGGTAAAATTATTTCTATTTGATGCTCATTAACACGGTTCGAGGGTCCTGCCAGCACTTTCTGTCTCTCTCATGGAGAAGGAAGACAAGGAATGATCAGAGGGAGCAAAAGAAAAGGGACAAGGAGGGGAATGTGAGTTACAGAAGCACCCATGGCAGCCAGCACAGCTTCAGTACTTAAGAGTTTCAAAAGGCCAGATGAAAAATAGATGTATTTTTGGTAACAAATTCATCCTGGCTTTTGATCAGGCTGATGCAGAGGTTAGCTAGGCAGTGCTACAGCATAACTGAACGTCTTGTTCTGGAGCTGGCCAGGGCACGTGGGGTACACGGTCGCTCCCCTCACCTCCTTAGCACAGCCTGATCGGTAGCACATCTCTAGGAGCAGAAAGGCCAGATTTAGTGCTGGAAGTGCTCACAACTTCATCTATGGTTTCATTTTACCATCCACTTGACATAAACCTGCTATCCTGGAGTCGTGTGATTGCCTGAAAATTAAAACGAACTGTACTCTTCTGTGATTTATGAATGGCATTTAAAGCTCTGCAAGTGACTCTACTGGGAGTAAGGTATAGCAGGAGAGTGGATGATTCCAGACTAACAGCAGAGTTTAAGAGAGTTGCTTGGGGCTAGCAAAGAAAACCTCATCATTTTACACATGGGATTGTGCAGGGGATGGGGGACTTCAGAGACCCTTCTCCCGTCCTCACTGTAGCCCAACCTGATGCTAGGACCAGGGCAACATGGACAGAGCAGCCCCGGGAAGCAGCTCGGAGAGGGTGGCTTGGCTGAGGAGGAGGGCAGTGGCACTCCGTACGGCACAGGCCTCCCCATCTGGAAGGAATAACCAATTATACCCCACGTCTACTTATGTCTAATTTTAACAGCAAATTTCCTAGGATATAAAACATGATCTGTTAGCCGTCAGACTCAGCACTAACTGATGTCAATGAGCACTGTGTTACCCCAGCACTAAATGTTTTTGAGTGTCTGCATTTAGTACTTCAGGATTTAAAGAGCACATCAGATAGGATCTTCTCGACTGGACCATTTGACAAAGATGCATTTCAAAACATGCCTTTCTCAGGACTTCCTCATCTGCGTAAAAAACAGCACCATTAAACAACAAAAGACTGAAAAAAAAAACCGAAGATATGATTAAAACAAGCTATAACCTGGTTCGGGTGAAAACCAAGTTTGAGGTTGGGCCACTGAGGCACTCTCATAGCTTCAACATAGGGAGGAAGGGTCATTAAAAGTGTACTAATGCAAAACCAAACTATGGAGCTACCCCAAAAAAAACTATCAAAGTGTAACTGTGAACTGTTCCACCTAATAAAGTGACTGACTTTACGTTTCTCTTTATGGCATTTACTCACTGACAAAACCCCTTGGGTCTCCTTTGTTAATGTTCCCCACAAGTTCCCTGTGTTGCCCATCCAGTGCCAATGCAGGAGATGCGTCGTCTGCCCTATCTGTAATAAGCTGTAATAGGGCTGAGAGCTGCCAGAATCTACCTAAAATGTTTCCCACCTGATGTTACTTATTTTCACACTTTCTACCACAATGACAAATTTCATTTTTTTCCTACTATCAATCTTTTATCATTGGGTTTGACAACTTTTGGAGCTTGAACAAGTGATCCGCAAAGAAAGTTGACAGAGCATGCCAAAGGAAAGACATGGCATGGCTGCTTCAAATAAGGCCAGGAAGATGAAGTATAGCTGCAAAATGATGGCTACTCCTGCCCTTGCTAGGAAACAACTGGGTTGCTACAGCCCAAACATGCTGTAAGTTAGGGAGATACTGCACTGAATGCCCTGCAAAGAGGGAATTATAGTAATGAAGTCTCATGGTCAAAAAGACTGGGGCTGCTCCTAGGAGTTCACTGCGGGATACTAAAGGGCTCACCGCAGCCTACGCAAACTTCACAACAAAAAAAAATCCCCTTTGATACCACATCAACATGTGGCAAATTTTCAGAGAAAGCGTGGGATCAAAAGCCTCACAAAGTCTGCCAGGTCACTGAAATACCTCTGAGCTTCCCTCTCACTAGGCAAGGGAACAGCAAAAGGAGTGTTTTGTTGTTTTTTTTCCTGTGATACTCCTACCCCACGCAGGATTCCCTTGGCTGAAAAGAAAGATGTCCTGACATTCCCTTCAGCTTTAATCTTCCCCTGAGGGGTTTCTGAGCACCCTTGCCCTATCCGCAGATGAAAAAAAAACTCATTTACAATAGTTGGGAGACACAGAATCCATGTTTTTCTTCTAAAGGACCTATCCACCTAGCTTCACACATACATTGACTTGTGACTTTTTCCTAGGTGCCTCATAAGAGGCCCTTTAACAGCACAAACGGATGTCCTGTGGGTCCTTATCTCTGTGGTCCTTATCTATCTGTGGGCCTGCCAGTCATCAGCAAAAATCTTGACAGCAAGTGCTGCTGGTGGTTCAACAAGGCACCCAGTTTTTCTTGTACAAAAGCAGTGAGAGGCATTTCCAGGGTGAAATCCCTACGCAAGGGCAACTGTGGTATCCAGTCAGGCTTGGGATAGCAGAATAATGTGGGTTTGGTTAAGTAGGCAGACAAGGAAATATCTTTGAAAGGAGAAAATCTGGGGTCAGCCCACAGCAGCACACCCTCTTCCAACATTCAATCTTAAGGACAAGTTTGGGCAGAAATATCTCCATGAGGACATTTGCTCCTGGTCCAGTGTATCTCTACTGTCTCAAGTTAGAAACTTGGAAGTTTTTTCCTAATATGCCTTTCAAATCCTGCAGGTGAGTGAAACCTGAGTACCTCCCTGCTCAAGCCTACAGTCAAAGCATTCCTGTTCTCCAGATGTATTTTCCCGTTCCTGCAGAGTTCAAAGACACCCAAGGAAGCTTGGTGCCAATCAGCTGCTAACTCTGGCAGCAAGAAAATACCTTTCTTGCTACCTTGCTTTCTTTCTGGCAAGAAATACCAGCCTTTGCTTTTCAGAGCAGTTAACCTTACTCTGCAGAATGGTACTGCAACTTGGATCCGAGGTTTTCTGTAATCACCAGAGTGATGGAAGATGACACATCCCTTTAATCTCAGAACCAAGCAGCAATCTCAGTGCCAAACTGCACAAAAGTTGCTGATTCAATCTTGAGGAACTACCTTTTCATAAAAGAGCTGTGATGGGAAGGTGAGACAGGCTCCTGAAGTAGCGGCGTTGCTGCTATGCAAACAGGGTTGCAGGTGGAGACTTAATCCCTGTCCCAGGCTGCAGGATGCAGTCCTGCTGTGGGCACCCAGCCTTGCACTGCCGATAGCACAGAGCTTGGAAACTTCACTGCCTGTCACGCACAGCTGGAACCCCTGACCCAGCACAGTTTCTTTCCTATGTGAACAGCATAGCAATATATAGAGATATGTTCCTTCCTAAAGCTGTGTAAGAAAAGAGTTGACTATGCAAACAGCGAAGTTAACATGCCATGAGTACTACTGCAGCACTCCCCACAAGGCTAGCAAACACACACAGGAGTCCTGAACAGAGAAGAAAGATCAAAATTAGCCCTCTGGGGGTTGTGGTTTGCTACTTCGACTGTTCAAATAAGCCTAAATTTTTAAATTCACTAACAGGAGGCACCTTCTGCCAGTATTTAAGCATTTCATTCTGAGGGCTGCATTTCTGAGGCCCTGAGAGCTGTATCACAAGCGTGCAGCACCCCAAAAAGGAAAATTGGAGTGTTCAGGGCTCTGCCCCAGCCTCTCCAGCCCAGAGCCTGCAGGAGCCGAGCCCCCACACTGCCAGAGAGCTGCACGGAAACGCTGCTTTACACGAGAGGGAAACAGTTGGCAAACATCTGAAAATACCGTCCTCTAGCCTTTTTCTAATATGGCTGTTTTTACAACTACTGCATCTCTTCATGGCTGAGGTACACTTTCTCCAACCTGTGCTTTATTACCCTGGTAATATTTGGGGGTTGGTGTATTTAGCCAGCGAATCATGGGGGGGCCCTGTTTCCCTGAATGAAAGGCCAGTATTACCTAACCCAAGTTGCTTTTCTGTACAAAACTGCCCCTGTAGTGCTGTCACACTTGGGCACTTACAAGCACGGAGCACATCTCCCTGCAGAAGGGCTGGCCACCTCAGGCGGCCCTGCTCATCTGGTGGGGCAGAGGGCCGCAGCCCCTCACGCAGCCCCTCACGCAGCCCCAGCCTCCCCTCCCTGCCCCACCAGAGCCCTGTGCCCTACACAACAACCCCCGTCTCCTCGTTTATTTCTCCTTCTGCATTCCGCCCCGCTGTTTTGCACTAACTAGAGGCATTTACCCTCAGCCTGCCCCAGGGGTATGGGACAGCCAGGTCCCCTCTCCCCACTGCCCAGGGCAGAGGCATGGGAAAGTCTCCACATCGGCCTGGCGGCCCCAGCTCCAGGGTGCTCCAACTGCTCCACTTCCACACGTGCTCGCCGACTGAAAGCTTTTCATGCAGCTTCCCAGACCAGGGAGAAACACGTTTCTTTTTAAAAATGGAAGCGTCATAATACTTCTGACTTGCAAAAAAAAAATTACCATCAGATATGTTTGTGCAGCAAGCTCATTCTTCCCTTTTTATAAAGCCACAAGAGATATAAAATAAAGAACATCCAAGGACCACATGAAAAGGATGTCTGGATCTGTTAAAACATAAAGAAGGCTCTACCAGCCAAGGGCAAAAGTTTAGCAACAATAAAAGTGTCTTTAGATTATTTTTTGTTGTTGTTATTTTATATTTTTTTATGCAGAGAGAGGAAAAGGGTTTGTGGTCATGTTTTCCAGCTTTATGTATATTTGTCTATCATTTTAATATAAACAGGGTGTATTTATAAAGCCTAAAGAAATGAGAAACAGATTCACTGGTTTCTAAATGCCAAGAAGTCTCTTCAAGGATGATAAGCAATTGAAGAGGAAAGTCAATCAAACTTTTATGACACTTCTGACCAAGGGTTTTATTTTTATTGCACGAAATCCAATGTGACAACAACAGATATATACAGTAGCAGCACCCACCCGTCCTTCTGTTGTGAGGGGCCTGCCAGCATTCCCAGTAAAATCCCTTTTCTGAGGGGAAAACAATGCTTGAATTCACATATCATTTGACAGAGAAGTTCTCAGTGCCTCTGAATTACTAATGTACGCAGGAAAGCGTATAGAAATGGATACACAAGTACAATTTTCATATATGCATCCACAAAGACCAATACTCCACAGAGCCCCTAAGGAAACATGATCTGTCTTCTAAAGCAAAAGCTCAGGGGAATACAGAAATCCTTCAGTAGCCCTGACAAAATTAAACAGAAATGGAATAAAGTACGAAAACAGACAATGCAGCTGGTGCGTTATTTTGCACCAATCCCAAATATTCAGCGCACAGAGTGGTACAGACAATTTTATATTGACAAGGCAGAACTTCAGTTGTCAGGTTTTGACAGGCCATTTTGGTAGCGAAGAAGGTTTGGCTTTTTCCTGGGAGAGGGGGAAGCGGGAGAGGAATCAAGGTGCTAATTAAAGACATAGAGCGTATTATGTGCCCACAGAAAGAAAATTGGAAAGTCTCGTTAATGGCTCTTTTGATAAAGGGCATCCAAAAACGGTGACTAAAACACAACGCAGTGGAAGGATCTGTATATTTTACAGAGGGGGGATGCTGCATACTCCAAAATGTACAGTTCCTCTCCAGGATAAGTGTTTATAGAAATTTTGAGACCAATTCATCAATAAAGTTTTAGGAGAAATGAGTTTTATGTCATTAAGCAACTGTGACTTATCCATCAATTGGCCAGAAAACAAAAAGCAGGATAGGGCTTGGGGAAACGAGTAACAATCTTTTTGAGATCAAAAAATCTTCGAAGAAAGTTTTTCTAATTTCTCATGATAACCCAGTCTATGGTACTGACGGAGACCAGGGACAACCCCATTGCGCCACTTGGAGCTGTGACACATACACACTCCCTGGATTTATCCATTTACTTTGAGTCTTTATGGCTAGTAATCAGTTCAAGCCACGAAGTCCAGCTTACAACACAGGTATGTTAACAAGTTGGGGGGGGGGGGGGAGAGGCTACTTTGAACTAGAATGTATGTTGTCTTATACAGAGGAGAAGGTTTCTGTAGAATGAGTAAGGGTCGATTGTTAAGATCCCCATTTTTGTGGCGTTTCTCATGCTTGCCCCAAAGTACACTGGAGCAGATGCGGAGCGGCGTTCTGTGCTGGGCTGGGAAGCCCGGCAGACTGCCTGCCCTGTGGTGCCGCCACGTCCCCAATGCTTGTGACCCTGCCTGCCACATGCACACGGGCTCCAGCACGGCTCTCTGCCACCCTGCTTCCCAGGGAAAATGGAGCTTTCCGAACCTTTAAAAAAAAATAAAATAAAATAAAAACATTTTAAAGAAGTTGGTTCTCAAGTATGCACCACGGCTTGGTTCTCTGTACTGTTATTTTTTTCTCATCTCCTTCAGCTTACCAGCTCCCAACAGTTACCTGCCAGAAAGAGAAGCTCCTTTATTTTTTCCATCATCACTTTGGATGAGCGTCCTCAAGTGACTGAAGTGTTTACACTGCATTCAGTTTTGGCACAGATGCTCTCAGTTTTATTTTATCTGTCAGATGAAATTCATCCTGGTGTAAATCCAGAGTAAATCCCAAGCAACACCAGTACGAATCACTAAAACCACTCCAAAACCACACAACACAGAGGATTTGACCCTGAAATCGCCACAAGCTTTCCTGCCAGTTGAGCTGGACCCCGCTCCCATCTCAGCCCACCAGCAGCAGCTGCCTGTGGGCCCGCTGGGCCCCGCAGCTCCCGGGCAGGTGGGCACCGAGCCTCACTTGGCAGTGTGCAAGGGGAGAAACAAAGCAGAAAGGCACAGCCGTAGCCCAGGAGTGAGGGACTGGGGTGTCTTTTGTTGCCATGGCTTTACTGCAATCACTGAATCACAGAATCATCTAGGTTGGAAGAGACCTCCAAGATCACCGAGTCCAACCTCTGACCTAACACTAACAAGTCCTCCACTAAACCATATCATTAAGTGCTAAGTCTAAACGTCTCTTGAAGACCTCCAGGGATGGTGACTCAACCACTTCCCTGGGCAGCCCATTCCAATGCCTAACAACCCTTTCAGTAAAGAAGTTCTTCCTAACATCCAACCTAAACCTCCCCTGGCACCTCCCCTTAGCCCATTCCCCCTCATCCTGTCACCAGGCAAGTGGGAGAATAGACCAACCCCCACCTCTCTACAGCCTCCTTTCAGGTACCTGTAGAGAGCGATAAGGTCTCCCCTGAGCCTCCTCTTCTCCAGACCGAACAACCCCAGCTCCCTCAGCCGCTCCTCGTAAGACTTGTTCTCCAGACCCCTCACCAGCTTCGTCGCCCTTCTCGAGCACCTCGATGTCCTTCTTGTAGTGAGGGGCCCAAAACTGAACACAGTACTCGAGGTGCGGCCTCACCAGAGCCGAGTACAGGGGCACAATCACTTCCCTAGACCTGCTGGCCACACTGTTTCTTATGCAAGCCAGGATGCTGTTGGCCTTCTTGGCCACCTGAGCACACTGCTGGCTCATATTCAGCTGCCTATCAACCAGTACTCCCAGGTCCTTCTCGGCCAGGCAGCTTTCCAGACACTCATCTCCCAGCCTGTAGTGCTGCTTGGGGTTGTTGCGCCCCACGTGCAGGACCCAGCACTTGGCCTTGTTGAACTTCATACAGTTAGCCTCAGCCCATCGGTCCAGCCTATCCAGATCCTCCTGCAGAGCCTTCCTTCCCTCGAGCAGATCGACACACGCACCTAACTTGGTGTCATCTGCAAACTTACCGAGGGTGCACTCGATCCCCTCATCCAGATCATTGATAAAGATATTAAAGAGAACTGGCCCCAGCACTGAGTCCTGGGGGACTCCACTAGTGACCGGCCTCCAACTGGATTTGGCTCCATTCACCACGACTCTTTGGGCCCGGCTACCCAGCCAGTTTCTAACCCAACGAAGCATACGCCAGTCCAAGCCAAGAGCAGCCAGTTTCTCGAGGAGAATGCTGTGGGAAACGGTGTCAAAAGCCTTACTGAAGTCAAGGTAGATCACATCCACAGCCTTTACCTCATCCACTAAGCGTGTCACTTGGTCATAGAAGGAGATCAGGTTCGTCAAGCAGGACCTGCCTTTCATAAACCCATGCTGACTGGGCCTGATCGCCTGCTTGCCCTGCAAGTGCCGCGTGATGACACTCAAGATAATCTGCTCCATGAGCTTCCCTGGCACTGAGGTCAAACTAACAGGCCTATAGTTCCCCGGGTCTACCCTCCAGCCCTTCTTGTAGATGGGCGTCACATTTGCTAGCCGCCAGTCGACTGGGACTTCCCCTGATAGCCAGGACTGCTGATAAATGATGGAAAGCGGCTTGGCCAGCTCCTCCGCCAGTTCTTTCAGTACCCTCGGGTGGATCCCATCCGGCCACATCGACTTGCATACATCCAAGTGCTGTAGCAGGTCGCCAACCATTTCCTCGTGGATAGCGAGGGCCACATCCTGCTCCCCATCCCCTTCCACCAGCTCAGGGTACTGGGTATCCAGCGAACAACTGGTTTTGCCGCTAAAGACTGAGGCAAAGAAGGCATTGAGCACCTCAGCCTTTTCCTCATCTTTTGTAACTAAGTTTCCCCCCGCATCCAGTAAAGGATGGAGATTCTCCTTAGTCCTCCTTTACGTGTTGATGTATTTATAAAGACATTTTCTGTTATCTTTGACGGCAGTAGCCAGATTGAGCTCCAGATGAGCTTTGGCCTTTCTAATTTTGTCCCTGCACAGCCTCGTAACATCCTTATAGTCCTCCTGAGTGGCCCGTCCTCTTTTCCAAATATCATAAACCCTCTTTTTTCTCCTAAGCTCGAGCCACAACTCTCTGTTCAGCCAGGCCGGTCTTCTTCTGCGCCGGCTCGTCTTTGGGCACATGGGACAGACCACTCCTGAGCCATTAAGATTTCCTTCTTGAGGAGTGCCCAGCCTTCCTGGACTCCTCTGCCCTTCAGAACCACTTCCCAAGGGACTCTGCCAACCAGTGTCCTGAACAGCTCAAAGTCAGCCCTCCGGAAGTCCAAGACAGCGTTTTACTGGTCCCCTTCCTGACTTCGCCAAGAATAGAGAACTGAACCATTTCATGGTCACTCTGCCCAAGACAGCTCTCGACCACCACATCTCCCACCAGTCCGTCACTGTTTGTGAACAGAAGGTCTAGTGGGGCACCTCCCCTGGTAGGCTCTCTAACCAGCTGCGTCAGGAAGCTATCTTCCACGCTCTCCAGAAACCTCCTAGACTGCTTTCTCTGGGCTGTGTTGTGCTTCCAGGATATGTCTGGGAAATTGAAGTCCCCCACGAGGACAAGAGCCGACGATTTTGAAACTTTTGCCAGCTGCCTGTAGAATTCCTCATCCGTCTCCTCATGCTGGTTTGGCGGTCTGTAACTGACCCCCACCAGGATGCTTGCCTTGTTGGCCTTCCCGCCGATCCTAACCCATAGGGACTCAACCTTATCATTCCCAGCCTCAAGCTGTGAGTGAACCTTTTTCGGGTGCAGGCTCACAGCTGCCACTGCCACACGAGGGACATGGTGACGTGTGGCTGAGGACAGCGGGGCCCTCAGGGATGGTCGAGTCATCAGACAGCTCCCATCCCTCAGAGAGGTTGGAGCCAGAGCACTTCTACTCATCCACAGCTTTGATTCAGGAAGGCCGAGAAGTTAAATATAACGTGACATGAAAAACACAGGGAGGTATCATCAGTAAAATGATAGAGCAGACTGTCCTCTTAAACACTAGGAGACTGCTATCCACTAGACAAGCAGAATTAATAATTCATACTGAGTAACCTGGAAAACTACACCTCCTGACTATGCCTGCAAGCAGCTTACAATTTGGTTTTATTCATTATTCTTGGAAACATCCATGGATAATTCTTGGTCCACTAGAATTGCTATGGGAAGCAAATTCAAAAAGGGCTATGAGCACAGCTTTGGCCACTACAGCTGATTTTTTCTGGTCAGACAAATGTAATGGTCAGCTGGACACAGAGTCAATGTCAGAGCATTTGCTCAGCTCCCCTGCAACTGCTTCATTTTCTCAACTCATTAGGTAACACGTAACAAATACTTGGTGTGAGGCTCCAAGGCAATGCACAGTTCTTTTCCATGCTTGTTTCCAGTTGCGTTTAGTGGCAGGAGGAAGGTGGAGGAAGGCAGAGGAACTGCAGACTGTACTTTCCTGGAAGCATTTGCAAATGCCTTGACAAGTATATGCCAAGGACAGTCTAACCACCTTTGATCCTGAATCCTTGTGGAGGATGAGATCTCCTGAGATCCCTCCTGCTCTGCATTTCACGGATTTTACAAACCACCGGTACAAACGTTCTGGCTCTGGGTAACACAGAGCCAGTGGCAAATTGCATCACCTGACACTGATTTTGCTAATGAAAAACAGCACCCCCATCACTACAGATGGAGTCGGCTGAGTCCTGAACTTCCTTGCTTTTCTGGGATTAGTCAGACCCATAATGGTCCTTTAAACTTTTTTTTTTCTCTGTGGTTAAATTTTTTATATCATGCTTATCATCCAGGGAGCTGCTAGAAATAATAGCAAACATGCATGCACAAGGGTCACACAACTGCTGAAATGTTAATGCAGTTTATTCTCTCTGGATGCTGCCATTCTCCTGACCCAAGAAGTCTCTGCTTCTGCAAGGAGCAATGGAGGGAGGCTTCTAGAACTCTCTGCTCATTGTTCCGAAACAATTCAGTCCTGACACCCAAGCTCACACACATTGCACCAAACTCACGGCCCCATCAAGGACATGGCTCCGAGCCTCGGCAGCTCCTCCTCAGGGCTCATCCCCTGAGCAGCCACAGGGTGTGCAAACGCTCCCAGTGCTCTGAGCGCTGCTGAATGACAAGAAAGGTGGGGAAAAAAAGGCATTAAAAGGAAGGAAAAATAGCAGAAATCACTGACTTTCTCTGCTTGGAGCAGCAGAAGGAAAGCCACAGCAGCAGGACAGCTGCACAGTGCCCCTGTGCTCCTGCACACCACCCAGTGTGCCTGAGCGGCCAAGCTGCCAGCGGTGCAGTACGCGAGCAGGCAAGCACATCCCCGGGCACTGCACTGTGCCCACCATCACGTGATGTCCATGAGATCTTATGATGGAAAGCAAACAGAGCACAATCAGTCTGTATTTAACCTCTCAGTGCCAGTCATGGTTTGATAGGCCTCACCCCTCCAGGCCCTTTATCACTGTTTTGTGAATTTCCCTCGTTTTAACAGTCAGTAAGGATCAAAAGTCACTTCTGAACGCATTTCTGTCAATATGACTAAGGCACAAAGTTGGTTAAAAATTTCACAAGTCACACACATGCAGACAAAATGAACATTTGGCAATATTTGTGCTGCCAAAATTAAAATTAGGGTCCTGGGCTGCCCAGGCTGCACCTTCAGGCGGTGGGGAAGGCTGGTGTCCATTGGATGGAGACAAAAAGTGCCTAAGCCAGGCTCTTACCCTGAAATGCCCTTGGGGAAGGTCTGTGCTTTCCTTCAGCCTCAGAAGGAAGGTTTGAAGCTAGTCACTGGGAAACTTCCCACACACTCACTCCCCAAAGGCTTTGTTTGTCACTTCTTACCCAGAAAGCCAACTGTTCCCTGGGCTGCACCAAAAGCAGCGTGGCCAACAGGTCAAGGGAGGGGGGATTCTCCCCCTCTGCTCTTGTGAGACCCCACCTGGAGCCCTGCTTTCAGCTCTGGGGCCCCCAGCACAAGACATGGACCTATTACAGCAGGTCCAGAGGAGAGCCACAAGGATGATCAAGGGGCTGGAGCACTTCTCCTATGAAGACAGGCTGAGAGAGTTGGGGTTGTTCAGCCCCATCAGAAGGGAAGGCTCTGGGGAGACCTCATTGCAGCCTTCCAGTACCTAAAGGGGGCCTACAGGAAAGCTGGGGAGAGACTCATTTTCAGGAGGTGTAGTGATAGGGCAAGGGGTAATGCCGTTAAACTAAAAGAGGGTAGACTGAGATTAGATATTAGGAAGAAATTCTTTACTATGAGGGTGGTGGGGCACTGGAACAGGTTGCCCAGAGAAGCTGTGTATGCCCCAGTTGGAACTTGGTGATCTGTAAGGTCCCTTCCAACCCAAACCATTCTGTGGTTCTAGTCTGTGTTTTAACTAAGCAAACCAAAACTGGGGGGTTCAATTTCTGAAGCCCGAGAGTGAACAGATCAATATATCCTTCCTGTCCTCATCTTTCCTACTTTGTTTTTTTCTGCTGATAAAAGTGAAATTATTTCAGTTTCCTAACAGAAAGAAAATGAAAAAAAAAAATAAACCAAAGCAGAACCTCACCACGTAATTTTTTCCAGCAAATCAAAGCAATTTTTTTCAATTAAAAAAATGTTTTGATGAAAAATTACAACCACTTTTCAGTGAAGTGGCTTTATAGCTTCTCTTAATCTAACAGAGACTCCCACATAGAGGCTGCATGGTTTAGCCAGCTGTAGCATCCCTCATGCAGTCCCCTTCTGCAGAGCTCCTGGCGGTGCAGCACCGATATTTATAGCCTGGATTCCCAGAAGGGAAATCGCCAAGGTGCCGCTAATTAGTTCTCCTAACACACTGTTAATAACAAGGGGCAACACAACTTGTCTCACCAACAGCAGGTTTGTGCCTGTTTGTGATGGGGGCTGGGGCATCCCACAGGCACTGCTCGGGGAAGGAACTCCTCGGCTGAAACAGGGATCCCCTCTCCCCGGCTTTCCCCACAGCAGGAGGAGCCCGCTGTCAGATTTGCTGGGAGAGGCAATGGCCACATTCAGACTGGAGCTGAGCTCCTGGCCACACTTCACTTCCACCCTGGGACGGGGCATCATGATGCACCAGTGTCCTGTGCCTGGCCTCCAGGAGAAAATCCAGCACTGTGGCTAGAAAGGAGCCCTTCTGGGCCCAGGGCAGGTCTCCAAAGAGGATGGCGGGGGCAGCCCAACCTTGGTACCTGCACCATATGTGCCAAAGCCACCAAAATGGCTGGCAACACTGGTGTGAGCTGGGCTCAGGCTCAGACAGACTGATAGAGTTATGACAAGTCCCACTGTGATTCCCTTTGGACTGGATACATTCACAGGTATTTGCCCTAGGGGAATTATTGTTGGAGTGAAATCCTATCTTTACTTAGAGGTGAAGGTGACTTGTGACAACCCCAAAGCAAGCAACACAAAATCCACTTCAACTGAGAAACACATAGCAAGCCACAGCCTCAAGAAAATGTGTAGAAAACATCATCAAATGAGTGACAGATCTGGAACAAACCTATCTGCTCAGGGACATTTCACAGAGGAAATGGTTACCTGCTGGAGAAGCAGTGAAGAGACATTGAATTAAAAAAAAAAAAAAAACAAACTCTAGCACCTCAGATGCTACTACCTTCTGGGCAAAGGAGGGAGATGGACTGAAATCTCTTACCATCGTGATCCATAAAGCCATAAGCCCTTGAAATGTTTCCAGTTCCTACACTGAAATACTTCAGTACTGTACAGTCCTGTTAAAAACACCCACCACAAATCAGAGCTCTGCTTGCCACCCTCTCCCAGTCCTCTGCAGAATTAAGTGGTGTTACCCAGCTGACCCCCAACCCACAGGTAATAGATATCGAACTCTTTAAAAGATATTATGACTCCTTGTTGCCAAGAAGGCAGTCATTAGCATGCTGCCATGGTTCAAAGTGCTAGCCTGTGCTCATCCTTTCACAGCAAGTACAAATTCACGTGGGTGAGCATCTGGACAAGTATAGATCACAGGAACTACAGAATAAGGAGTACAAATTTCAAAAGAAAGCAAGTCACTAGCTGAACTCTGACAAGCATGCATGCCATTGCTAAGAGTCATTAAAGATGACTATGAAGGCTTATATACTTCTACATCTAGCTATACCTTGCCTTTGTTAACTAGCTACAGGCTGCCGAGTCAGATGAAACCACTGCATGTTCTATCTTCTCATGAACTAGATGACCAAACTACAAGGAAACTTCGGCCTCCCCGAGAACAGTAGTTTCTATTTTCCTCTGATTTATTTGCAAAAAGGTCTCAATGCCATGTTCTTGAAACCTTTCTGCAATCACTTAAGTAAGCAACATTCTGCTTTTTAAAAGGTCAATTGAAAGGTTTGCAGGCATGACTGAAGCAATTTTTCATTTAGATGTCACTGAAATGCCCCTAGGTGTATTTCCTTGGTTTCTCTACTATCTTGAGTAGATACCAATCGTAAGAGCATCCATTTTAGATTATCTCCTTCAGAGAGGCTAACCATGGGATACAGGGAACAATAACAACTTTGCCTGGCTGAGGGTGTTCAGGTCAGTGCTGAATATGCAGTGAACGTCATCTAGCTGATTATTTTTATATGTTATTCACTAATTGCAACCTGAAAACTCAAAGTCTTGTTGGATTTTGCACATCAAATGTTGTTATTTATTAAATGTTTCCAAAATTATACTGTTAGCTTGAAAAGAAAAAAGAAGAAAAGAAACACAGCCTAGCTGCTTTATCTCAGATGATCCACTGGGTCTAACAAAAACATCCACTGTTCTTAAAATACTCTGAGTTCATGCTACCAGTAAAGCATGGAAGGCTTTGCATGGCTGGGCTCCATATTTTTGCATACGGAGCCCAGCCTTTATATCTCTGGTCCTGTTCTGTGTTCTTGTGACATCTGCACCCTCCCAGTCTTCTTGAAGCAGTCCTGAGAGGCTGCTGGAGCCCTCAAATAAGAAGAAAAATGCATTAGAACTGAAGAACAGTCTTCATGAAGGAAAAATACTTTGGGGGAAAAAATGAGCTAACTTTAAAAAAAAAAATTACTGTTGTGATGTTGCACTACAATGGTTTTCACCTGCCAAATACTTAGCATAGAGAGAGGAAGTCACACGTACCACACAAAAGGATGTCTTCTATATAGCATGGTGAATAAAAATAATAATCATTTCCAATAAATTCAAGCCACATTCATGTTTGGCAGCCTTCCCATTGTGCCAAGAATTTATCCAACGCCCCTTTTATTTATGATGAAACAGAAGTGACATAACACTTTGTCATGAAAGAATGCTGTAAATGATGCTTTTTTTAATTATATACACTGTTGTTCTTGAAACAACTCTCCAGTAATTTATGTTTATAGCCCTACACACATGCTGCGGAAGTGGATATAAAATGCAGCTGTGGTCAATGGCCACGTGATTTCAATCTGACGCTAGCTCAACGTTCAGGCTGGAAGAAAAAAGAGGGAGCAGACGCTCCAGCAAGTGCTCTTCCCTCCCCTCCATTTTTGCAATGTTATTGAAGTACCGGCCTACAAAAAAATCAGATGTTCAGTCACTCAAGCTACAAACAAGAAAAACATTCTGGCAGCCAAATCTGAACTCTGGTGGGTCTTCAGCAGATTAACAGCAGCAGCAGAAAATGCCGATTTCTGCTGAAAATCTGGAGCAAGAAGAATGCCCTTAGGTTATATTGCCTTTCCAGCCCCTCAGAGCGTCGCTAGCAGCCAGGGATTCCTACCCATCTTACCAGCAGAGAGACCTGCAGGTTGCTTCAAGAGATTTTCAGCAATCACTAGCTAGGTCCAACTGTGCTTTTCATCTCATACCCATTTTCCATAGCTTCTCAAATGTTGTTAAAGCAAATATTTATAGACTTTTGAACATTACTATTCTTACGTTTCACTGCAGCCAGCACAGACAAAACCATACCCAGCAAAATGAAAGACAGAATTTGCTGCAATTTGGGACCCTCACAGAGCATATTTTGGTTTGCAGTATTAATAAGAATGCATTTGTCCTCCCCCTTCTCCCACTTGTCCTTGTCAATATAGCCACTGAGCTTTATTCACTGGGAATATAAGTACCAAAGCAATGAGTCAAGTCCTTTGAATTTGGGATATAAAAGGCATCAAGGATGTGAAAATTCAGAAAAGCAATAGCTTTAAGATACCAGCAACTGTCTACTGACCTCAGCCAATTTATACAAGTGAATAGATTGGAGCAGAGCAGAAATAGAGAGCACCAATATTTCAATCGGAGCTACAAAACTACACAGTAGAGAACCCAATGAAAGAGCAGGGCTACTGTCAGTTGTGTCCATATATCAACTGCAAGGTAAAGATACAGAAAGTGACATAAACAGAAACTGATGTGTGACTTTGGAGAAGAGCGATGGTAGACCACTGAAAATTCTTTGCACGTGCACAAGATTAAAAGAAGAAAAAATGCAAAGGTGATCAGAGAAGAAATAGGCTTCTCAAAAACACAAATACGCATTCTGCTCTTTGCTTTTGGTGAAATTTAATATATGCACATTCTTCATTTTCTGCTGTTTTTATTGGTTTTGTTTGCTTGTTTGTTTGTTTTCCCCGCATTCCACTTTTTACACCTACAAATTTAATGCCTCAATTCCTCCTGATATTCAGAACCCTGAGGGGTCCCAGAAGTCAGCAAAGTTATAGATCACTGGGCCAAATTCAGTTCTGATCAAACACTCAGTCTGAAAACGAAGGGTAAATCCTCTGTGCCTTGCTGAACAAACCATAAAGCCTGTGAATCCTGAGCCTCTTTATCTCTTTCCTCCTGCCTTATTTCAACATGCAAGTTGGGTCCACTCTTCCCATTAAGCTTTCCGACTTCCAAATAAAATCATCCTTTGAGTTCAGATGATTAGGAGAGCCAAAAGGCATTGTTTTAGTTTTTCCTACATTTAAAACCAGTTTGTTTTCCTTGAACCAGTCTGTCAAAGTCTTTTTGCAGTTCAGGCGTTATGTGAGAAACAGATTTGCCATTAAAATGCACAGTCGTGCCATCTGTATAAAAATGTATAGCACAGTAATGACATAGCCTTGCAAAATCATTAATAAAAAGAAAAAAACAGGAATGACTGACACTACTCAACTCGGGGAGGGGGGAGGATAGAGGGGAGAGACATTGACACCTTTGACTGACAAAGGGGGGAAGAGACAGCCCTGTGAAGAGAAACAGATTGATGCTTCTCCCAGACTCTTTGTCTTCCTGACAGAGCACAGGCAGCAGCACGGGCCACCTACTTGCTGCGCTACTGCCTGCAGCACGTTCAGCCAAAAGCTTTGGTGAAGCTCGCTAAAAAACGTTCCCACTACAATTTCATTTACGTGGGGTGTGCTTGAAAGAGCCTATTACTGATTTTTTAACTCAGGTCAAACCCCGATGGTGCTGAGAGACTCCCACTGCTCTGTGTCCTGCCGGACTGCTGCCCCTGTGCCCCAGGGTCACCCTGCTCACACCAGAGCCCTCTTTCCGAAGACTGGCAGGCACCCAGCTCTTTTCACTCGCAGGCACAGGTGACATTACAGCAGCCACGTCCTTCAGGTTGCCCGTTACGGGGACTACGCCATGAGCCAAGGGAACAGCAGCGATGTGGAGTTGCTTCAGCGGCCCACAAAAGGAGCACTGGCTGCTGTCAGCCAGCACATCACACTTGCACGGTTTGATTTAGGTTCAGGGTTGAGGTGTATTGGTCCCACCTCTCTCTGACCAGCCAGAAGGACACTGTGATTCACCAGGAGAGACATGCCAGTCTCTTCCAAAAATACGCCCAGAAGGGAAGAACTGATGAGGGCACCTGAAAAGGATGCACATATGTTTTCTTGATGACTAAATAACAACCAGTTCTCTAGGCTCATCTGCAGGTCACCCAGGTGAATGTTCTCCTTAGGCTGAAGCCTTCTAAAAATATCATGGAAAAGCTTCACTTCTGGCCGTGTTGTTTACCAAGCATCCCTGAACCTTTGTTTACCCATCATCTCGTCAACGTGGCACATGCATCTTTGTGCTATCAGCTGCATGCTCCACCCTTTGTGGCTGGCCAAGCGCTTAAAGCTGACTGCAGCCCACAGCCTCTGAACACGCCTGGGTCACAGCCCAGGTCTTCCAACCGATTCTAACAACATGTGCTGAAAATGCAAAAGCATCAAAACAAAAAAAGTCATAAGAACATCTTTACAAGGTATTTGCTAGCATTCACCCCAGGGACTTCACTATCATTTGACAGAAAACATTGTAATTGTGGTGGAATTATAGATTACAGTTTTACTCGGACTTCCTAAAGTTAACCTTTACCATTACAGACCTAAATTTGGAGCAGTCCATTGTGCCACTTGGAAAAAAGCCACTAGTTCAGCACTAGCAACTCCGGTTGTATAAAAAGAACTTTTTAAATGATGATCTGTGTTTCATAAGTGTTGCACTATTTTTAGAAAGATGAGAAAGTAAAGTATGCCTCCTTTTAAATCTGGCTTTTACTGCACCCTGTAATTTATGGCAATATAATAAGTAATTTGCAAATAAAGATTTGAGACAACATTTTAGCATTAGTGTTTTTAAGACAAAACAAACATTCAAAATAAAACCTAAACCACAGCAATGAAATCTATCATTAAATGCCTACTTTTTGCTAAATTTGTAGTTATGGGAGCTTAAATCTCAAACATTTGTTGTGACCTCTTGCAAAGTAAAAATAATCATATTATTCATTGTGGTTCAAGACCAATATAGGGTATTATTTCATTCTAGCCTTAAGTATTCATGGAATTGTATAGCGTAGCTTTTAAAGACATATTAATTACTTTTCGCTGAGTCCAAGTGACTTCTGGTTTTCAGAAAGAAACGTGCGTCACTTCATCACAGTCGCTTCATTTGTGAAGATTCTCATTTTTTTAGGGTCATTTATGCATAATACGTCAGATATGACCTGTTTAATCATTGCCTAAGTTCTTCTGAATTAGTACATCTGCACGAGTTTATCAGACACAAAAGCTTCTGGCTGTTCGTGGAAAAATTCAGAGGCATTTCTTCCCTTGGTCACTGTGTAAAAGCTGCTATTGTGCTGTGGTGCCAAAACTCAATGTTAGCCTGCAGTGAATAATTCATGCAGGCCAGTTCAACCAAGTCCACTGCAAGTCCACTACCTCAGAGTCCTTCTATCCCACTACGCAGCACCTCACGTGCCCCTGTTTATTGCATGAGTGTCTTTCTGAGAGAAGGAGAGTCCCGTCGGCACAGGATCCAGCCCTGGGCTGGGACGTGGGCACGTGGCAATTCCTCCTATCAACGTGCTGACAGAAGCCACTTCCCATCCTGCACTTCCATTTCCACTTGGCACTTAGTAATTACATGACTTGACCATAAAAAATAGAGAGAGAGAGAAAAAAAAAAAAAGTGTTCTCGTACCTTGGCTTTAAGGAATGGAAACCTCACATTGAAAAGTTCTTCAGAAACTGCTACATAAAAGTGCCAAGGACTACATATTTTCAAGGCCAAGCACCATAGGAGATTGGCTCAACATTAGAAATGTTCTTCAGGCAAAGAGGGAAATCTGTAGGCTGGCAAGTCTAGCTTTTTCTTAGAGAGAGAGAAATAGAAGATTTAGAGATTTAGAGAGAGAGAAATAGAAGAAATTTTACATTAAAATTTTCACATTCTTTGACCTCCAGACTCAACCACCTAGCATTGCTTGCTTCATTCTTCAAATCCTTCATGGACTGGTGCTAAGGACCATCCAAGTGCAGTACCAAATCATGCCTGTAGCGTGCATGACCTCAGACTTACAAAGACATCTCACCGGCCAGGGGAGGTTTTCCTGCCAGAAAAAACAAATGACTCGATTTCCAGAAATGCAAGGCAACAGGTCGTACATTTTGGAAGGCAGTTAGAATCCGATCTGCTAACCCAACCTAAAAATGGCAAGTGATTTCTAATTTTATAAGGGATCAAAACAAAACACAGAAATTACTATCAAAACACTGAGGGCTTACGACCAAGTTCTAGAGAAGCAGAAGATCACTTTAGGCTCAAAATTAATGTTTAACAAACTATCTAAATCCTTCTCTGAATTCCCAAACTTTCTGGGGCTCCTGTCAAAGTCAGAGCTGCCAAGTGCTCACCTTATCTGATAGTCCAGACCTAGAAAGCTGCATTCAGACTTTTGCTGCATAAGATCCATCAATCCACCTCTCAACCAGCAAGTGTGAGCTCTGCAGCAGCAAATGCAAAGATTGACATTTTCTCCTGCTTTACATCCATGCCAACTTGCTAACTTTGGTGTGGCTTGGCAAGTGCAAACAAGAAGAGTTTAGTTCCTGAAGCTTTTTTGTTTTAGACCAAGAAAAACGTGTATTTAGAGAGAAAGAAAAAAACAAACTTCAATAATTTGTGCTCTATTTTAAATTGTTATACAAACGACTTAAGGAAATAATAACCTGAAACTTTGTAATTAAAAATGTTTAGTGTGGCTTTTGGGGCCCTACAATGTAAGGCACACTTGCACCACTTTGAGTATTTTGCTTGGCTTTTAAAATACGTTTTTAACTTTGATACCACTGCCACTGAGTCTGTGTACTTTTTTCCTGCTGACAATTTTTCCATAACATTCACTTGAATTTGTATGTTATAAAAGGAGAAGTGAAAAATGCAAAGAAAGAGATGGAAAAGAAGTTTCTATTTTAATGGTAGCTGACAACTCCAAGCAATATTAAATGCAAACACTGCTGTCTGCTCACTTGAACGTGAAATTCTGCTTGTGATTGGCCTTCTCCAGAGAGCTGAGCCCAGGGGATGGGCAATTTGTGGAAGACAGTTTGGGCAATGCATGAATGGCACTTGCTGCATTTCTTCTGAGGCCAGAGACGAGGCAAATTCATTCTCAAGGGTCAACGAGAGCTTCAAGTTTGTCCCCCCTGAAGCCAAGCTGCTGCTCTCTGTCTCTCTGGAAGAGCAAAGTTCAGGAAGAGCAAGTACAATAAATGATGCTAGGTGCAGACTGGAACAACTTATGGAGTTGACACTGCTAGCCCTGTTGCCAACCCTGATGGAGCAGGCTTGAACGAGGGAGAGGAAGCAGCAAAGAGCACTTCTCATCAAGGCTTTTTTTCCTTTAATTAAATATACCCTTTAGGAAAAAAAAGACGTGTTACACAAAATGATGAACCTCACCAAATGTGGGTTTCATGGGGAAAAGTAATATTTCCTTTTGCAAATCAAAAATGGTATTTAAACCATTTTTGTATTATTTGTTAGACTGGAGGAAGATATAGAAAACATTGATATAATTCAAAAACAAATAATGGTAAACATACAAGGAAGGGATTCATTTTTAACTTTCACAGAAAAACAACTTCAAAAGCACTGTAGATAATCCTGCAAATAGATTTTCATTTACTATCAGCCCTAGAGAAAAAAAAAAAGAAAAAAAAAAACAACAAAACATTATTTTTGAGTCTCACATAATCTCCTAAGCCACAACATATCAGACACAAAGAAACGGTAAAATACATTCATAAACACAAGTGCCAATATGTATGCGTCTGAAAAAAGCCAGTAATTTAAGACTCTTAAGTTGAATTGTTCCCCAACAAACGTTATTAGAAACTGTAGCAAGGAAAATAATGTTAGTAAACACCTTTATGATGAAATAATTGTGTGGAAGGCACTGTCACATAAGAACATGGACCTGCAGCCAAGGACAATTGCTCCACTATACTTAATTCATTTGTGAAACACGAGGTGTCAGGTTTATGCTGTTTGGCTGAGATTGGTGTGGATTATCTTTTTTTTTTTTTTTTTTTTAAATTATGCCTACAAGGCTAATGGATTATATTTTGCCAAAGACTGCATTCCATAGCACATATTTCATAAAGAGAATGTATGACATATTCAAGACTCTCCTTCCCCATGAATTAATGGACCACGAAACATCTTCCTATTGTGTAAGATGCCACTGTTTTGTTGTATTTCAGAAAATATTATTTGCTGATAGCATACTGAAGCTATGGGAGGAGAAGGTGTGCTAGCCAAGGAATCCTTTTGTGACGATTCATGAAGACACTCAGCAGACCAAAGGCTCAAGCCCATGGCACGGACAAGTTCACAGGGTACTGTTTTGGAGCCTGCAGCGCACTTCATCATTTCTCAAACAAACTACAACACAGCAGAGGATTTTCAGAGCCCAGAGTACTTTAAAGGATAGGCCTTTTCTACTTCTGTTGATCAAACTCAGCCCAGGAAGATAAGCCCTTGAATTAATACTTGTCAATGGCTGCATTGTGCTGTACTTGCCTTGGATGAGTGGGGAGACCTGGAACGAGCCAGCGGCCTGCCTGTGCTTGCTTGTGCTTGCTCCCTTAAAATGGGCAACAGACTGCCTTGGCTTGAGCTAGGCATGTGCCGACAAAGTATTGCAGCAGACCCATCCAGACATATTTAGTGTGAGCTTCTTAGCTCTCCCTGTTTCAGCACTGCCCTATTTTAATCTTCAGCTGTTTGCTCAAAGGGAGTGGTGGAAAGAAGAGCAGGTCTCATGATCTCTATTCCAGTGATAGAGGATGCAAAAAACATGCGTAAGTGGAGGGTAACAAGCAGATTGCCTGCAAAAAGGACCATGCAAGTCAGCAGGGTGCCCAGCAGGCAGACTCCTCCTGGCAGGTGTGCAGAGGGCTGTTTATTTTATTTATTTATTTATTTTTGTGGAGACCAACACGCTGCTTGTGAGCATTACCATGCACAGGGAGCCCCAGAGTCCTGCTGGCCCCAGGGCACCCCCCGTGCCACTCATGCTCAATGCGGACAGCTGAGCAAAGTACCCCATACTGGGACAGTCTTTTAATAAAAATCTGCAAACCACTTTTCTCTTAAAACAATTTCAATGCTATTGTATAATACAGAGGGAGAAAAATAGCCTTTTATTTTCCACTAAACAGGCTTTCACACCACCTACAACCCAGGATTAAACTTCAGAGGCACTTACACAAAGAAAAGGATTTCTGTAAAGAAATCAATCAATCATTGCTCAAGTGTGGGTTCAGCACCTCTGAAAACCAGGCCGTTTCTCAGGTACATGGAGCTATGAGATCTGTGGTTTGAAACCATTCCCAACCTCTTTCACTCAAGTCTCAGAAAGCTGTGACCTAAATGCCTCAGAGACGCTTGGATCTCACCATAAGCCTCTCTCTCTGGGGCTGAGACCACCACCACTTGGCATCGCCAGCTTGCCCCTTCTTCCACAGGCTGGGAGAAGAAGGAAGCCCCCACAGGATCTGGCAGTTGTGCTGCTTCAGGGCTGGCTGGTACCTCGCAGCCGCCCCATGGCTCCGGCACTGGGAAGCCGAACACCCAGAAGGATGGCCTTTGGCACACTACCCCCTCTTTACAGTTTCAAAAGCCTTTTCCTTTTTTCACGTACTTTAAAGACCTTTGTTATAAGGAACTGTCTATAACCAAGTGATCCAAGGTAAAGCTGGTTTAAGTTATTTATAAACTTTTAGGACTCCACCATTCGATAGGCCTGGTCAGAGCTCTTGAGCGGTCAGCCGCACAATATGCACTTTCATCTGTATTTTGTTAGTTTTTATGGTATGTACACAAGCAGAGGAGGCAGGACCAATTCACCAATGCTGCAGCCCACTGAGATAACACTGCCTTGCCTGGAGTAACTGCAGTCCTTTCCCATAAAGGCATTCAAACTCCCAAATGCTTAATGGTGCACCAAGGCCAATTGTCCAGGGAAATAATTTTATGGCTCAAAGCAAAGTATGAAATCAAAGCATTTCACCAACTTGAGCACGCCCTGTTTGGAAGCCTCTGCCCTGCCAGGCAGGCTCACAGCTAGGAGGGGTGACAAATGGCCTGGCACCACCCGTGCCACTGCAGCCACCTCTACCAGACCATGGCCCCAACTCATGGCTGGAGCAAGCCTGTGGAAGGAGCTCAGCAAACACCCTCTCGGGCATCTGTCCTTGCCAAAGAGAGCAAAGGAACCAGCAGCAGAACTGCCAGCACATCCCCTCCCACATCAAGCACAGCCCCTGGGCTCACCAGGTGAGTCTGGGCCCAAGCAGCAGCAGTGTGAGTGATGCAGGTGGGCAAACTGCTCCCGTGGGGCCACTGCCCTGACCTCGGGCCCTCTGCCTGCTGCCTGGCCAGGCCGGGGCTGGCAAGAAAGGCCTCTCAGCAGGTGCTTCGGCTGCACGGCCTCAGAGAGGCTCGAGCAGATGGTGACGCGCTCTGCTTGGCCCCTGCTCGCAGGAACATTTTTATTACCAGGCACGGAGCACTGGGAGCCCCGCTATCTGCTGCTCTTTGCTGGCAGCTGCTGGCACAAGCATCATGGGATGTCTGTGATTTACCACCTTCATATTTATTTACATTTGTGTCTCAAGAAGAGTGGCAATTTGCCAGATCTGGAAGTGCTTAATAGGATCTGATGGGCAGATTAATTAGCGCAGGTCACAGCACTACTTGCCTTCCAGGAATATTACCTTTTTTTTTTTTTTTTTTTTGTCAAGGTAAAGCAGGAGGAGGTCAATGCCACCAGCACGTTTTACAATTTACTGGTTTACATTTTCATGGTTTTGTTTCATTTCCTGTGAGCAAATGAACTTTACTTTTATTTCTGCCACAACAACATTGTCCAAATAAGATGCTGCACGCACACACAAAAAATAGAATGTAGAGAGAGAAGAAAATCTTATCTTATGCCCCCCCTTCCTTCTTCACTGTCCATAAAAATCCTCTTCTGCCCCCACCCATCGTTATTGCCCCTCCTGTACGATCTTCTTGGTATCCTATGTTTTCAAAAAGGTACTTTGGGGTAGGGATTCTTTTCATTCATATATATATATATAGATATATAAATATATAGATAGACACATATACATTTATATTTATATACTTAACTATTTATAGATAGATATATATACACTTATGTATGTATAAATGAATGTGCATACAGAGACAGAGAGAGAGGCAGACACCATATCTGGCTAACCATTATACCAGATTGAGCAATTACAAACTCAGCTGGATTATTCTTAATTTTCACTGGCCCGACTGAGATTTGAACATGACCAATTATGTATAGGCTGACAAACCAGAGAACATCAAGATTAATTTTTTCTGGCTACAGAACCGTTTGCACTCTGTAACCTTGGGAGTGACACACTGCCTGTAATCAGGGACACATTTTTGTCGTGCCACCATGGTAAACATGAAAGCACCTTTCGCATCTGTCATGCCACAGCAGGCGGGAGAGGCATATGGAGCAGCGAGCACCCTCCGAACACCATAGGGACCACACAGAATTTGAACAAAGGGAAAAATATATATATTTCCCGAGTTTTTCCCCCTAGGGGAAGGTGTTAGTTGTGTTAGTTTGGACTTCATTCGTTCTCCGAAGAGGAAAGACAGACACAACCAGAGAGGGGACCATGTGTGGTCACAGCACCAGGCCTCCAGCACACATTGCCTGCCACTGGGTGGAGAGGACAGGACCCGGCCCTCGCCATCTCCCTAGAAGTTCTGTGCATAAAGCACTCCTTTACCATTGCTGCGGGCTACTGGCAGCCAGCAGACACCTACACAAAGCTGAGCAAGATAATGCGAGGTGAGTGGACCCAGCAATTTGCTGTGAAGATTTTCTAACCTCTGTAGACGTTTATTTTCCTTTACTCCAGCACTCTGGTTTATCACAGTACTACGGGGGAGAGAGAAGCTGTCTCCCATGTGGTCAGGTCTGCAAACCCAGGTGCCTGTGCTGCAGGTGGGTGCACGCTGCACCCTCAGCCCTCCGAGCGAAGCCGGGGCAAGCAGCTCGGCAGGGAGGCTGCCACCAGCAGGAAGCCTGCAAGAGGGGGAAAACGTTCACAAACTCTCTCAGTGGAGAGAAAGACTGGGTAGGACTCCGCAGAGCAATAAAGCTGTTTAGGAAGGATATAAATGGACTGAGGTTTTGTTCTTTTTTTTTTTTCCTTTCAAAATGTATCCTCCTTCTCACATACATATCCTCTGAGAAAAATTAAAAAAAAAAAAAGCTTTCCACAAGAAGTATGACCATAGATTTAGAGCCAAACCCCTATTCAATAAAACAAGCAGGGAATTCCTTTTTACATTTCCCTATTTACTCTGACTCATTTTATTAACTAAGTTGAAGATGACAATTTTTATGCACATTTACAGCCACATTTCCAATACACGTGGCACCCTATAAAACCTACCATGGCTGCACCCTGCCCAGGGCTGCCCTCCAGCCTCCTATGCATTCAGCTAGTACCATACCCAGGCAAGGCAGTTCCTCTGCAGGTCAAGCTGTGCCAATGCTTCCATGCAAATCATTTTTTGGATGGGTGTCCCAGGACATTGCTTTGAATTTAGCTGAGGTGAGATCTGTTACACACACTGAGGCAAATTCACTTCCTTCCCACCACCATCACCACCCATTAAAAAAAATACAAAAACAACCATATTGCCTTATTCTGAATAACTGAAGGAGGAGTGGGGAGGGAGAACCCATGCTTTCATTTGAACACACATTTATCTTTAATTGTCTCCAGGGGTCCCACTGCAGTGGGACAGGTGGCTACAAGATGCTAACTTCTCTCCAGCAACATCCCTTATGCATGTTCAGTTTCCCACTGCTGAAGTCGGTGGCACAGTCTATTCCAGGGCCAATTCCCCTTTTTGCAAGAACAATTTATAACCATAAAACTTGCACCTGTCATTTCAAACCCATGTTTGAACTGCGGGCAAAAGTCAAGGGTTCTGACCCTCTCGCTGCCTTTGTGTGAGAGCCAGTCGGGCAGCCACGGCACAGCACAGACAGCCACAGCCTCATCATTTACTCAATAACAGGAAAAAAACATTGCAGGTTAAACTGGCAAGATGCTCCCCACCCCACACAAAAGAAAGCAAGTTCTCAGCTATTTTCAGTGACAGCAAAGTTTCTCAGTCCTCTGGTTAGGAGGGAACCTTTCCAAGCAGGGATGTAACACCAGGCTGCTGGCTGGATCCTCTGGTATGCTCAAACAATAGTGAGGAGAGATTTAAGATGCTGTCTTTAATCAAAAGGGAGTGTTTAGGCTGCAGTTTGATGATGACAGTGTGAATGTCAACATTGTTAACAGTTTCACTGCTGATCTGATTAGCAGGAAAACCCGGCTAGTCCAGGGTTGTGGGTAATTTGAGTACTTTCCCACCCCTTCACACCCACTCCATCACTTGACTCTAACTTAAAAGAACTGTTAGCTTTTATACAAGCCAGATATTTCATAGGCTCAGTCCTTCCTTTGGAATGGCAGCAGCTGTTACGTATTTACTTTCAAATTAAAAAAAAATAGCTTAAGCAGTCACATCCATATTAAGTTTTTCTGGGCAGGGCCCATCTTTATGTTCAGTGCTTGTACAGCATCTAACTCAATATGGATAATAAGTAACAACTGTTTAGAAGATTGCTGTAGCGTGAACAGACACAATGGTCTGCTTGAGATGAGCCTAAATGC
Organism: Anser anser; assembly: GCF_964211835.1. Lineage (NCBI taxonomy): Eukaryota > Metazoa > Chordata > Aves > Anseriformes > Anatidae > Anser > Anser anser. The sequence continues at coordinate 39,781,041 of NC_139726.1, forward strand.
ATTTCCAGTCCCAAGCACTGGCCTCTCACCACTGAGCAGAGCACACCCCATAGCTCCTCGTCACTGTTACAAGATCCAACTCCACATGGCACGTGCTGAGGTGAGTTTTGATTTAAAGAATGAGTAACTGAGCTCACGGCACAGGCTGTGCTAACAAGGCAGGTTCCAGCCTATGGGATGCTGCTCCTTACCTTTACTAGGCCAAGCTGCCTATTTGGAAAGTCACAAACACATATATATAGTAACTCTCTACATGATCTGTTGGGGTTGTAGCGCTAAATTAGAGGACAAAACCAATTAGGGCTCCATCTCACAAAGAGATCTCCAGTCCAGAGTTCTCTCAGAAGGTGGGTTTCTGTTTCTTGTACGGCTGGGGCTTTTACATTTGATGGTTTGGAGGAGCAATGTTCAAGAAGCAAAGCCCCCTCCCAGTCTCAGCGACACCCCAGGAGTTCAGCGTACCCACCAATTCAGCTGCCAGGATAAGCTGGAGTTGCATTTGAGCAACTGATAATTCTTTGCTGCTCACATCAAACCTGACTGGGGTTTTTATTTTGACCACCATGAAACGAGGCAGGAAAGAACAGCCTTTTTGACTATGAACTGCACAGGAAAAACCATTTTCCTGCTTCAGGGTCCACAGTTTTGGTTTTCATTGTTCTATGGTAGTGATTCCCACTGACATAAGTGCAAATCATGCATGAAAACTGAATAATTAATCCCCAGAGGAAGCATTTTAAAAGCTACATTTTATTTTGGAGGCAGTTCATTGGTATAAGAAAACCACTGATGCCTGATCAACAAGCGAAGTCCCTTAAATGCTTCAAGACATCATACATACATACAGATAGATATAAAACGAGAACGGAGAATGAAAGTGCATGTTAGCAGTTTAGGGATAAAAAGCTTGCAAGGATGTTAAAAAATCCAGCCCACAAAAGATTGTGGAGGTCAGCACCTGCAGCCACCTTGGTGTGTGCTGCCCTCTGGGTAGCTATCATGAGGGGGTCCTCAACATCTCTACCTGCTGTGGGCCACAAAACACCCTGCAACAAACTTAAGAGGACTAGAACCTGTAACTGTAACAAGCGCTAAGACCAGAATGAGAACTAAAGACATTCCCTGTGAGGATACTGAATGACCCTAGGTCCTCCTCTATACCCTGAGATGACAAACAGCATATTTTGATGGAGCCCCTAATCTCAGAGAAAAGCAAATGCTTACCATGTTGGTTTGATGCGAGGAAGGGCAGAGACTGTGCTGGGACCTGGGCCAGGAGTCACCACAGGCCCTCCGACATCCGCTGCGCCAAGCACAGGGTAGGAAAGGGTGGGCCTGAGAACTGAAACAGTGAGGGGGGACACGGACAGCTTCCACCGGGCTTGGAGAAAGAGCATCCATTACCCGTATTAAACTAATGCAGTGTAGGAAGTGAACTCGGGAAAACCTGCCTACAAAGCAACTCGGGCAAACTCTTACCACATTCTGCATGCACGGGACATTAATTTAATAGGTAATAAACTACAGTAAATTAAATACATAGTTTTCTTATTACCAGGTTTGCACTAAAGCATTACCCTCCCCGTCATTAACAGCAGAAGGATGTCTATTATTATTTAGTAGTGGTTCAATCTACATCAGTGCAAAGGCAAACAAAAGCCAAAAGGTACATCTCATTTAACGGGAAGACTACTGCTGTGGGAGGAACGGGGCATGCAGGGCACCAAGTTGATTAGGCGGTTAATAAACTACCAGTGGAGATGGCAACAGCACTGCTAGGCAGGTGCTAGCCCCATCTCCAGCGGATGCTGTTCACGGGGGGGGGGGAGCTTTGCTAAAATGCCTTTTCACTGGGAAATGGGGTAGGAGCACTTGCCCATTTTAAATGCACTGAGTAGTCATTAAACAGCATGATTATTTCTGGTGTCCTAGACTGGATTAAAACTGACATCTTGGAAACAAGCTGATCTGTCCTACTTCACCAACCTCCAGAAGCGTCAATCCTTCTTTAAAAAGAAATCACAAAATAAGGAGGATTTTAAACGACATAACAGTGAGAAATGGAAAGCACAGCAAGTCAGACATCAGATGGAACAAGCCCATGCAGACACTGAGGTTTTTCCAAATAGCTCTGCAAATGAAATTAACTTTTGTCTAGAGTGTGCTGGTGATGAACTTCAGCAGCTGCTCCCCGTGCTGCCCTGGTTAGCTGGGATGCTCAGTCAGGTGTCCCAGTCTGTCCAGGGATGGGAGTGAACTTTCTCCACACCTGTGATCTGCTGGAGGGCCAAGGACAAAATACACACACAGAGTCCCTCACACAGGTACAGTGCATCATAATGAAGATCAAGGACACCCTGATTACAGCAGCAAAGTGATACTGAACAGCTGTTAATGCTACAGAAGGTACTTCAAAGAATGGGGATAGGTGGACTTCACATAAAACAAAATGGCTAAGTGTTTATCCATGAGGCTGCGAGTGGGGCACGCGAGCTGCCAAGGGGTGGACCAGGGACAGGGGCACCCTGCTGTGGACAAGGTGACTCCTCCACTCCTCGTGGTCCTGCCGTGCCACGTCCCCAAACCCCCGCTGCCAACTCCAGCCAGGAAGCGCAGCCAGGGCCACCCAGCGCCAGGTGCCAGCAGCTGCCCGGAGGCACGCAGGTTTTTTGCCTTTCCACTCTCTGCCATGTAAACCTGGTCTTCTCTTTTTCCTCCTCATTCATGAGGCATCGCGTGGTCTGCGACCAGCTGCGTTTTTGCATTTGACACTGTGTACAGTAGGAAAAGAGAATTCACACCATCCTCTGCTCCCCTCCGAGCCTCTGAAAAATTTGGATTTTCTTATAGATTAAAAAGTACTTTCACTTCAGCTTAGCACTAATTAAATCATTCATAACTATATTGCTAAATACTTCTCATTCACAAATATAGGGGGAAAAAAAGACAAAACCCCTAAGGCAGACCAGACCTCAACATTTACATTTCATGAAAAATTTGATCTGATTTTGGAATTTGGCTTTGTTGTCAGTCAGAAATATAAATATAAAAATAAAAACAATTTCAGAGTCTAACATTGCTGTTGATGATGTCTTCAAAATATTTTGTCTCAAAAGTAGCAAAACAAATACCAAATTTTCAGTGTTTCCTGTAAATAAATTTAAACGTTCTGTGCTTTTATGACCCAACCATATTGAGGATGAACAGGCAGAGGAAGGGAGTTGTGAGATGAAAGGACAATATGAGAATTCGTACAAAATACTGGAAGTCAGATAAAATTACTCAGAATTAAAGACCCCGATTTTTTCTATTTTTTCTAGAAACTTTAGACCAAGCATTTAGTTAAAAGTGACAATTTCACACAGAAAAAAATGGTTTTGACAAAATCACGTTTCTGAGTTTCCTAAACAATTCTCTGAAAACCTGTTATTTTCACGCTGTCAAAACAAAATTGTTTTGTCAAGCACGGAAAAAAAAATCCCCATTTTTTCATTTCACAAATATCAACAATTTACCTGCTCTCGTGAAATCTTTTGATTTCAGTGAAACTGCATGACTGAGAACTGCGGGCCACCTCTAGCTACAGCTCCTAGACGCACTGCCAGCCTCTGCTGCCCACCCAGCCCACTGCTGTCGGCTCTGATGCTGGCTGTCCTCCACAGCACACCACGAAGCGAGCCCAACACCAGACAAATGAGCTGTTTCTTCACCTTTTCTGCTGTTGCTCATACCATTGCTCTTGCTTCCAGCTCCAGGCTCAGAACTGTGCTGCTTTCTCTAAATCTTCCCCCTTTGTCTTCTGAAACATTCAGTCTTGGGGAAAAAATAATCACTGTACCTTATTCTACAAAAGATATGTTTTCTCATTTATTTTTTTTTGCCAAACTATAAGATTTTTTGTATGTAATAGTTCTATACTCATACTTTTTAATTTTTGAAATGGACATACAATGAGGAAAGAAGGAAAAAAATAATTTCATTTACTGAAAATAAGTCCATACGAAAACAAAAAGCACAGAGCATTTACACATCTAAAGCAGCATAGAGTTGGTTGCAAATGAAGAGCAGAGAGAGATTAAGCTTATGTGGAAGAGGAGTGAACTCCAGCCAGCAGCACATTTGCTCCCCGTGCTCCCTGCCCTGGGCACTCCAGCACAGGCAGTGCTCCGTGCTGGTTGCTGGGGCTGAACAGGGCAATTGCCGGGCAGCTATGCAGAGCCCTTCTCTCCCGACGGGCAGCCCTTGGCACCTGCCATGGGCTGCATGGCTGAGCCCTGGGCCCAGCTGCTCTCCTTCCAAGCCGCCGCGCTCCTGCTCAGAATTCTGCCTGAAGTGATTATAACTTCCTCTAGAAACTTAACTCACTGACTTTCTGATTTTTAACACTCAAATGGAACACAAATTCATATTATAAGAGTAGCAGAGATTAAATAAGGCAGAATTCATTAATGTGCCAAAAATATGTGCCAATGTGTCTCCAACTAGTTAAAAGACAAATACACAGATTGATTTTTTTTTCCTCCCAGTACATCCCACATTGCCTATTTCCTAAAACCTTCTGTCAAATGCATAATCGACTGCTATGTCTTCAAAAATAGCACTTTTTGTAATCATTCATCTCGATATTTGGGAGTAGTGCACTGTCTGTCGTGTCCATGCAAGGCTGGGATGTGGAAAGCACGGCCACCCCTGTGGGCGGCACGTGCAGGCGCCATGTGCTCCACACCCTGTGCAGGACAGGGTAGCAGGTGGCGACAGGACCCCCGGCACTGGTTTCACTGTGTTTGGCCAAACCTAGTCCCGGTCTCCCATGGGGTACTGCAGCTTCCCAAATGTACCACGCAGGCCGTCGCTCAGACTGGGGGCTCCTACCACCCCTGTCGGTGCCTAAGCTGGGAGGCTGCTCCTTACTCCAGCTTTTCAGAGCAGACACACTTCTGCGCTCCGCATTTCTACACAGAAGTAGCAAAGCTATGCTTAACTGCTACCTACAAAGCAGAAGGATCAGAAACAGAGAACCCAGAGTAAGGTGAGCAGGGAACTCCTCCCGATTACAGTAACTAACAACTAGCTGGGATTTTTCTTTCATTTCTAGCGCAGTGAGTATTTACTGTAGATTTTTAGGCTGCTACCTCAGGGGAGCTGCTTATTGTATCTCATTTCCATTTTTACATTGAAAATTTGGATTGTAAAATTTACTACATTATAAATGGGAGTTTAAACTCACAGCCATTAGACTCTTATAACTCTACTAATGCCACTTTTATAGGTGTTGGCTACAATCCTAGTTTGCCATTTCATCAAAGAAAATAGATGCAGCCCCCAGTAGTGACCAAGATTTGTGATTTAAATAAATGGGGCTTGGGAAATCTCCCAATGAGCTCTCTTCTCAAAAAAGGAAACAGTCAACAGAAAGCAGAAAGAGATCTTTCCAAAAACGATTGGTAGGAACAACGCTGCTAAAGCATAAATAACAAGGTGGTGGGAAGAAGTAGAACAAAAGGGTTCCCATTTGTTTTTTAAGCAACAAGAAAGAAAAACTTAGCTGAAAACAAAAGATAAAGGAGGTGAAGGCCAGTAAGGAGAGATCATGATTTCTCCAGCTTGGCTTGCTAACGCTGAGCCCAATTACATAGCAATGCAAAGGAGGTTTAGCATGTCTACACTCAGACATCAGGGAGAAATGATGATGGCCCAGGGCCAGTTACTCCTTTGGCACAGAGCAGGCTAGTTTCTGAGCTGTACAAGGCTAAGCCAGCTGGGCCTGTCCGCCTGTCTCCAGGCTCCATCCTGCTCACCTGCTGCTGAAGACACAGAATCACAGAATTGTAGGGGTTGGAAGGGACCTCGAGAGATCATCGGGTCCAACCCCCCTGCCAAAGCAGGTTCCTTAGAGCAGGCTGCCCCAGTAGGCGTCCAGACGGGTCCTGAATATCTCCAGAGAAGGAGACTCCACAACCTCCCTGGGCAGTCTGTTCCAGTGCTCCGTCACCCTCACCGTGAAGAAGTTCTTTCGCATGTTGGTGCGGAACTTCCTGTGCTCCATCTTGTGGCCATTACCCCTTGTCCTGTCCCCACAAACCACTGAAAAAAGGTTGGCCCAATCCCTCTGTCTCCCACGCTTCAGGTATTTGTAAATATTAATAAGATCCCCTCTCAGTCGTCTTTTCTCCAGGCTGAACAGACCCAGGTCTCTCAGCCCTTCCTCACAGGGAAGATGCTCCAGGCCCCGTATCATCTTTGTGGCCCTCCGCTGGACTCTTTCCAGGAGGTCCCTGTCTTTTTTGTACCAGGGAGCCCAGAACTGGACACAGTACTCCAGGTGAGGCCTGACCAGGGCGGAGTAGAGGGGGAGGATCACCTCCCTTGACCTGCTGGCCACGCTCCTTTTAATGCACGCCAGGACCCCACTGGCCCTCTTGGCCACCAAGGCACACTGCTGGCTCATGGGCAACCTGTCGTCTACCAGGAATCCCAGGTCCTTCTCCTCAGAGCTCCTCTCCAGCAGGTCGTCCCCCAGCCTGTACTGATACATCTGGTTGTTCCTTCCCGGGTGCAGGAAGGTCGTCGATGAAGATGTTGAACAAGACCGGACCCAGCACCGACCCCTGGGGAACGCCGCTAGTCACAGGTCTCCAACTGGACTCTGCGCCGCCGATCACCACCCTCTGAGCTCGGCCAGTCATCCAGTTCTCAGCCCACCTTACTGTCCACTCCTCTATCCCACACTTTCTCAGCTTTGCTAGCAGGATGTTCTGGGAGACAGTATCGAAAGCCTTGCTGAAGTCAAGGTAGATGACATCCACTGCTCTCCCCCCATCTACCCAGCTGGTGATGTCATCGTAGAGGGCAACGAGGTTGGTCTAGCACGACTTCCCCTTGGTGAATCCATGCTGACTACTCCTCATAACCTTCTTCTCTTCCAATTGCTTGGAAATGGCATCCAGAACGAGCTGTTCCAACACCTCTCCAGGGACAGAGGTGAGACTGACTGGCCTGTAGTTTCCCGGATCCTCCTTCTTGCCCTTCTTGAAGACCTGAGTGACATTGGCTATCCTCCAGTCTTCAGGCATCTCTCCTGTTCTCCAGGACCTTTCAAAGATGATAGAGAGCGGTTCAGCGATCACCTATGCCAACTCCCTTAGCACACGTGGATGCATCCCATCGGGACCCATGGATTTGTGTGCCTTGAGCCCGCTCAGACACTCCCGAACCACCCTCTCGTCAAACAGGGGGGGGAGCCCTCCATTTCCCAGACCCTTTCTCCTCCCTCCAGGGTCGAGGAGTCCCGGGGGGGAGTCCTTGAAGCAAAGACTGAAGCAAAGAAAGCATTCAGTATTTCCGCCTTCTCGGCATCTCCCGTTACCAGAACACCCCCCTCGCTCAGCAAGGGACCCACATTATCCCTAGTCTTCCTTTCACTGTTTACATACTTAAAAAAAAAAAAAAAAAAACTTCTTATTATCCTTTATCTCTTTTGCAAACCTCATCTCTAGGTGGGCTTTAGCCTTCCTCGTCACGCCCCTGCAGGCCCTGACAGCACTTCTATACTCCTCCCAAGAGGACAGGCCCGTTTTCCACATTTCATAGACCTTCCTCTTCCTTTTGATCTTGTCGATGAGCTCCTTGCTCATCCACACAGGTTTCGTGCCCCTCTTCCCCGATGTCCCACTCTTAGGGATGCACTGATCCTGAGCTTGGAAGAAGTGCTGTTTAAAGACACGAGGGGTACGGACCCAGGCCCAGGTCCCTGTGCTGGAACTGGCTGCACAGGGCCCCCACAGCCCCTGCCATGAGGTGTGGGGTGTGCCCATATGCAGTGCCTCTTGGCAGCATCATGCTGCACAGGAGGAGGTAGAAAATGAAGTTCAGAGGCAGCCATGCCACCGCAGCCTGGTCGTGTGGCCTGGCCCTGCCCGGGTACATGCCAAGCCTTCCTCACAATTCCCCAAGTCTTCCTCCCCAAGGTACCAAAATCCTCCCTCTCCCTGCAGCATCTCCCCTCCGTGGCCCGTCCTACAATGTGCACAGCAGCACTCCTGTGGCACTCCAGTGATGGATGGGGGAGAGGAGCACCTCTCCCAGCCCACCTGGATCAGAAGGGGTTCCTGGTCATTATTTCCCCTGAGCATCCTCTGCCACACAGGCAGACTCACCATCAGTTAGGAATGAATGCTTGGGAAACAGGCAGGCTGTATTAATGAACTCTGACCCAAAAATCCACACGATCTCTAAAGACAGAGAGAGGAAGAGCCTCGTTTCAAGAATTTCCAAAGCATAAAACAGCATACTTCAATCACCAAATCCGTATTTTATTTTTAAACTGGGTTTATGAACTAGAACGTTAAACCATAATAGATTCCATAAAATATCAAAATAGGTAAACAGAGGGATAATTTGCCAGATCCACTCACGGAGAGGAAAATGGCTCGAAATGTGCTTTAAAGGGAGGAAGGGCTCAGAGGTGCCGAGAAACAATTAAGCTCACTTGATCTTTAGAAGAATGAGTGCGGGAAGTAAGACCGTGAATGTACTCTTGAAAACCATATAGGCTTTCTGTTAAGTGATACCATATGACCCTGCACGGCCCTAAACTGTAAATACTGCCACAAGAGCAGAGGCCAGTGCCCCTCTGGTGCGTGGCTCCACTTCCAGCACTAATGAACGGGTTTGAACGACGCTGCTGGCAGTACCGACTGGAGAAAAGAGCAACAAAGCTGCCTGCTGGCTCCTGCTTTCTGTTGCTCTTCCTTCCCGGTCGGAGGTATTTGGGCAGCACTACGTGCTGAGGTGCAGCTTCAGCTCCGCAAGCTGGGTACACGGTCAGAGGTGGCCACAGCGCAGCAGGGGCAGGGCAAGCCCAGGTAGCCGGGGCAGGCACACCCATTCCGAATTAGACCTGCACCCACACCAACTCTGTTCACATTCTGCATCCAACACCGTGCTGGTTTTCTGACCTAACCCCCCTGTGCCCCTTTCCCAGGACAGCACTCACTCAATCCCTTACCTTTCTTTAAGTCAGGTTGTTTTTGTTATACCCCTCTCCTCCTCCCAATTAAAAAAATAATCATCCCAGCAAGGTTTATTTAAATAAAGCCTACAGTTTATTAAACACGTTTTTCTCCAAAGTGCCCAGCTCCCTCTGACAAGGGAACGGGTTCAATGCCAGCAGGAGATGCTGCCTCATGAGCAGGGGGCAGCACAGACTGCTGCATTTACCCGGACCGATCCTCGCGTGTGCTCCACTTGTGAGCACATTTGCCCCACAAAGGCAATACAGACCACATGTAGGTGAGGGGAAGGGCTACGGGAGGCCTGGCACCCGTAAGTTGCCAATAAGGAAAGCATCACTCTCCCAGGCCTACCTAGATCCTAGATCCCATCTGAAGGTTGCCCTGGGCCTTTTTCTTTCTGGTTCTTTCACCAGAAACACTGCAAAAGTCTTTCTGGGTTTACATACTCTTTTAAATCTAACCTCTGTTTAATCTGTTTAAAGGAAAATATTGCCATTCTCTAAATTAAGAGCTGGTATGGTCATGTATGCAACCAGGGATTGTATCTGGATGCCTTCCTTGGACTTGCGTGACTTGCCAGTTGGACATGTAGACCCAGGACTCAAGTCTCCTCCCCAAAAGCACCCAGTGGCCTTGGCAGAGATCAGTGCAGGTGCCGGGCCGTCGGCAAGCAGGTACCTCACACCTCGGCCAGAGAGGAATGGGCTACTCTGGGAGCTGGAGGAGTCCTACAGACCGAGCCCCTCTCACAGCCAGGCACAACACAAGCCTCACGGATCCCCTCTGAGCTGACCTTGAAGCATTTTACCTTGCCTGTTGGAAAATTAAAAAATAAAAATAAAAAAGGCTAATGCTATGAAGCTATAAGAAAGAGCGATAAAAATGACTAAGCCATTGCTTTCACCACTGCTACTTTCTCTGGAGTTGCACCAGTGCAAGAACAAAGATGAAGAACTGTCCAAGTTTTAAACAAAAGCCTGAGAAGCAACTGGTGCCAGCAGTCCAGGAGCAGCTGCCAGTGGAGGAAAATGCTTGGCCCCACGCTAGGAGCTGTGACCCTGATGTTAAGGTGAGGCCGTGCAGCAGCAGGTCACAGCTCCTCTGGGCGGCAGCACAAGGGTGGAACACAGACGTGAGGAGGAGAGCAGGAGACACCCTGTGCTGAAGGGGAGGGAAGTGGGGAGGAGACCTGAGCCTCAGAAAGCAAGAGGGTACTCTCTGGAAATCCTCACAGTACCACTTCTCAGCCAAAGCTGGGAATCCACTCTCAGAAACCACCACAAGCAACCTACTGCTTTGTCCAAAATCCTTCCTTCCTAAGGGTAATGGAGACACACAGCAGAAGGGCTCCTGGTCCTGGCCATCCATCCCAGCAGCAGGCTCCAGCTCACACCACGTCAGCACAGAGCAGCAAACCACCTTCAGTGCCCAGCCCCAGGCTCCAAGGTACGTCCTGTCAATCTCCCAGTGCTTACACATCTGCACTTCAAACTGGTTGCAAAGAAAATGTTTTGCAATGGATGTCAAAGGCACAGTGATTGCTCTCAAGACTTCAGGATACTGTCTGATTCTTATTTGAGAAGTTAATTAATGGGCTTTTTAGTATCTACTCTTGCTTTCAAAAACAGGAGAAAGTAAAATAGCAAAGGAGGTTTTTTTTATTCATCAAACAACAGCATCAAGCCATTTCAACATTTTAACCTAAAGAAAGAAAGCTCTGCTCTCCCCTCCTCTCTGCTTTGACTAAATATACATATATATTTCAACAGAGAATCACTGAAGTTAAAAAAAAAAAAAAATGCAGAAAGGTGCAAACACATTGATGCTCATGCCAACCCTGGTAAAGACTGGTGGTGTGATGTTCTAGGTGTTCCCAGCCCTCCTTCCTAACAAGCATCTGCTACGTCCCCAAATTGCTATGCTTTTTCCATTTATGTCTCTACCTCCCCCATTTTTTGCATCCTCTCAGCCCCACCAGCATGCACCACTGCTGCTTTTCTTTGCTGACACCGTCCCAGCAAGAGACCTCCACGCTCTGGCCGAGGAGAGGCATTAACTGCAGGAGCTAACAGCTCCTCCTTTCTGCACAGGTAATCCAGCAGATCCTGACCTTTCAACATGAGCACAACCCAGGTGCAGAACAGCCCTGAGCCCAGTGCAGAAATCAGCTACCTGAAAACCAGGAGCAGAAGCTTCCATCTGTGGTTTGTGATGTTCGGAAGAATGACAGGACTTCTGAGAAGTGGAAGGAACCCACCCCAACAAATTCCTTCTGCCTGTTTCTCTGTACAACTCCTCTCCTGCCTCACCCCCTTTTTATTATTATTACTATTGAATGTCCTGGTGTATTTCTCTTCTTTGATGCAGGAGAACAAGCCCCTAACATGGTTAAATTGCTAAGCACAGAGGAACTGTCAAACACAAGTCCCACATCCTTCACTAAGTAAGCCATTAAGAGGTCAAGGCAAAGGTGCTGGAATGTGTATTTAAGGCTAATGGCATGGCACGCGAACTCCTCTCACCCATGTACATCAGGCTGCTCACAGATTTTCCATCCCGCAGCTCCTTGCACCGTGCTCACTAGCCTACAAAGCCTAGAAAGGGTGTTCCTCACACAGGCAACTCCTGCAGGCACCTTTGCTTGCCCTGGGAGGGGACAGCACCCTGTCCACGAGGGTGGGGGAGCACGAGCTCACCGAGGAAGCTGAGGACTCCAGGGACAAGGCATGGAAGGCAGATGGGCAGAAGATGGGATTACAGGACATTCTTTCAATCATGGCTACTGGGAACTTCACCGAGCTACCATGAAAACAGGATTTATGCTAAATATTTTAGCAGAAAGCTACTGTATTCCAGAAATGCTCCTGAGGAGAACAGGGATTTCCCCCCCCCCCCCCCCCCATTTAATCTAGGCACCCTGAGCACAGGTGAAAATCATCACCCAGCAATACTGTCAGCCAAAGTGGTGAGCAACGGTCTTGGACCTCACCAGCAGTTTACCTTCTTTCCTCTCCCTGTAAAACAAGACTTTTGCATAGCATTACAAGAAAATAGTTCCCAGAAACATTCTTAGCTCTAAGTACTTCACTTGTCTGTGACAGTTTGTAACCAACATGGCTATGGGTCTCCAGCAGAACTGCAGGAATTTTTTCTGTGCAACTCAATTTACAAGCAGAGCTGCTTCTACCTGTGAGTCATCTGATACTTGAGCATTAGATAGACATGCCTGCCAAAAAGTCTAAAGGAAATCTTTGACCCATGGGATGCTGTCTGATGGCGACAGAGCGTAAGAGCGCTCACGTGGTGCTGCCAGGCTCTGCTGGTAAGGCTGGATGGATCCTGTGCTAGCGAGGATACAAGCATACCATTTTTTCTTAAAGAGACAAGTTAAGAATTCACCATCAGTAAATGATGAAATTGCTCTGATATTATTCATTTGTGTTGTAAGACAAACAGGTTGGAAGATTTAGGAATCTTCAGATTTTCAACAGCTCTCAAAAAACTTAAAGCAACAAAAAAGAATCCATTGAGAAAGCACAAACCGAGTTCTAGTTGTTGGATTTATTTATTTATTTTTGAATTCAACGTAAGCTCCTTCAGGAGCTCTTAGACTTATGGAAACCCAAATTATGTATTTGTACATACACACACGTGCACTTGTGTGTGCATGTGCACAAACGTGTGCAGACATATACTCAACTACTATGAAGAACACCAACCTGAGTGACATGTTGGAGGTCTTGTGTAAAGAAACATCCTAGGAATTTCCAAAAATTATAGCTGACAATTTCCTAACTCAATAAAGATTGAATCCAGCATGGGGAAATTCTCTACCAGACCTCATTCTGACAGATAAAGAGGAACTGATCACAGAACTAAAAATTAGTGGTAGCTTATATACTAGTGATCGTGACTTGATTACATTTATAAGCAAACAGGATAAAGCCGAAACTAGTAAGTTATACACATGGTAGTTTAAACAGACAGTTTCACAAAGCTGAAAACAATTATGGACCAAATCAGTTAGGGAAAAGAATTTAAATAGAAAAACATGAATGATAACTTAGAGCTACTTAAGAATGTATTACTAGATGCCCAAAAGCCACAATTAAGAAAAAAAGGCCACACTGGTTAGGAACTCAACCTGACCCAGGGGAAGTCAGAGCAACCCGAATAAATGAAACACACACACATAAACCAAAATAGAAATGTAAGGAAAAAGAAGCTGATACAAATAAATATAAATCAAGGGACTGTAGAAAACTGATAAATACACAATATAAATTATGATGAACGGGAGGAGGACTGTAAAGAGTTCTTAAGCAAGTTGCAAACAAACTCATTATAATATAATACCACTGTCTGAAAACAGTAGTTAGATTTGTCAATATTAATGCAGAAAAGACTTCATTGGTGAATACATATTTAAATTCTTTGCTGGGAAAAAAAAAAAAAAACAATCAAGCAGCTGCTAAGGTTAAACTTCCAGATGAATTTTATCTCAAAAATTCTCAGCTAGGAATTTTAAAAACAGATCAGGGTTCTTTGGATAATTAGAGCTGCTTTATAATAACTTTTCAGACATTGGGACAGAACCAGATGAATGAAACAAAACTAATGCTAAGCAGTGTTTTGGGGAGATGAGAGAAATGGCCCAAGCAAACACTGACTTGACAACAAAGATCTGCCCCAGGTAGAATAATGGAAGAACAGACTGAATGGAAGATTAAATCAGTTAAAAATTAAAGGAAGATAATATAACTAATATTGAGCAGCAAAGGTTTATGGAAAACAGAGCTCCACAAACTAATTTGACATATTTTCTCTAAATAGAATTACTGTTGCCAATAAGTGTAATAGTACTGAGGTAACAGATATATAAACCTACAAAGGCACTGGACTAGGTAGCTACGTGACATTTTGATGGTAGTAGGCACAATATTAGAACACCAAAAAGGCAGCTTGGCACATACCACTGAATGGTGAGCTGGCAGATCACAGATCACTACAAAACATGGAAAGGAACTCTCAGTGAGCAGAAGTATCCCTAGCAGTTTCCTTGTTTTCAGCCCTAGACTCTACTTCTTAGTGACCTGGAGGAAACACTGAAGTCATTAGTGGTATAGGAGGTTAATGGCAAGAACAAAAGAGTGCTGAACAACAAAGAGACAGACTAATCCAGATTACTTTGAAAATGGGGAGCAAACACCAACATACAACATAAGCTGTACCTTCCCAGAGCAGGGAGAGGGTTAGCTTTAATTCAAAGATTTAGAGCAACCTGGTGGACAGACACCTGGGTATGAATTCCTGCAGTGCAGACAGGCAAAAGAACCAACATTCTCCCTGATTCAGGAGCAGGGGTATTCCCAGGAGCAGGAACCCTAACGTACCTTTAGTTTTGCACTAGCTGTAACTGCTACCAGATTGAGGTGTGCTGACGTCCCTGGACTGAAAGTGCTGAGGAGCTGGAACAGCTTCACAGGAGCACCACAAAAATAACCAAAAAGATTTGCAAAGTGTGAAATAACTAACCATATAGAATAGGACTTTGTTTTTAACACTAGACAGCATGGGTTAAGCAGGGAACAAGGATGTGACTGTGTTCCTTGACAGTCTATCCCTCAAAGATCAGTTTTAATTCAAACTGAAATGAATTCAGGGTAGATTGTAGCAAGTGTGTCTTCATACTGAAATACAGTGGCAAGCATGCTGAAAGGTCAACACGGATTTGATAGCTCAGGCAAGATTATAGCAGGTATGTCTACAAAGCAGAGTGAAGTACTGCATGCGCACAGACATGCTGAGATGCTCAGACTATCTTCCTCCCTAGCTGCTGGTTTGTGGCTATTCCCTTCTCGTGCGAGCACACCCTTCCCATGGAGTCTGGTGCTCTTACCAGTGCCAGCATGAGGGATACTGAGGGTGTTCACCTTGGTCTGAAGAGGCAGAAATGACACTCACCCATACAAACTCCGAACAGCCACTAGGCTTGTTTCTGAGCTAATTTGTTCCCCAGCAGCGTCCCTCCTTTCTGTCTCCCAAAGCCCAGATGCAGCTCCCGCATGGGCCATACACCAAGGCTAGGGAGGCTCGTATGGCTTCAGAGCCCTCCTGCTATAAGCTGATGCAGACAGCCACCAACAAGTAAATGCATGGGCCCGAGCAAAAAAGGCCAGAAGCACGGTGGTTTTACAGCAAGAATGAAGACAGGGCAACAAATTGCTTCATGTCTGGCTTGGGGAGCCCAGAGGCGTGTGGTTTTGGGGGATGCCACCCAGGGCCCGAGGAGGTTTGGTGCTACCGGGGACACTTGGGACACTTCAGAACAGAAAGCTTTTAGAAGACAGGAGATTTTCACCCCACAGGGGTGCCCTGCCTAAAGCAAAAACAGGTCCCAATCTCTCACAGAACCACAAATGCTACCATGGAGCAGAGAATTCCCAGCAATAATCACATTACTTTTAATCCTTTACTGGTTTTCACGAACAAGCAAACCGCCCAGCTGGGGTTTCCAGCTGGGACTGCCCTTCATCGTGCATATTTTTATTGCACATTACTGCACAGTAGACCACAATTCTGTTAATTATTTGTGTTTGCAACCCTGCATACACCTAGTTGGATAAGCCAAACTCAGCTTGGGAGCTATCCAGAGAACCTGAAGGAGGTGTACCGGGCTGTCCCAGCATGCTTTAAAGCTGACAATACCAAGAAAGCATTCCTGCTAGCTTTACAGCTAATTTGGGCTTTATTTAAAATATTAACTAGTGTCTTTACATTCAAAGTTTGACTTGGCTTTGCTCTGCGTCATAAACACGGATGCTAATCCCAGGAGCCCCTCTGCCTCGGTAGCATTAACTGTGTTTGAAACCACGTTGAGATAAAGCCCCCCCACCTGCCCAAGCTGTAGGGGAGCTACTGGAGGGAACAGGCTACGAGAGGGTAGCAGATAACCCCAGCGTCCTGGGCAACATCCCCTCCCAGTAAACAGTCTCTAATGCCCAAGGTCATACAAGACACAGCTGAAGAGAAGTTATAAGCTACCACATTTGTCTGCACAGCTGTTGCACTTGTGAGTACTTAACACATTGCTCTCTAAACAGAAACAGGATGCTTGGAAGGACCTAGCAGAAAACAAAGATGCCCTTCTTTTGCACCATGGACACTCACGCAGAACATGGGCTCAACATGAGTCACGTACTGACCACAACCCAGCTGTAAGACACACATATGCGTACCCTGCACCTCCTGCGCATTTGTATCTACGCATATTGCGCATTTTCCCATTACGTGTTACTTTGAATAGAAAACTGCTGATCCAGTTTGATTTCATGCAAGTCCAGATGCAGAGAGGAGCAGAACTCAGCCCAGGCTGCACTCACTGTGAATGCAAGGAGAAAAAGGGAAGGCCATTCAAAAATTTCTGTTATTCACTTATATCCTCCTCCCTGGGGATCAGAGGCACATTTTTAGGCAGATTTTTTAAATTCCTCTTATACAATAAAATTAGATTGCTACATTGTAAGACATGAAAACCTTTATGAGTTTGAAGGCAGGTGCAAGTCTAGCAACAGCAGTGTTAATACCTAAGTAGGTCAGTCTTCTGTGTGGTCCTTGAGGGTTTCATCACAGGACTAGTCCATTGATATTAATGGAAAGTACTCCTCCCCAGTCCCCGCACGGCACAATGACAATTCAGCTTGGCACAGTAATCAATGTTGCTTCTGAGATGGCTTTGAGTCAAGAGATTCTCCCTTTTCCGATGCTTAGAAAATATATTTGTGGGACAAAGTGGCAGAAGCACAGACTTTGGAAGAGCAGAGCGACCCCACCCCAACAGTATTTCTTTGGCTAATGAAATACATCTATGTTGACTCTCTGTGGATGTACATCTACACAGATATAGGTAGGCAGACGCCTGCTGATGCTGTCCACACACCAGGCTAGCCACATACTGGTCTGCAGCCAAAAGCCAGTTTTGGCCTGCAACCCAAAAAGCCTTTCTAGGACAGTGTCACTGGGTGCAGAAGCAAACTGGGCTCACGCAGAGCTGCCTCACATCCAGGTAGCTCAGAGCCTGCAAGGGTGGTCAGCTCTGCATGTACCTCTCCATGCAGACATGTGTTGTGGCTGCTCAATGGCATTTCTGTGAGCAGGATTTCTCAAAAATCACGATACCCCCTTCCCCCTACACTTTTTTCCCCCATGCTCAGAGATATTACTTGCTCGTACAAATGGCGGTAAGGTCAATCACTTGAAAAAAATCAGTATTTCAACTTCATACAATTAGTATTTTCATTTTCATTGGTAATCAGTCCTTTCATTTTATCAGTGCTTTGTTTTACGAGTATGTCACTATAAAACTAAGCTAAAGCACTAAAGAGCCGTCTGACCCATCTTAATAAAACACTAAGTTAGGTATTTCTTTTTTTTATATACACATGCACATTCTTCAGTACCAACCCTTAGCTCTGATTACTTAATTCCCTATTTTATATTAAATGCATTACCTGAGATAAAACTCCGGAACAATTCCAATTAAATATAGCAAGTTGTGTTTACTTTCTTCCAGAATATGAAATAAAGTCTTGAAATCTATCTTTATTTTCTACACCAACAGATGAAGTACAGAACGGCTACTGCAATTACAAAACGCTTGACTGAAAGTCCTTAGAACATGAATTGATCCAGAAAACAGTTTTAATCACTTTGCAAAGTCCCAGAGCTTGACACGCATTTTATTGACCTGTAACACTGCCACCATCTTGTCAAAATATTTTCAAACTGGATTAAGCTGGAGGCTGCTAGTTTTCAATGATACCATATATTTTTTTCCTCTAAAGAAATACAGCAAACTGTGTAATATCTCTGAGACAGGCAAATATTCTGACCTTTTTTTCTTTCAGAATTCCTATCTTGGTGACCCAGCAATAAATGTATTTTTGAAATGTCAAATTTGTTTCCATGGTAACATGAAATGTCACTCCTGGAGATGATGTTCAATACAAATGTGAAGAGTTGAAGGCTATTTAACATGTTTTCAGTTGTACCTGTTCAACAATGGTTGTTATACTTTAAAACTCAATAAAGAAATTAAAATATATTTATCAAAAGTTGATCTCTGGCAAAGTGACTTTTACACCTGCCATTATTGCCTGCAACAACACTCACTAACAAGAAGGCCCTTTGAGTACTTGTCTGCTGGGGGAGCACAGGAACATTTTCTATTGTATTGAATGCCATTGCCAAATCCTATTTCCTGAGGAAAAGGAGAGGTTTCAGCTACCATTCCTACCTAAGTCCCATCTGCAAGAATAGAATACAGGGGGAAGAAAAAAGAGAAAGAAAAAAAAAAAAGATGACTGAAGCAAGTGAAGAGAGAATTGCTGCTGTGAGTCCGTAATGTGTGCAGCCCAGTCATATAGCCTACATATGCTAGAGAGAGGATACGTATATACACACAGACATAAACCCAACTAGTAATTTACCAGAAGCTTTCTAGCAGGTTTTGTGATTTGTACCACCTGCAGCACACAGCTCTCCCCCTGACCTCAGCGAGGAACGGCAAAGGGCTGCAGTGCCCAGCAGAGGTACTGTGCTGGTAGGCAGGGCAGTGTCACAGCGTGCTCGGTGCCACCGCACTGAGACACGGCCAAGTCCTCTGACATGGCTGCTCCCTGCCTGCCTTCCCCTCTGCTTACACGCAGCCAGGCACAGCGCCTGCATGCCTGCTTGACACCAGGACAAACCCAAAGGATCCCAAACCAGAGGCACTAGTTCAGGGCCTAGCAGGTTCATTTAAGCCATAAGCAGTCACGCTGTGAGCACCTGAAGGTGCTGGTTACATTGCCATCTTGGAAGGGAGCTACTCCCCGCACAGTGGAGGAACAGAGTGCTCTGCAACCTGCCGCAGCTAGAAATGAGCCAGGGGATATAAAGTAGCGATGGCTTGGCCATGGCAGCACTCACACACAAGCCTAAGTCCACATCAGGATTGGCAAGAGCAGGTCTGCAGGGAAGGTGAAGTCCATGCCCTGGCAGCACCGGAGGGCTCGTTCCCTGCCTGTGGTCAGCTACAGAGAAAAAGAGCCCCAAGGAAGAAGAAACACCAGCCCTTCATGCTCAGAGAGATGGCTCTGCATCACAGCTCTCAGGGGCTGTTCTAAAAGGTAAAAACAAGATAAATTGCTCCCCATAGTTCATAAATAATATATGAACAATTAAGTCTCTTTTTATGGATGCTTCATCAAATATTAATCCATTTTTATTTTCATAAATTTTACAATTTACAAGTTGTTGTTGTCTTAATCTTATGTTAACAAGAAGCTGATGAATTTGGTTTCAGGTAAAAATATGATCAACTCTGAAAAAAATGAGGGGAAAAAAGGAGTAGCACTGCCTACTTGCAGTCTCAAATATCACTGGTTCTTGCTGTTATTTCTTGAAAGGAGCCAGTTCTCTCAATGAAAGAAGCATTTTCAAATACCAGTTTTATTTCATGAGTTCTTAAAGATTAATTGCACTCATGGTGCCCATCCTGATACACATTGCTCAAGAATTAGATTTACTTAATTTAGGGGCTGCATACAGAGGCATGAACACTGAACTATCCACACATGCAAAAATACTACAAAAACTGGTGGGAGCCAAAGGCCACTAGGGCTGCTGAGCAAAAGAGTTAGTGAAACACTTTGAGCTTGTTCATATTTCCTCCCCAAAAAAGGCTGAGCTTGTATTCAGGTCTCTGCGAAGATGTGAAGGAACCAAGCTGGGATAAGAGATGAAGCACGTGAGGGCAGGGGAAGCAAGAGGAATATCCTAGAAACATCATAGGGATAAAGGAGCTGTGGGAACTTACAGAAAGCTAACTAGGAGTATTTCCCCTGCCTATCTATTGCAGAGCTACAGTTCATAGACCAGGTTTACATACACCTGAACAGCGATATGCTGGGAGAAGCACAGTGAAGAACAGGGTAGAAAAGGGGAAGCTACAGGAGAAAGACATGGAAAGACAGAAGTTTTGAAATAGCTGCCCAAAAAAGAGATTAGATAGCTAATATGGGAGGACCTCTTATCTACTCTGATCTACCTGTAGCTAACTAAAGAACCTTCATTTCCAAAGCCTCATCATAGCAGTTTCCATGTTTTCAAAAGACTCCAGGACAGTTTTGCTAGTGAGGAAATGGAAGAAGAAAATCCTCTGCACTCAAGTAAGATAACAGATGCCAGGCATCCCCACAGAATGTATTAGGGGTCACTTTGACTGTTCTAACATGAGTTAAAATTAATGTCCCAAGAAATTTTTCTTTGGTAACTTAATTACGTAGCTCCGAATTTTGCCTCTTGGTTCAATTTAGGTAGTTCTGCATTATGGTGTGGATGCAGCAGTGACAACAGCGAGAAATCTCCGAAGGCATTAATGCAATCCCCACCACAACAGAAATACTGCTTCAGCACCATGCATCTTGATGACTGATTTCCTTTGAGCTTCACTGACCAGTGTCATTATAACAACAAAAATAGACTGTGGAAATAAGATGAAGCCAGGGGAAATAGTTCATTAAAAAGTAAAAGCATGCGCTGTCAGACACATACTTGCATGCACTCAAAGCAGCCAGCTGTTTTATAACAGGCTAATTTTTCTAAATGCAATAAAAGGGACACAGTATAGCTTACAGTGATAAAAAGCCCAAGTGTGACTAAAGCAAACACTGGTCTCCAGAAGTGCCTGTCAACAACAAAAAGATACCCCATGGAGGATCTTAGGCTCAGGTCCACGAGGATCTAGGTGGGCAGTTTTGAGCTCAGGGGAATACTCGTGCCACTCCCCTGCTGGCACTGCCATCAGTACCACAGCTGCCATCCTCCCTGCATGGACATACACCCAGGCAGCCCATCTCCTCCAGGACCTTTTCCACCTGCTGAGCTGTTCTGTGCAGGCAACTGAAGGGAGCGTGGCATGCATCATATGTGAGACCCTCCTAAACCATGAGACGTAACCCAGAACAAACTCTACACTGCTCTGACATACATGGGTGGTAACACCCACATGGCCATTCCCACAAGCTGCAGATCATGCGGCAGTGCAGCCACCGAGAGGTAGCTGCATGCTCTTGGACAATTATCAGAAGCAGCTCTGCTTCACAGGCAGCCAGTTTTGCATCTACACATCCATTCCATTCAGATTAATAAGTCTGGTCTCAGCTTACGGCTCGGCAGAGGCTCTGAGGACAGAGCTGACAGGCTGGTGGGCAGCGTGCTCACTGCAAAAGCCTGGTGAAGCTGCTGCTGCTGTGAGGGGCGCACTGTAACGTCCAGGGCCGCTAGCCCGGCACCGTAAGGAAGTTACTGCCAGCACGTGAGGAAAGCATAATCTCAAAGCTCACAGAAACCAGAAACATTGCTCCTGTATTTGCTCATGCTTAGAAACCCACCCAGACAAATTGTTTTCTAACTTGGGCCTCTGCAGGCGGACTGAATTCCCACAGCGCAGGGTGAACACCAGGGAGAGAGGCGGTGGCACCACCGCTGCTCGCAGGTGGGGGCCCGTTCTGCTCCCAGCCACATCAGCATCACCTTCCCTCTTGCCTCTGTGAGAATGCTTGGGTTCCCGCTTGGGTTCCCCCATCCTCCTTCTGTTTTCCTCCACTTCACTCAGTTTTCATTTACTTTAGAAGTTAACCTTAACAGTTGTTAATGATGTTCTTACTAAACTTGTCCTTCTTTTGGTCCCTTGCTCAGGCTGGGACCTCTGATAAAAAAAAAAAATCAGACTCGAGCCTCAGTGAGCAATATCCTGGTGTGCTTCGTAAATAAATAAAAACAAGATCACTCAGTAAGTGTCACTCAATTTTGTTAAACTCCTTACACGTGCTGAAATGCCATTTAATCCTTCAATAAGTGAAGTGACTCCAAAATAAGGATCCAGTGTAGTGAACACATTGCTTTAAAATAGAAATTAAAAAAAAATCCATTAAATAAAATTATCCTAAGAGGAGAAAACCTCAAGCAAACAAGAAAGCTTAAGCCAACTATAATATGTAGAAACCTAATATCCCCCAAACTGAAAATAACTCCAAAATCCAATAACATAAAAATGCTTTATAAGATTTTCCTTTCAAGCTGTGGTCAGTTCCAAAAGGTTCTGCAATGCAGAACCAACGAAATAACACACAGACATGCCTTTGCTTTCTGAGTCTTTACTCCAAGTGACAGCTTTTATTGTAAACTTTTGTTTAGAAACACCAGATTACATGATAATGCTCTTCCAAAAGAGGTTATGAAAAAGACATTGAGCAATTGCTCTCCAGCAATATTAGGTATAGCACAAAAAGAAATTGCCTTGATACACCACAAATGTCACTTTCATTATGACCAGAAAGAAGAAAAAAATGTAAAAGGTAGTTCTGTACTGGAACAAGCCTTCTATGGGAGACTAAGAAACCTCTTTCTTTGGAGGTTTTTAAACAGCAAAGATGTCTTTCAAAGACAGACTAAGGGCTCTTGATACGGGATCAGAGCAGAGGCGTAGGTGCCACCCCAATTTTCAATAAATCTGGGTGATTCTTGCAGCTTTTCTCAGAGAAAACCTAGTGCATTCTCTCTTGGGGCACATGCACTCACAGGAAATGCAGTCAGGTTTATTTATCCAAGCTGCAGACTTTCCAGAAACATCTGCAGGTCCCACAGGAACACAACTTAGACACATTCACACCGTGCTGCCCAGCTGTGTCCATGCTCCCCCATTACCATGGGTTCACAGCTCTGTATTTACCAGCTACTGCCACCCTGCCTTCTGAGACTAGGGGATGGGCAAGAGCACAAGGAGAGACCATGGCCCCCTGTCCCCGCGATGGTCCATGGCGAGGGCTAGGCATCCATTTCACAGGGCCTGGTGCTCGAGTCTCCATGTTGGATGCTCCTGACTTGGGAGCCAGGAGGCCTCGAACACCCCTGGCACAGACATGTAAGGATAACTCTGTGGGGCTCTGGCGGTGAAACGAACACGCGGTGCGGGAAGGCTGGGGAACCACCTACACGCTGGAACAGACAGGTGCCAGGGAAAAATCTGCAGTCCTGTAACCGAGACTATAAATACACATACATGTACAGACACACAGAGAGCTCAATTCAATTATTAATTCCGTCATTTCCCAGCTTTGAAGGCCTTGATTTTTCGACCTTAACACTTCCTTACCAGATTTACGGGGTGTAAATGTCATTTGCAGTCACTTGTAATTTTACAATACATTCTGGATCCAACACCTACTAGCCGACTCCCTGCCAAAAGGCAATATTTTTGTATAAAATGTGATCAAAAAAACATTCAGCTACATAAATATATACATACACAAGGGTTGGGTGTTTTTTTTTTTAAGCGGCTCAGTGTGGAAAGACGGAATTTGGCAAGAAAAGAGTCTTCAAACAAGAACAGCCTCTGAGCGTTTGTGGTGAAAACTGGGTTTGATTTGATCCAGTTCTAAGTGTTTTAATATCACACATCGGGCATGCAGCGTTCACACTGTGTCATTTTGAAGTCATTTTCGGAGCCCTACCAAGCCTGGGCTGCTGCACAGCACATGCCTTTGCTGTGCAGGGAACACATATCTTCCCCCCCCCCCCCCCCCCCCAAGAGCAGCACTGAAGGCAGAAGGCTTTTCCCTCAAGTGTGTGCTGCAAACTGTGCAGCTGAAAACTTCACGCTCCCAGCAAAGGAAGAGGTTTTGGCATCTGTCTGTCCCAGAACTCAAGGAGCATTGTTTCAGTGGGACAAGAAACGATCAGCGATGTGAGAGACTGAGAGCTGTTATTTTTTCATTTGGAGGAAGGTTAAGATATGCCTTCTCTGAAAGTTTCTCTCACTGAGGACATTATAGATACCCGTTCACAGCCCAGGAAGACAGAGGTCTCATCTAAAGGGAATCACAGCCAAAGAACCAGCCCCACAGCCAGGACCCTTACGTCAGCCTTAGTGAGCCTTGTGTATAGGTGGCATGTGGACCAAGACCATCAGAATAACAAGCCTGGAGGATCTGATTGGTTAGCAGGAGCTGATGTTCCTGAACATTGCAGCCAGGCTTCAGGGCCCTTCCTACAAGCACAGCTAGACAAGAAAAATCCCCTCTGCACTACCCAGTCACTGCAGAACAGTTCCTGCAGTCTTTCCTTCGACTGCCCCACCAGCTCCCACTGCGCTGCCAAGCGGGGAGTCCAAGGAGCCTCTGGTTCACCACATCCTGCTTTCTGCAGCGTATTCACAGCTGAAGCCATGCTGCAAGTCCCAGGGGGATAAAAACACTCAGGGAGCAGAGGCGACATCTCTGAACTTGCAGTGGCTGCATGTCTTGGCTTTCAAAGAAATAGCCTCTCTCCCTTCACAGAAGAAACACTTCCAAACACGTTAAGCTTTTATGTATTTTTTCCCTGAAGTTAATGAATTTCTGTTGTTTTCTTGTCAATTATTTATTCATTAAAACAAGGCTTGCATGAAATGCAGGAAACCCAGCAAGCCTACAGAGGCTGCCGCATGGCATGGCAGTACGAGGTGTGAGCAGTGGGACTGCAGCAGGGCAGTGACTGTACCCAAGTCCCGCAGCAGCACGGGGTCCCCGGCAAGGGCCCAGACAAGGAGGACACCTCTGGGCAGGGGGCACAACCCAAGAGGTCACCCCCAGCAGCTGCCAGCCGGGGGACGCCAGCACCACCACACATATGGGCAAACCCACCAGGTGGGAGGCACGAAGACCTTCATTAGCAAGAAACGCAGTTCCTCCTCCGCATATTTGGGAACAGATCATAGCAACCAGACAATCATTTATTCCATTTACATTGCGTGAGCTCTGTCAAACATCAAACACGGATTAATAAATCTAGACTACGGTTAGCTACGACTTCAGCCCTGCTCCTGCGGCAGCCCGAGGTGAAGGCAACACAGCCATCCCCTTTAGATGCGGGGCAGCGGCCACAACGGGCCCAGTGCTGCCGGCGGGGGCGAGCAGCCCTCAAGGGTTCGGCTCCTACAGAAACAAGATGGAAGGTGGAAGAAAAGCAGCATTATTAATCCCTTTTGCAAAAGTAAGCCACAGAAATTTGCAGCCTGCTCAAAGTCAGTCTGCTGTGCAGCTGGGAACCGATCTCTTATCTTGAGTGCCAGTCTAGTGCCTAAACCACAAAAGCACTCTTTCCTCCACTCCTTCAACATGCAAATGGAGTATAATTATATAGGCATGCTTACCATAAACAACTAGCAGAACTTGGCATCGCGCTAATGGGATTTTTATTAGCCAAATATTTCTTTGGTAACCAGGTCAAACAATCACGTTCTCTTTTGTTTCCTGTTATGAAATGAAACTGAAAAAATATGCCACTTAAAAAAATAAAATAAGAAGAAGCCCAACCAGTCCTTTTTTCATAAAGAAAACAATATGCTTAATGCAGAATAAACCACATTTTATGAAAAGAGGTCATCTTTGGGGGGAGGGAGAGAAACAATTGAAAAGAAAAAATGTGGCACAAGAGGGAATTATGATTTTTTTTTTCTTATGGAAAGTATTTACATGTTTATTTTAAGCCTAACATAAATGTAAATATTTTAAACAAACAAAAACACACCAGGGGTAACAATAGAGTATTGTTTTTTTATGTTGAATAAAAACTGCCAGGACAGAGCATGTATATTTTTAAACATGCTGCTTCAAAAAGCAGGATGCAAGGGATGTTGCATCTTTAATTTTTCTGTTAATTATGGATTGAGCATTGTTGTGAGCCTTGTCCTCAAAACCCAGCTCAGAAAATAAGAGCAGATGCTCATACCCAGGTTTGGCTCATGTGGGAATTGAACAGAACATATTGGTTTATAATTAATGTAATTTGTTGGATTATCTTTTGTGAAGGAGCTAAGGTAAACAACCTTGCAGCATTGTAGTGAAATTCTTCTGCACTCCGAGCCTCTGTACTTGATGGAGGATGACAAAAAAACCTACCTTTCCTCCTAGATTATAGGGAGATTTGGAAATGTCTGTCACATTCAAACATATTTTAATTAACTCAAAGGAAAGAATTAGGCTACAGACCCTAAAGCAAGTTACAAATAGTATTTAAAATCTGAGCTAATGATTCCCCAATTGGCTATTCTGATTAACAGAATTCTCTCCTCGAGTTTGCTGTGCTTTTGTCATGGGGCAAAGATGGCGGAGGACCGTGCTTTCCTGCCCTGCTAACAGGAGCGCTGTTCTTCAGACCAAACTGACTGACCCAAAAGCCTCCTCCTGGCACTCCTGGCCAGCCACACAGTGCACCAGCAAGTACGGCACTAAGTGGTAACTTAAAGAAAAAATACAAAATCATGCAACACCTTCCAAAAAAGACTTCTCTCTAAGAACACTCAGGGTTTTCATAAGCATTAATGAACAATGTCTTAGTCTCCAGGGGGTGGAAAAAAATGGAAAGAAAAAAAAAAACACAGCACTGTGTGATCTTTACTTATAGGGGCACGGGCAGAGAATGATTGCAGACATATCAGCCAAAAGCTAGGTTGTGAGCCCCTGGACAACAGCACCCATCTGCACTTCAAACTTTCACAGCAGCCTGTAGCTTTATTTCTCCACGCTTCACAAAGCAGAAAAAAAAAAGTCTGAAGGAAGAAGTTTAAGGAGTTGGTTGAAGCTTGCTGTCTTTTCAGGCTCCCACAGAACATCTTTTAAACCTTCTGTGAGTTTAATTTCCCCTCCCTTCAAAGCACTCCTGAGGTCACCTTGCTGTACCAGCGATGCCAGTGTGCTGTCCCCCTTCGGCCACGCTGACAGGTGTGAAGGAGGGGCTGCCAGAAAGCTGGCCCGGAGCTGTCAGGAGAGTTTCTGAGCCAAACACACATGCTGTGGACCCTCCTCCTTAAAGGGCTTCCTTCAACAGCAAGCATCTGCCTCATATAAGCTGTGAGGTCTTCCTGCCTTCGGTCACGGTTGGGATGCTGCCTCCACCACACCAATTTTGCCCTACAGAAGCCACAGCCTACAACTCAGCTGGGAGACGGCCAGTGGCAGAGGTTTAAACAAAAGCTGAGTACCAAACATTTGGCCTGCTCTTTAAAGACAAGATGACAACATGGGGTGGATGTTTCCTGTCAGGACCACCACGAGTTAGTGCTGCTAAGGTTCATTAACACGACCATCCTCTTCTAGTGGTGGGGGGTGGGAATGGCTTTAAAATTAGACATTCCTTACTGCACCAGCCTCATTTGTTTTCAGGTTCCACCAAGACTTGGAGAGGCTTTCCCACCACAGCTGCAAGGGCTGGTCAGTACCTTGGAGATAGGCTGTCCCTTTTCTAACTCTGCTTTCTAACTTTCTCTGCTTTTCTAACTCTGCACCCCAGGAAGCACTTCCACATACCAGGAATGCAACACACAAACCAATTGGTGTGCCAAAGGTTTTGACTCAAAATAAGAAGTCAGCTGCTCCCTAAACTGCACGTGCAGAATATTTTTGAGAACAGTCTTTCCTGGGTATGTCGCACTTCTGCAGCTTTCTGAGACAGATAATAGCACAGAGTTTGGGATACTTGTACAAGTTTAAAGTGTTAAGTGAAGTAGATTTCCAGCTCAGAAATGTACATTGCTAATGAGCTACAGGCACAGCTGATACAGTAATAGTTCCATCCCGTACTCACAAGAACAATGCTCATTCATGGGGAACCAATCTTATCAGATTGGTAACTTTATCTTGAATATCATGTTCAAATTTTCATATCCTTATAAATTAAGAAATACTAGAATGAAGTGACCAGATGTTCAAGTCTCCTCCACAGCACATTCGTTACCAGGCACACATTTAAGATGCATGCAAGTCTGCTAGGACGTTTCTCTGCAGAGGCTCAGCGATCAGTCCTCTTAGTGTCATCTGGCTTTGCTAGCACAAAGCCTTCAGCACCTCATCCCAGAACAAACTTTTGCCTTCATCCACCACTACCACATCCCAGGACCACTAACGCACCACATCACTTCCAGAGGACTTGGTAAAGAGACAGCACCATTTCTCCTTTCAAGCCAGAGCTACAGGAAGAGAGCAGATAGGGATTTAAGTAAGAGGCTGGTGAAAAATCTTGCCTCATGAGAAAGAGCCATGGGTTTATTGACAGTCTCCCTGTCCTCTTTGTTATAATCTAGCACTCCATTCAAAGGACCAAAAGCTCTCACAACTTCACTTTTTCTTTAATGCAAGTTTTTGTTCCACATTAGCCAACTGCTAGCCCTGGCTGTTGGGCCCTTAATCTTTGTCTTTACAATGCTAACAACTGCATCTCTGACTCTCAGCACCGCTGAGAATATAACCATAGCATGGTAAATTTAAGTGCTCAGACACTAATAGCAGCAAAATGTCTGTACACACACACGTTTTCCCTTTGATAGCTTACTATTTTTTTTTTCTGAAAGATGTGGAATGTGAAATGTAACTATAGTATGATTATAATTAATCAGAAATTTAAGAGTAAACATACTGGTCCCTGTAAGTGAGAAATCCTGAGGACTGGCCTACAGAACATCTTAAATCACTTATTACTCTCCTTTTTCCCTCTGCTATTCTAATGCCAACAGCATAACATCTTCTTTTCAAATTTTGTAAAAGGAAAAAATAAAAAACAAACAGCCTGTTCTCTGGCTGAGACCTTGGATTCTTTGGCACCTAATATAACAACAAAAAATTAATTTCATATCATACTGGCAATAGCTTATATTAAAATTGCATTCTTGCTGCTTTGACTTTACTGTACATGGATTTTTTTTGTGATATGTAAGTACTCAACACTGGATTTTATATATTTATTTTTTTAGCTAGCATTCCCTCTGTCAATTCAATACAATAGACGGGATTAGCATTTTCCTACTTGTTCACATATCCATGAAAACCATCTCTCGGTTTAGTTTTGTTGCTCTAAGTAAACGGGCACGGCACAATCCCAGCAGACACTCCTGGTGTGACCCTCACCCTCTTTCCTCCAAGAACGGTTTCTATCGCCCAGAAGCCTTAATGCTGGGGACAAACCTTAGGCTGGAGGCCTGCAGATGACTGACAATGTGCCCACAACAAAAGCTTGCCCCTTCTCATCTCATACGAAACCAGAGGATAGCAAAGCTCCACAGAAGGCAGAAGAAAGGAGGGCTCCTGGAGGTGAGTGTCACTATTAAAAAGCAAGGCAGATTCCCTTTGAGACACGGAAACTCAGGGCTACTGCTCTGCTCCTTTTTCTACTGCTCACCAGCCACCACCATTCAGAAGACACGAATGATGAGACAATAACTGCATTTCATTGGCCATGCCACAGCCATCAAAGCTGGCTCTTCCCTCTACTTTTCAGTACCCTTTTCGATCCCAGCTGAGAAGTTTCAAATGTCTGCACATCCGCAGAAATTGTAAGGAAGCAATACCCCTCTGTACATGACCTTTCCTCCTTCCCAGCCAACCCCAGAACCACCTCTTCCCCATGTTTGTTTTCGTCTCAAAAGCAGTTAAAGCAAATGTGGATGCAGTTTGTAGTGGCCATCCTCCCTCCCTTTGACAACTCTGGTCACCTTTGATGCAGAAAGCCTGCATCACTGCAAGAATGTGCAGTCCCGAAGTCCAAAAGAAACCAGACATGGATTTCTAGTATAGACACTCTCTATGAAGCCAACACAAGGTTTTACAGTCTCAGCAGATACCAAAAGCATTAATTGCTCACGCTATTTACTATTGTTTTTTTTGTAAGTATTTGATCCAATGTTGGTTTGCCTTTTTCTCCTGGGAGTGGGTGTATAGTTTTTCATTACAACACTAATAAGAGAATTTCATATTTACTGAAAATGCAATTATGTCATTTTTAAGTATCCTTTATTTGCTGCCTCCATACATTCCACAATGGGATTAGAATCTGGGAAGGCAAGGAGCATTTATGTGAAAGGGTCACGTCCTGAAAAAAGGGGAGGGGATGAAAGAAATAAAAAGAGAAATCAGGTTTTGCTTTTAACTCCTCTATCTTGGAGTTACTATTGGAGTTACTATCCTGTTACTATTGTGTTAGTAAATAAAGCGGGCTGAGGGGCGGGGAGGTGAACTATAGTAATCACTTACTCAGCTGGACTAAGGAGATGAAAGCATCTGGCCAAGCCAAACTGGTTTTGGTTTTTCTCCATAAAGGTTGCCACTTCAGAACGGTACCAAGTTTTTACTGGAAATTCAACATTTGTTGACCAAAATGTTTTTAGCTGTCTTCAGAACTGAAAAAATGCAAGGCAGAAATTTTACACCTTGATGTGGTAAATTAGCTAAGAAAATGCAGACTTGTGGAGAAAGCAGTGTAAAAAACAAATAAAACAATGACCAGAGTCACTACAGTTTTTCCCCCAACATCAGAAACTCACATACGTGCCTGCAGTCATTCATTAGCACAGGAACAGTTGTCTCCATTTGGTGGAGCATGTGTGCCTGGGGCCAGGCAGGAGGCATCTGCACTCTTGAGCAAGGAAGCTTGCAGTTGTGCACATCATCACCTGGCAAAGACAGCCATCTCAGAGCCCTGTCCTCAACCCAGAGGTCTAATTCAGTCTCCTAAACTGCATTTTCAGACAAAAGCAAACACTATTGGCCTTAAGCTTGTTCTAAGATTAGATCTGACAAAAAGAAAGGGTAAAGAAAGTTCAAGAATTTCATTGTTCCCATTTTTCAGACAGGAAAAGATGACATCTGGAAGTCAAAATGTCTCCTTTTGCAAACAAGCTTCTTTGGATCCAGCATCCCCTTAATATCTGCATTACAGGTATATTAAAGAGTCACTGCATGGGGCAGTACAATCCGTAAGGACACTGTCTCAGTAAAAAGAGGATGTCCCAGGCCTGGTGCCACAGCACAGGCATTTTCTTAGCATGGCATGTTTCTCCTTCATGAGACCCAGTGCAGGGAATAGCGCACTAAGATTTGCTTAGTGGTTTGCAACATATGGGCAGAGATGCAAAGTGATGCAGATCAATAGATGCCTGGGCCACCATTTGGCATCCTCAAGATTTAAATTGCTGTCTGGAACCCAACATAAACCCAGAGCAAAACATGCCTCTCCACAGACAGGCTGTGTTTCATATACTAGCCTGACTTCCTGAGTTAAAGTGCAGCTCTTGTCAAATGCATGGCAATAACCTGATGCCCATGAAAATAGTAAAGGTGCTAGAAGTACAGTTTAGACACTCAGGGAAATGTCATGCTACCTGTTTACAACATACAGGAGGTCACTGCAGCTTTAGAAGCACCTAATATACCTATTTTTGCAAACATTTGGGAACTTCATGAGCAAGCAAATTTCAGAACCAGCAGACCAAGAGACCATACCTACCCTACAGGTATGGCAGGCTACATACAGGATGAGGTGAAGCTGTCTCTAAGATCTGCAGCTTAGCACTAAGAATTTTGACCCTGTGTTGCCTTTAAAAGAAAGAAAAGATTGGATGTTGGAGGAGGGAAATAAAAGCTAAAAACCAGATTGATTCAGCACTTTTTTCACCTTCCTTGATTATCACACGTGATCACCATATAAAATTATTTCCCTGAAGAATCCCAGTAAGAACAAAAGCCCAGTTTCAGGCTGGCACAACAAAAGCAGAGGAAGGGAAGAACCCGCAGTCAGCTACTAAGGAAGCTGAAGTGACTTTCTGTAATAGGAAACAATGGCCATATACAGAATAGCCGTAATAAATTTACTTCAAACCAGACTTCATCACAGTCTCACTTTGCATATGCACTTCCCAAAGACCAGCTTTATGCATTCTGTCACTGTGCACACAGGAGAAAAAACACTTTCAAATTCAAAGAAGACATGTTCCCCATGCCTGCTTACAGGAGGTAGCAGTGGTTCAAATGGGAAGCTGTGTACTCTTCAGCAGCAAATTGCGCACAATTATATATTTTCTTAAGGCACCTTTGCATTATTAAAGCCTCTTTAAAGAAAACAAAACTGAACACGGTTTAAGTACATGACTGCACAACTACACTACGCACTAGAACAGAAATGGACGATTCTGCTCTTTTGCTCATCCTGTACTAACCAGCACAAGAGATGCAGGAACAACATCAAAGCATCTGCAGACATTTCTCTCAATCTTCCTGCTATATGCCTCCAACGAGTTAACAGAAACACAGAAGTAACAGATCTTACAACACTTATTTACCAACACATAATTTCTGATAGCCTTCTAGACAAAGCATTTATAACCAATATTTGGACATGATGTCAGAAACAAAGAGACAATTTCTCTGATGCTTTCTTGGGGTTTTGCTTTAAAAAAAATAGCAAACAAGTAGACATGAGATGTTCAGCTAGTGTAAGAGAAGGCAGTTCCACCAGCTGAAGACTGGGCCACATGTTTTCTCTAAAACAGACCACAAAATATTACTTAGCACAATCAACTGCTCAAATCTAGCAGGGAAGATTAATGCTGCTGTTTGATTATAACCCCAAGAGTTTGTTCCTGAAATACAAACTTTGACTGTGAGGGAATACAGGAATATAATTAATTTTTGGCTTTGTTTTAACTCTAAGGTTCCTGAAGGGGGGGAAGAGAGCGATATGTACTCATTGCACTAGAGAGAGCCTGGAACATGCCCAAGTCTATTTTAGTCCCTTGCCTCAGGGTACATCTCCAAGGAAAGAGGAAACTTTGGTTTAATACCAAAGCTGAACCTAGACTACAGCTCCCAAAAAATCTTTTCCTCTCTTTCTCTTGGCTCTTTTCTGAGTTTTCTCCCTCAGCTTTGGATGCCAGGTGCATCTTTTAGCTTGCTGCCCTTTTTGCTCACAAAGCACTCTCAGCCTTTAGCCTGTTGGTTGCGTCCCCTGGGATGCTTCCCTGCTTCAGCCACCCCATGCAGTGTCCCTGCCAACCTCTGCAGGGAGGATTTCTCTTTGGGGCATCCCCTCCCACGGGCCAGCACCACCAGGTTAGTCATTGCAGAGGCTGTAGCCACCTCTTCCACAGCTGTTCACCCAGCCAGGAGGGTAAAAGCTAGCCCACAAACTGCTTAAAGGCTTGCATTAGCGCGGGGACAATGAGCAGCTGCCCTGAGGAACACATGCTGTCCTTCCCATTCCCACCTCATCATGAGCATCCAAATTCAACAGTTGTAGGTCTTGGGGACATTAGGGACCAAGTAAGCCAATAAATGCCATCATGTATGGGAGTGACATGACTGAAGGCAAGTCTGGGAGATGGTTCCCTGAAGTCCTAAGGGACAACCTGTGAATGCAGCAGTTATAAGCCAGTTTATCTGGAGGATCACCAAACAACCCCAAAGAACAACATCCCTTAAACCTCTGCCAGCTAGCTAAAGATATTGTAACTCAATGTGACCAATTGCTCTTGTTAATGAACAGACATGAAGGAGCACTGCCTTTGAAAGTGACTTCAAAACTAAACTTCTACTGGCTTCAGTGGCAATTGTGCTCCTAGTAGTCACTCCACTTCAACCAGTCTTGGTTATTTGTGTAGATTATTAACCATCAGATGTTACCAGCTCCCTGGAGCATGGATACCATTTTCATACTGCCACGTGCATCTACAGAGTATTTGAGCCTACTTTAAACAAATCTGCAGCTGTGACTGAAAAAAGTATGAATTATTGGAAGTTTAGAAGAAACGTTAATTACTTCCAACCAAGGTCCAAAAGATTTAGTTAAATACTCCTTAGAGTGTACACAGCACATTCAAGAATACTGGCTATTCTCCAAAGGTTTGTATCTGCTAAGCTTAAAAATTCACGTACGTCTTTAAAACTCATGCTGTATAACCATGTGTATCCTCTAGAACCACAGCAATTACAATAAAAGTGCTTTAATTTGTTATCAAGTGATTTCCATCATAACGTGACATTAACCACCAAAGCATTTAATAATTATCCCATTACTATAATGTATTAATGATATTTCCAAATATTTATGCTAGAAGATAAGGGGGTTTTCAGTTCTCACTTCTCTTACAAGCATAAATTGTTTGAGAGGTTCTTGATACAGGTCATATCCTCAGATTTCTCTGGCAGCTGTTTCTTTTTCAGACTAGAATAAGAAAAGACAACAAAAGCAAAATCTTCTCTAATTCACAGCCCTGCGACAGGAAAACATCATCCTCTTTACAAAGCAAGTCCCCAGTCTCGAAGCCTTGCACAGATGACAAACTTTGAATTCTATAGGCTTACTCATGTGCATCAAATCAAGCATAAACTTCAGTCCCCACAGCTTCAAACTTGACCTATCCAACAAATAAACTCCAAGATATTAGCTGTATGTTTCTTCATCTGGCTTCACACATACCAGATCATCAAAAATGCCACACATGCATGAGAGCACTTCAACATTTTGAACAAAGAACTAGCGTGGAGCAAGGAATTGCAACAAAACATCTTTCCTACAGCACCCAAAGCAAAATAGTGACAGTAACCCAAATCCTGCAGGTTTTGTTTCTGATCGGAGGAAAGATCTTCCCCACTAAGCTGAGTAGGGGCAGTTTCTTTCCCATCTCTCAGGTGAGGATAAGGGAGAAAGCTTGGCACACTGTGGTTTTATCCCATTTTTATTGGTGTTAGCCAGCGACACCATGACAGGGAGAGATGTACAGACCCTTCTTCCTTCCCATTCATCAGCTGAGATTTCAGCTCCTCACTCAGACCCACCCTTAGTCTGAGCCGCTAGGGACAGCCTACGCCCAAATGCCTATGTCTTGGCAGAAGATGACTGACTTAGCTCTT